>NC_083359.1:12517500-12833125 GCF_030254825.1 Meriones unguiculatus
TGGAGAGACACACATGCTCGTGGGTAGCTGTGGTCATCGCCCATTTTTGTGATATAAATCACAGCTGGAATGGGTTGAATTCTTCCACACGGGGCTTCCCTGTCTGTGTCTGGGTCTATTGTAGAATCAAGGCACCCGCCCCTTTGAGATAGTGGAAACGAGACTATGTGGTCAAGAGATGACCTTGAACTTTGATCCCCCTACACACTTCAGGTCCCAAGTGCTGGAATTACAGATTTACCACCCCCACCCCAGGACTTCCTGCATGCTAGGCAAACACTCTAGCAAGTGAGCTGTACCTGTAATCTGGGAGGAATGAAAGTCAGCGTCACGCAGATGGAAGAGTGGGGTTTAGAAACAATTGCCATCTTTAAGCTACACAATCAAGTAGCAGAAATCAGAACGGGGGGGTGGGTGGGTGGGAGAGAAGGGCTCTGTCATTCAGTCCAGACATCTGTGGTTTCATCCTGCTGCTGTGCAAAAACACTCCGACCAAAAGCAACTTGGGGAAGAAAGGGTTCGTTTGACTTATTTTGCAAGTCATGGTCAAACATTGAGGGAGTCAGAGCAGGAACTCAAATAGGAACCTACTGTAGAAACCAGGAAGGGAAGTGGCTCACTGCTCCTTCACAGGGTCCTGCTTGGCTCCTTCCTTAAACAGCCCAGATCCATTTGTCCAAGGAGCAGTGCTGGGGACGCCCGAACCAATTAAAAACAAGATAATCCCTCATAGACAAGCCCACAGGCCCATCCGATCTGTTCAATTCCTCGGTCAGGACTCTCTTTTCAGATGACTTCAGGCTGTGTCAAACTGACAAAGCTCAGTAGGATATGATGTGTCTCTCAATCACTTGGTTGCTCTCAAGAGTAAATGAAACCTTCCCCAGCTGGTCCCGCCTCCTCAGCCAGCTGCACAGGAACCTTTCCTCTCTCTCCTTATCTTGATTTGCCATTTCAAGTTATCGAAGCCAAACCTATGATTTAGAAGCCAGATCAAGCAGCTCTTCACCAACAGGGGCTCTTGTTTCTTTTGTGCGCTCCCTTTGCTCCAATGTAGCCCAAGAGGTTTCCAGTTAGAGTACAGGGTCTGCTGAGAGAGGCGTCTGTGTCCCCTGCTACCTGGAGGTACAGTCGTGACTAAAGGACCTATGAGGACAGTGTGTGACACTGCGAAGGCTCACGGTGAGGAGCTAGGCAGTGTAGACATCGCAGTGGATACTTTCCTAACTGTTCTCAGCTTTGTCTTGGAAGAAAAGCTGCATGATTTTCCTGGAGGGGGAAAAAAAGATTCTTCTTTGCTTCTCGTCCTGGAGGTTTGGCAATAGAATCACAGCTGTCTGCGGTAAGGCAAGCCTTTCCTCATGGTGGATTGGGAGCAGAGTCTGCTGGGTTTTGTCTTCAGTTCTGAGTCCATTGTGGAATCTCAGCAGTTAGGCCAGACACAAACACAGAGATTAGCCAACAGGGTAGCCTGGCAGGGATTTAACTCACGTGGAGACTTTCTCACGAACAAAAGGAAAACAAACCCGAGATACGGAAGCTTTACATGTCAATGCCTGTCCCGACTGTTGTTATCACAGGTCACCTTTTCGTTTATCCAGAACCTTATGGCAGACATGAGGTGGGCGGTGTCAAATCAAAGGATGGGGTTTAAGAGCAAAGGACCACGACGATTCCACAAAAGGCTTTAGGTGGGAATTTTGGAAATATAAAACACCAAACTATGCTAAAGTCGATGCTGAATGGTGGTTATGAAGAGACGCTTTTTTCATATGACAAAAACTGCCTAGGATGTGCCTAAGAAATTAGAAAACAGGGTTGGCAGGATGGCTCAGTGGGTAAAGGTGCTTACTGCCAAGCCTCTTGAGATGTAAGCCTCTAGGAGATGTAAGGTCAAAGGAGAGAATGGACCTGGAAGTTGTCCTCAGACCTCCACAAATGCATTGTGAAACATGCCGGACTACACACAGACAGACAGACAGACAGACAGACACACACACACACACACACACACACACACACAGGAAATAAATATAATAAAAACGAACAAAATAAAATTCTAAGGAAAGTTGTGTCCTACTTGGCACCAAGGAACTCGTTGGTGGGAATTTAGCTTCACTGCTTTCCTAGTCTCGCTAGTTAATCATCATTCCATTGAGCTGACTAGGTCCCTGAACATTGATAAAGAGGAAATGCCTGGAGGCTCAGGGTTCCGATGCTCTGTCCATCCGGTCAAGAAGGTGTGGCCAAGCGGCTCCTGACCTCATGGCAGCCAGGAAACGGCAGGGAGGTGTGGCCTCCTGCCTGTTTCTTCTTTCTTAGTCCTGTTAATCTGTCTGGGCTGCACAGAGTCACATTCAGGGTGGATCTCCTCCTCAGCGAATCCTCCACAAACATCCTTACTGACCCCTCTGAGGTGTCCCTTGGTCTCCTGGTCACGCTGACAAGGGAGATGAGCGAGCATACTCTGTTTTATTGCTTCTGGGACCATCGTGGGGTTGAATGGTTGGGGGACATGCCGCGTTCAGTTCATTCAGAAAGCAGATGGGTTGGGACCTTACACAGGCTTATAGAAGGCCAGAAGATGCACATCAGCAGAGAGCTGCAGACTAGAGCTGACCAGATCCAATACTGCTGGTGCTACCCCGGGCCTTTCATGGACTGGCATCAAGGCCAAGGATGCCTGGCCCTCTCCTCCCCTTGAAATTAAAATAGGGACATACGTGGGGACAAGAGAGCATAGATGCTTATGTCCCCACAGTCCCTCTCCCCCAACGTTAACGGTGCATAGAAGGCACCTCTTCTCCCCTTACCTCACTGTGAGAATACATTTCGCCATGTACAGGATAGCACGATGACGCCATTCTAGGGATAAACCGTCAGATCTGCATCTTAGATGGGCAAGTCAGCTTTAACCGCGAGGAAGGAATTTAAAACACACATGCCATCCTCGTTACTACCAAACCCCAGAACTCTTCAAGAATGCAATAACATGCCGTCTTTCCCCTCTGCTACAGAGCAGCCTGAACTGCCCCCAAATCGCCGTGGAATGTCTTTCTCGGCCCCTTTCTTTCTCATTAAAATGTTTGCTTGAGAGCTTGTGTTCTGTTTCGGTTTTCCTAGCCACCCTCACCAGAACAGCTTCCCTCTGGTCTGTCCGGGACGGGCCCTCACTTCCCTTGCCTCTCTGCTACCCAGCAGCAGCCTCCTGAGTGCCCCCTTCACCTCCTTGTTCCTGAGCGTGTAGATCAGAGGGTTGAGGAGCGGGGTGACCATGTTGTAGAAGAGGGTGAGGAACTTGCCCTGGTCCTGGGAGGAGCTGTTTCCCGGCTGCATGTACATATAGATGATGTTTCCGTAGAAAAGCGAGACCACGGTGAGGTGCGAGCCACAGGTGTTGAAGGCCTTTTGCCGCCCTGCGGCGGAGCGGATTCGCAGCACAGTCCTCACGATGTAGCCGTAGGAGAGCAAGATGAACACCAGCGGGGACAGCACGATGCCGATCGCCAGCACAAAGACCGTGCCTTCCACGGCTGCAGTGTTGACACAGGCCATCCTGATGAGGGCCGGCATCTCGCACAGGAAGTGGTCCACCCTGCGGCGCCCGCAGCGGGGTAAGCTGAGGGTCACCGGAGACATGGCCAAAGAGTTGGCCACTCCGCAGCTCCAGGCTACTGAGACCAGGCCTATGCAGAGCCTGGGGCTCATGACCACCGTGTAGTGCAGGGGCTTGCAGACCGCTACAAAGCGGTCATACGCCATGACGGCCAGCAGGAGGCACTCCACACCCCCCAGGCCCAGGAACAGCACCAGCTGCACAGCACAGCCCACATAGCTGATGGTCTTGTCCTGCCCGCTCAGGTTGTAGAGCAGCTGTGGGATGGAGCTGCTGGTGAAGCTGAGGTCCAGGAAGGACAGGTGCGTGAGGAAGAAGTACATGGGGGTGCGCAGGTGCGGGTCCAGCCTGGACACCAGGATGATGGTGCCGTTGCCCAGCAGGGTCAGGAGGTAGGCGGGCAGGAGGACCGAGAAGAGGACCCTCTCCAGCTGGGGCCGGTCAGAGAAGCCCGCGAGAATGAAATTTCCGAAGGTGCTGTCATTGGCCGCGTCCATCTCTGATGCACCTGAGGAAGACATCCATACGGACAATGATCAGAGTGGACAGTGCTTCTGTCGTTTATTATTCATTTACAGTGATGTAGGACGAGACTGAGTCACATATGCGGCAAGCCAGTCGTCATGGGCAGAAACGGGACCGAGTGCTGGTTTTGACCCAGCAATTGCTGCTTAGCGAATGGGCCTCACTCACTCTAGTCCCGCCTCTAATTCTGTGAAGTGAGTGATGAACTGTGCTGCAGCCCAACTTTTGATTCCCCCGAGACCCACAATCCCAAGCTCCTGTCCAAATGCAAAGAGCACAAGATAAAGTCACAAACAACTAACCAGTAGTATTTGAAGATGCCCAACACAGCTGACTGGACACTGGGACATCACCCATGTGAACTCATGTGGGTTCATTGACACACAGATATATTTTTTAAATAAATATGCTGGAATTTTTTTTCCTAGAGATTTTCCATAATTTGTTGATTCAAGAATGGAATGGTGTTACCTAGAAATAGCTCTAAAATTTTTAAGTTTGTCATGTTGCAAATGTACAAGCTTATATGTACATATTTTGTACTTTATAACCTACTGCAGAATACAAATAAATCCGTTATAAGCAACTAAAGTTTGTTAAGACAGGCAGGAGCAAAGAGCATCTGGAGTATTATTCCCGGCAGAGAGGGACGTAAGCAAATGTGACGAAGCACTGTGCCACATCCGGGTCAGATGAACTGTGGTCTGTGGCTCTGCTTCAGTGGTTCGGTCATCCCCTGCTGCCCTTGCTGTGGTCGGAAGGGTCAGAGAACCCACCCCCAACACCACCCATCTCCAGTTCAGTAGCCAGCGGTCACCAAGTGCTGTGTGGCATCTAAGAGTGACTCTGAGGTTCCCATACGTTTTCCACTCTGCAACACAGAGACTCTCGAAATGCTCTCTAGTGAACTGCCGCCGTCATCTGCGCGTCTCTGCACGGTTGAAGGCCTCCAGTAGTTACTTAGATGGGAGTCGAACGTTCTACGCAGACTTTCAAAAGTTTTCAAAAGTAAAGGTGGTGGACACCCTTAACAGCTGGATTCAATTATTTATTTGGGGTGATGTTTATTCCAAAGGCACTTTCTGTCCTTTTTATTATTATTTTTAGTGAATTTTGGATTTTTGGATAGAAAAATGACATAGGAGACAATAGGTTACCAGTAAAAGCACATGCTCATAAAAACTCTTTCTGGGCTGGCTACTTAAGTGGTATGTGCTTGTTTTTCCTCCAAAGTACATGGGAAATACTGTTTAAAGAAAAACTGGAGCCAGGTGGGGCGGCCCATGCCTTTAATCCCAACACTTGGGGAGGCTGAGGCAGGTGGATCGCTGTGAGTTCGAGTCCAGGACAGCCAAAGATACACAGAGAAACCCTGTCTCGAACCCGCCCCCTCCCAAAAGAAATAAAGAAAGAAAGAAAGAAAGAAAAAAGGAAAATTGAATCCCAATTAAAGTTTTTTAAAATTACAGTGTGTGTGTGTGTGTGTGTGTGTGTGTGTGTGTGTGTGTGTCTGTGTGTGTTTTAGCTCAGCTTTGGAGGTTTGAGGAGGTCAGCTTTCAGGAATCAGGTTTTCCCTTCCATTATGTGGGCTTGTGGGGATCAGATTCAGGTCATCAGGTTTGGAGGCAAGTTCCTTTACTCATGAGTCTTCTCGACAGATGGGACAAGAGAGAGAAGGCCTGGGCCCAGGTTCACACCCTGCGGGAGAAGGCTGTTTGACCCAGCTCACAGCTGAACAGCACATGCAGAGCCCCTGGCCGCTGTTTCCTCTTTTCCTTGTAACTGTACCACATTCCAGGAAAGGTGGAGAGAAAGGAAGGGTCTTTCTCTCTCAGGCTTGACCAAAGTGTAAAAAAACACATTTTCTATACCGAGTTCCATTCCCTTATTTCTTTGGCATATAGGAAAGCTGAGGTGGCTTACATGCCCTGCACCAGAGCTCCATGGAGCATAGGCATGAGGCATGAGCACATTCATGCATGGAGTTTAAGTTAATTCATAGTTTTTAAGAGATCAGCACTTCTCTGTACACCTTAAGTTTGTACGTGTTGTTTTAATAAAAGAAACACGTTTGTCTTACAGAACTAAAAACTGAGTATTTTCTCTTTGTCCTATTAATCTCATGTGTAGAAGTCTGCCCTGCATTTATTGACCCCTCCCCCCAGTCAGAGGATACACACCCTCTGGACCATCTTCACAACATCAACACACACAGATGGTCCTGGAAACAGTGGTGCATCACTGTAATCCCAGTGCTCAGGAAACAGAGGTGGGAAGATCAGGAGTTCAAGGTCATCTCTGGCTACACAACAAAACAAAATGTATGGTGAGAACACACGAAAAACTAAAGAATAAATAATCTTTTATTTTTTCAATTTTTCTTCTTTCTTTTTTTCTTTTTTCTTTCTTTCTTTCTTCTTCTTCTTCTTTCTTTCTTTCTTTTTCTTTCTTCCTTCCTTCCTTCCTTCCCTCCCTCCCTCCCTCCCTCCTTCCTTCCTTCCTTCCTTCCTTTCTTTCTTTCTTTCTTTCTTTCTTTCTTTCTTTCTTTCCTTCCTTCTTTCTAAAACAAGGTCTCTTGTAGCCCTGCCTAGCCTAAAACTCACTATGAAAATCAGGCTGGCCTCAAACTCACAGAGATCCTCCTGCCTCTAACTCCGAAGTACTGGATTAAGGTGCATACTACCATGCCTGGCAATAAATCTTTTTTTTTAAAGTCACTCATATTTTCTAAGTATCATGTGTCATATGATACTTATGTATGTCATATGCATATTTCATTTCATATTTCTCTTAAATATACAACATGGTTATTGTTGATTATAAACCATATCTTCATGTTTTAAATTGCTGGTTCTCAGTAATCAATGAGAACATTTCTCTTGTTTAAAACTCACTTGTTTGTTAACCTTTTATTTTCCTACAAGTCACTTCTTAACTTCCTATTTTGCTGTAGGTTTTTTTAAACCAGATTTTTGAGAAAAGATGCAAAAACGGATCTTTCTTAATTTCATACCTTACTCTACAAATGTATCCTTCCAGACACCTGTTATAGTTTAAGGAAAGTACATATATAAACCTGTCTCTCTTTCTCTCTCTCTCTCTCTCTGTGTGTGTGTGTGTGTGTGTGTGTCTGTGTCTGTGTCTGTCTCTGTTCAGGTGCCTGCAGAGGCCAGCAAGGAGTATCAGATCCACTGGTGCTATGGCTTTAGGTGGGAGTGAGCCTCCTGATGTGGGTGCCGGGAATCCAACCCTAGGTCCACTACAAGAGCACAAGAGCTCTTAGCCGCTGAGCCATCTCTCCAGCCCTGTGAGTGACAAAATGTTAATCTTTGTTTATCTTTGTCTCTGTCTTCTCAGAGATCATGACCTCAACTCTCCTTTCTTTGCCGAAGCTAAACATAACAGAATGAGAAAGGAGACTAGGAAGGAAGGCGCAAGAGGCTGGAAGCTCGAACAACTGAAATGGGTCTCCAGTCCCTGAAACAACTGGGTGCTTCAAAGCATGCAGAATTCCATAGTGTTTGAATCAGGAACCCAGAGAAGTCAAGGAATGGGGGATTGGGAACTGAGAAACAAGTCCTAGCACTGTGAAGGGCTTGGGTCTGATTTTCAGGACAGGCTGAGTTCAGATTTTCTTCCTAA
This sequence comes from Meriones unguiculatus, assembly GCF_030254825.1. NCBI lineage: Eukaryota > Metazoa > Chordata > Mammalia > Rodentia > Muridae > Meriones > Meriones unguiculatus. The sequence continues at coordinate 12,525,284 of NC_083359.1, forward strand.
TATTCGTTTTCTCAACTGACGGGAATATTTTGTGACTTTTTTATGTCTAACAGGAATGTTTGCACTTGTGGCTCCCAAGCCATTCGTTCCTAAGATGTTACTTCACTGGCCCTCTTTTAAAAAAATCATCTGGCTTATCTCTTTGTGGATCTCCTGTCCCCGCCAACCCTAGGTCCTTCATTACCCTTTCTTTCACAAGACTCCCTGCACTCTGCCCAAAGTTTGGCCATGGGTTTCATCATCTGCTTCTGTACCCTGCTGGGTAGAGTCCTTCAGAGGCCACCTGTGGTAGGCTCCTGTCCTGTTCCCTGCCCCCTCCCTCTTCCAAGATCCAACCCATTTGCCTTTCTGAGTAAGGATTGATCATGTTACCCAGGGTCCTCCTTCTTGCTTAACTTCTTTAGTTGTACAGATTTTACTATGTTTATCTTATATTATTGGTCTAATATCCACTTATAAGTGAGTATATACCATGTGTGTCTTTCTGCTTCTGGGATCTGGGCAAATGAGACTGATGCTCCAACTGGAGACCATGAATAGAGATAACCTAGAACTCCTACACAGATGTGACCCATGGCATCTCAGTCTCCAAGTGAATTCCCTGGTGATGGGAGCAGGGGCTGTCTCTGACATGGACTCAGTGGCTGGCTCTTTGATCACCTCCCTCTGATCGGAGAGAACAGCCTTGCTGGACCATGGAGTAGGACAATGCAGTCAGTCCTGATGAGACCTGAAAAAGTGGGGTCAAAGGGAAAGGGAGGAGGACCTACCCTATCAGTGGACTTGGGTAGGGACATGGGAGGAAATGAGTGATGGAGGGTGGGACTGGGAGGGGATGAGGGAGTGGGTTACAGCTTGGATACAAAGTGAATACACTGTAACTAATAAAAAATAAATAAATTAAAAAATCATCTGGCTGTCATGCTCTCTTGGGGTTTGTGTCTCTGGAATCTCCAGATTTTTCATAAGGCACTATCTCAAGTTTGATTCTACTGAGCTGTTGATTTCTCTAACATGAGAGTTTTGTGTCTTTTCCTAAGACAAAAACAATATTAAAGCACAAACACAAGACCTGGCATGGAGACAGGTGCACCATCTCCACGCAGCAGCTTCACAGGATGGCTCACTAGACACTAGAGGCTCAGGCCTCTCTTCAAGAAAAGGGTACTTAAGGGGCACAGGGCACCTTTGCTGTCTGAAAGGTGGGGAAGATCTACCTCCTTGCTCCTTCTAAATCAGTCTCTGGAGGGACATCCTTTCTCCTGAGCCCAGGACCTTAGCATTTACAATCGGCTTAGTTATAGGTTGATAACAGCCTTTCATGTAGACGCCAGGGGCTTCCCTTGTCAAGGCAAAGCTGAGACCTCCTAAGACAAGGAGAAAAATCTTATTTCATCTTCAGGGAGACAAGCCTGAAGACAGAAGTTGAAAGGAAATGACACCCCAGAAGACATGACAGGAGGATGTGGTCAGTTGTCCCCTCAGTGAGGGATGTGCCTGCAGACCCTAGAAGGCCCTCTCCCAGGACAGCTGCTTACAGGCCCTCACTGTGAAGCCTGCCTGCTTAGAAAGGGTAGATTTTTTTCTTCTTTCCCTCTATTTCCACTTTCCAGGAAATTTCCATTCTTGCTCTTTGAACATTCCCCTCACCCTTGCTCACACAACTGTTGAGACTCCACTCCTCAGAATGCTTCTTCCTTGCCCTCTAACTCAAAAAGCATGTCAGCTCCCCACCCCTCACCCCCTTCCTTCCCTCCTTGTCTCTTCCCAGCAGCTACTGAGATCTCCAGCCTTCCTGCCCTTTGGTTTCTTAAACTCCAATGAAATAGAATTGTCCTTGCATTTTCTTCTGGGTCTATTTTTAAATTATTTGATCTACATGGATAATGATCTGCAAAAGGAACCTGATGTGTCCCTGTGACATTAAACTAAATAGATACCCTTCCATGAACTAAGTGGAGTTTCCTGTGCTGGGGTAGCCTGAGCCAGGTACATCCTTCCAGCGTTCACACCTGGACAAAGAGCAGGCAGGTGCTCATGCTTTCTTGTCTCGGAGAAACACTTCCTCTTTTTCCTCTGGCTCAGAGGGCAACAGGGGTAGAACCAGACCCTAGGCTGGAGCCCTGAGTTTTCCAACATACTGAAGATGTTTTCTTAGAGAATGTGTTGCCTAGCATTGAGAACAGAGAAGCTGCTCATCTGCACGGAGGGGCCCTTTCCCTGGGAAGCGTCTCTACGGCTTGTGAGTTTGGGAGCATGAGCACACAGTGTCACAGTGAGGTCACCCGTGGGTGCTGACGGGCCAGACTGTGGGGAATCTGCTTTCCTGCGTGTACTGGTCCATCTCAGAAGTGTCTGCACCGGACTGGAGTCAACGCTGTGTGCTTTTGCCAGATCTTAGGGAGCCTGGCACTATTCAGAAGGAAATATTTTAGTTTACTTGGAACTTAATTAAATTAAAAAAATCTATTTTATTATTTAAAAGACGAAAGGTCCTGTCCTCTCCCCCCAAGTTTGAAAATGTAACAACAGTATGAAGGGTACCGGGTATGCTCTTAGAGAAGGGGGCCTGAGTCATTAGTTCCCAACAAGGAGCCAATACACATTTCATTACTGTTTGGGCATTGAGGGACTGAAACAAAACTCACATCTCAGATCTCATTTTCTTTTCTTTCTTTTTTTTTTTTTTTTTACCTAAGAAGAATCAATTTTCTTTTCCCAGAAAACTCTACTTTCAATATGAAGGTACGACAAAAAGTTCGTGTTGTCTGTGTTCATTTAGCACGTCTATACCCAGTCCCGTAAAAACAGCCCATCGCTTACATTTACACTTACAATGTGTGTTCTCGTGCTGCTGCTGTCCTCTGAGTGACTCTGTGTGACTCTCCTTCCCCACTCCCGGGGAGCTGGCACAAGCTGGATGGGCACTCTGCCCCTGAGCTAAGCCCACAGCTTGTCTGCTTAACAAACCAGCGGAGACGCGCGGGTCTCCGAGACGCAGCTCCCAGAATCAGACCCTACTCACAGTCGTACCTGCATGTGGACTCGGCATTTCAGTGCAGAAGGTGTGGCCCCGCAGGAGACCTAGGTCAGAACACGCAGGGCCTTCCCCATTAGATGCACACAGCTGCTGCAGCTGGAGTTGCTGTGGAGAAAACCAAGGTGCCTATCCCCGGCCTGGCGTCATCCTCTGTCTGCCGGGTTCTGATGATCGCAGAGGAGAACGCTACAGTTGCAAAGATGCAGCTCTCCAGAGAAGATGGGAGGGAGAGTTCTGTGAGGGTCTGGATTCATCAACATCCACAAGGGAGGCCGGGGCAGCCTCTCCTCTGAATCCCCACGCTCTGGGCAATCTTCTAACCCACCAGGGTCATTAGCACGTTCTGTAGTCCTGTGCCGCCTCAGTGTTCAGTCCCCACAGGTCCAACCAGAAAATGAGGGCCGTGAGACTTCGTCCCTCGATAGAAAAATAATTTAACAGTGTGCGAGCAAAATTTGGGCACTGAGCCTGTTGTTCAAAAGACAGGAATACGCAGGGGCTGATTTTTCTTCTTGCCCTTGTTCGCAAGAATTACTATGTGGCTTAAAACTTATTTAAACACAACTAGTCCAATTCGACTTAGAACAGGATCACATACTTTTTAAAACCCAAGATCCATAGAAAGTCAGTCATTTAAAAAAAAATCTTTAACTAATAATTTTATGCCAAGAAAAAGCCTGCTTTTCCAGACAGCAGAAGAATGCCACAAGTAAACGGCTTAACAGAAAGGTTCAGTTAATGAGTTGGAAGGTGATCTTGTCTTTTTCTTGATTTTTACTATTGAAGTCGGAGAAATGTTGACACGTATGGATTTATGTTTTAGTTTCAGAAACTGAATAGCTTGAATTCCCTGGTTTCTGTGTGAATACTGATATGTTTATAGTTTCTCTATAGTACTATGAATGGACCAAAGGACCTCACATAGCCAGGCAAGTGTCGGCCCCTGAATGCCCTCCACAGACCTGTCTCCTTGTTTTCAATGTTACTGTGGAGAGAAAAATGGCATCACCCAACAATAGGAACTTATAGCAAAAAATAGAAAAAAAAAATAGCAGAAGCCACGTTCCTGAAATCAGCAAGGCAAGGCTGGAGACCAACAGGCGGAATTAGAGCCATTGGCTAAGAAACTTGTCAAAATTACAGTATGTCTGGGCACTTTTGACTAATGGTAGTTACAGCTGCAGAGCCCATTCCCTGCTAACAAGTGTGCACTTCAGTGAGTCCATAGGTAAGCCCCTGGGTGGGTCCCTTGGTGAGTATCTGCACACACTGGCTGTCTGTGGCCTTTCCTCCTCCATGCACAGTAGAACAGAGGGACAGAGGCCCTCGGAACAAACACCAGCCACACTCTGAGGGGCTGACGATGGGCCAGAGGACACATTTAACAAATTCTACTGCCTCTGCTTTCTCTGCCCTGTGGGGTGCTGGGAGTAGGGCCTGCCACTCCAAGCTGGGCACAGTAGGATAGAGACGATGGGGAGGAGAGCAGATGCCCGACATCCCATGAGAGCGTGGTCCTGCCATCCGACTTAGGAAAGAGTCCCATACGTGACAGAACCAATTTCTTTCTTTCCTTCCATTTTCGTGTGTGTGTGTATGTGTGTGTGTGCATGTAAGAGAGAGAGATGCATGTGTGAATGGGTGTTCACTGAGTGTGTGCCCACATATGTAGAGGCTAGAGGGTAATGTAGTAAATCAATTACTACATTAGTTACTCTTCTACTCAATTACTCTTCTATTTTATTGAAACAGGGTCTCTAAATCAAACCCAGAGCTAATTGATATGGGCAGTCTTGCTAGCCAGCTTACTCTGGGGATCATGTCTGGAGTTAGAAGAGGGAACCATATCCACTTGGGATCTACATGGGCTCTAGGGATCCCAACTCTGGCCCTCCCACTTTCAAGACAAGCGATGAAGCATAGAGCCATCTCCCTGCCCCGGGTGTCAATTTCCTTATAGAAACATTTTAATATAAGTTCGTAGGAGGTTCCCCCATTCCAAGTCAGCCTCTGGATCCTGAGGAAATGCACAATTTAATAGTGTCATTGTGACATTGCAGGGACCCCAAATTCCAGTAGGCTTAGTACAACCATGTCTGAGAATGCAGCATTATCCCATCACTGGAATCCTGCATTTCTCCAAAGTTGGCTTTCCCCTTAGATTTGTCCTGTACCTAAAATAGACTTGACACATTTAGCACCTGGCATTAACCTTTACTGGATGATGGCTGTCTAGTTACCAATATAGAGATACTGTTAGTATCTGTTAGTATACTTTTAGTAACTGTTAGATACTGTTAGTATCTCTATATTGTATTTTGCAAAACATTTCTAGTTGCATCATTTGATTCTCTTTCCCGGTAGTTAATCATTTACTCATTCAACAAATAAGCATTATTCAGCCATAACCGCACCCAACCAGTGTTTGAGATCCTGGGATGTGATTAGGAATATATTGTTGTAAATAAATATCCTGTTCCCCTTCATGATGCATAGACCACACCACACAAGAATAAACTAGTAATTAAATAAAACTTCATAAATAAGAGTTCAGTATGTTGTCCTGGGAACTGATACGTACTGATAGATACTATGTAGGGTAAGAAAGCCTTCCTAAGCCTGGTGAAGGAGACTGGAAAGATGTCTGGGGTATGGAGAGAGGAGGTCTTCAGTGAGAAGCCTTTGAGAGGGACTGTCAGAGAGAAGGAAACAGGTAAAGACATACTGGGGAAAAAAAAGAATTGCAAACAGAAATCACAGCTGGGGAGAAGCCCTAAGGCTGAAAAGTACTAGGTTTGATGCAGATCTACCATGTAGGCAAGGTAGCAGGAGCAGAATGCAAATGGAGGTGAAGGAGGAAGACAGAATTGGAGGAGGGCTTGGGCTCAGGTGTTTGAGGGCCCGAGAGCTCAGCCTGAAGGGTGAAGGTTACACTAGAGTCTAAGCCTACTGAGGGTCAGTGCAGTGGTTCCACTGTCTGGGGCTTGAGAGGGTGTGTTGAAGATGAATGTGGGTGGGGTGGGGCGGGGCCGGCTGGGATTCCATAGAGAAATGAGTGCAGTAGGGGTGGAGTGCCGGCTGGCATTGCAGCAGCTTGAGATCAAGACTGGCTGGAGTCTGGAACTAGAAGTGGACAGTGGGATCAAGAACACAGCAAAGATGCTGCTTGGTCTAAGCAAGTGAAGGAAAGGTGCTGCCATGCACTAGATACAGAAACTTTTTTCTTCTGTTTTTAATTAGAGGGAAATATTTACCATGGTAGGGCCTGGAGCTACGTTTTAGGCTGGGTTTTAAATGCCTAAGGAGTTCAAGTCAACAGTTACATATACAAAGGTATTGTTTGAAGAAAAGGGGAGTGGGGCAGGTATCCAGAATAGAGAGTCTTTAATGGCTCACGTTGGGTTGGTGCCTGACATCTTGCTAGGAGGCGCTGTGACATCACAGCACTCAGGGACATCCTGTAGCTAGGAAGGAGAGTCTCCATAGCAGGAAGGGTGGTCCTGGGACTCAGGTGTATCTTTGGTCTCCCTCCCAGAACGACGGTTTCCCTGTCTCTGTGAGTGGCTGGAGATGCCATGGGAGATGTCACCTCAGGCCAGTCATTGGTCCATTGGGAAGGGAGCTCTACAATGGGCTGAAGATCCTTTGTCCCACCCAAGATCATGCACAGAGATGGCTTGTACAGTCTGTGAACTGTCCACAGGGTCGTGTAAAGACCTGTCATCTCATAAATGAGAGATAGAGCAAAGACGTATCTGCATATGACCAATCAAAAAATAAATCCAGAAAGAAAGCTGTGTCGATAACAGGATTAGAAGTAACCATTTCAGCCGTAAAAATATCCATGGAAAAGAAGAAAAAAAAAAAACATCTTGAATTTCAAAGTAGAGTCGAAGAGGAAGTTTTTGGTAGACTATCAAGATGAGGATAACAAAATTTGTCAATAATTTCTGTAGGGTTGGCATTTCAGAACTTGACATTTTAACATCTATTTAACACCTGTTTCCCACACATAGATACAGACGGGCGTGACAGGGAAGTGAGCCGTCGATGACCTCTAAAGGTTATGTTAGAAAGACACGGAATATTTTACTTTAAAAATCATTTAAATATCATTATCGTTTCATCATCTTTACATAGTATTTAAATAAGAGCAAAGTTCTGGCCACCCATCAATGGTGGCCTCAAATGTTGTATCCTGCATAGAACCCACATCCGGAAGCTGCGCCTGGGTGAGGAAGAATAATATTTGATTGAGGTCTTAACACTGGTGTCCTGTGGAGAGGCAGAAAGCAAGAATAATTTTCCTTCCCAGATTTACCACTGTGAGTGAATGGAGCTGGAATGGAAAGTAATCTTTCAATCAGCTACTTATCCATTAAACCCTGAAAGAAAGTCTAAAATTCGGAGACATTCTTGCCTGTTTATATGTTGAGGATTAAATTCAGGACAGTGAATAAGATAGCCAAATGCTTTACAACTAACCTATACCCTCTGACTTTTTTTTTTTTTTTTTTTTTTTTTTTGAGGTAGGATCTTGCTGGAGAGCCCACAGCTGCCTCTGTCTCCTTGATGCTAGGATGAGGCATGCACCACCACCAATGCCAGAGCACAGGCTTCCTTATAAAAACTAAGCCAGAGGCTAGAGAGATTGCTCAATAGTGAAGAGCGCTTGCTGCTCTTACAGAGGATCAGGGTTTGATTCCCAGCAGCCACATGGTAGCCAACCACTCACTGTTCATAACTCTAGTTCAAGGGGATCTGGTATCCTCTGCTGACCTTCTTGGTGGCACATGCAGTGCATAAGCACACATGGGGCTCATACACACAAGGGAAATAAATACTATAAAAACACTTAATATTTAAATAAAAATATCTAAACAATGAATCCGCAGACAAAGGGATCTAAGATTGGATGATACTGGATTTAGAGTCAAGACTTTGGAAATCATTGAGAACTGGTTAAAACATAAAGGGGACGGGGGCTTGAGAGAGGGCTCAGTGATTAAAATTGCTTGCTGCTCCAGAGGACTGGGGTTCCGCTCCCAGCACTCACGTTGGGCAGCTCACAGCTGCTTGCATCCCAGCTCCAGGGGGCTGACAATGTCTCTTGGCCTCTGCTGGCACTTGCACTGATGTAGCCTTCACATACGGAAACACACAATAAAATAAAATAAAATAAAAACAACAGGACAGAAGGTAATTGAACGTAGGTGTAGGAAAAGAAGAGACGTGAGGCAAAATAATGAGAGAGAACGAAGTAAAGGAAAATTAAGAAGAAAAGATTCCGAATTATGGATCTCACTAGACTAATGTAAGGTTATTTTGAAGCAACCTGGTTTCTATGCCAAGCTTTGTGGCACACATCTGCAGGCAGGACACTGAGGCAAAAGTTTGGGGATAACCTTGGCTACCAAGGGAGACTGCACCTCAAAAACAAAACAAACGGAAATGAATAGTTAGTACTCCCAAATCTCTTCATACGGCGCGCTGAGGATGAAAGGTCAGCCTCGTTTCATCCTAGCTTATTACTGCGGAAACGCTCCAAGGAAAGCTGGTTTGATAAGCCTGTTTGTTGCCTCTTCAGTCGCATTCCACATAGTTGCACAGCGTGTGAACCAGCCTGGATCCGCTCAGTCCCAACTGTGCAGGCCTGCAGAGTGGGCGTTGCTGTGCTTGGCTGAAGCGGGGTACAGCCATGCCCCGGCCCATCCAGGCTCCTGGTGAAGCGCAGGAGTGGTTTTAGAATTCCTCGCTTCTAACAGCCGCAGTGAGATCAAAGAGACTCCTGGGAGTCCAGTTTCCAGGCCTCGCTTCCGTCATGGGTGGCAGGATGAGCGGGGTTGTGTCACAGACAAAGAAGTAGGGCCGGAGAATGCCGGAGAAGAGATGTCTGAACGTGTAGATGTAAGACCCGTTGGTGACGTTGTAAAAGGAGATTTCGCCGGCTTCGTAGTCCAGAAAGATGCCGATGCGGCGAGGTCTCTCATCTTGGAGCACGGGCACCGAGGGAGAGGACAGGACCATGTACTCGCACCCCCTCAGCAGCCACATGGCCCAGACGCCGTTCTCCGGCGACGGCGTGGTCTCCCCCTTTCGCAGCACCGAGTCTTGGCAGACGCCTAGCCCCCACTCTGCTCTCTCCCCCACGATGACTTCCCAGTAGTGCCTCCCGGAGGAGAAGCCCTGCAGGCCCAGGATGCAGGGCCACGTGTCAAAGCGCTCGGGGTTGCTGGGGACGTCCCTCCAGACCTCCGCATCCTGCACGCTGCGCAGGTCGGCCGTCAGGAGCAGGCTGGGGTGGGCAGTGGCCGGATCCAGCTTCACGTCCACTGTGGAGAGTTTTGCAGGGCACGAGAATGAGCAGAAAGACCTAGAAAAACCTTTCCTCCCCTCACTCCCTTCCCCTCTCCCCCCTCCCTCCCTCCTTCCCTCTCCCCTCCTTCTCTCCCTCCCCCCTCCCTCCCTCCTTCCTTTCTTCCTTCCTTCCCTCCCTCCCCCTCCCTCCTTCCCTCCCTCCCTCCCTTCCTTCCTTCCTCCCTTCCTTGCTCCTTCCTTCCCTCCCTCCTTCCTTCCTTCCCTCGCTGCCTTTCTCCCTCCCTCCCTCCTCTTTTATTATCTATTTGTTTGTTTGTTTATTTTTCTACTGTACTGAGGATGGACCCTAGGGCCTTGTGTGGCGGCCCTGAGCGTCAGTTCTAGTTGGTGAAAACACAGGCACCCCAAGCGTCCTCATACAGTTTCTCATTTCTCTCATCCGGAAACGCTGAGCCTGGCAAACGCCTTGATTTTGGGCTCACAGAACCCCGCTGTACGCAATGGGACTTCCACACCCTTGCCTCCCAAATGCCACAGAAAACCTATTGCTGTGTGTGCGAACAAAAAATGAACAGAAAGGAAACTATCAGAATGTGTGGCCTCCAGACAGCTAACCCCACAGAGGTTCCTGGGAGGAGGAGTGGCTTGGTTTTTGGGCGGGAAGGGGTGGGGATGGGACAGAAGCTGAACCTCTTCTCCTTGCTCCCTACTCGTCTCTTCTGTCTACCTGTGTGTCTGTCTGTCTGCCTGTCCCCCTAAATCCTCTGTGATTCCTTCACAATAAATAGCCAAGTGGCGTTTACCTGCATTCTGTATGCTAGCCTTGCAAATTAATTGTATTAATTGGCCTTGAAGAGGGTCAGTTAACATCTGGTCAACCAGAGGTAGAGGCCAGGACCAGTCAGCTGCATGGCATTCTGCCAGCCATCTAAAGATGAGTTGACACCTACACTCCTGGAACACTTCTATAAACAGAAAGGGACAGGGTGCTACCAAACTCATGCTATGGAGCCAGGATCACCTTGATACCAAACCCAGAGAAGGACACAACAGAAAACTTCAAACTTCTGTCATAAAAATGGATGCAGAAAAATTTCAGTAAAATACTCCCAAGCCAAATTTAAGGGCATGATAAAAAACGTCATCTTCCATTGTTAAGTTGGTTTCATTCTAGCTATGAAAAGCTGGTCCAATCTACACAAATCAATATACATAACCCAGTTGTGTTGGCTAGTCTTATGTCGACTTGACTCAAACTAGAATTATCTGACAGTGAGAGCCCACCTGAGAATGCAAACAAGTGTAAAAGAAAAACAGCTGTGACTATCCCCATCCTTGAGTTAAAGCCAGAGGCACATAGCTCTCGAACGGTTGGATGAACTGCTCCGGGATAGCCTTGAATTGAAGCCAGAGGCAGAAAGCTCTCAAAGGGCAGGATGAACTGCTCTGAGATAGTGTTTTAAAAAATAAGGGCAAGGTGAATTGTTTTGAGAAAACTCACAAACGGCCAGGTCTTACATTTTTTGGTGCGTTGGCCAGGAAAGGGCGTGCCCCTTCCCCAACCCTCATCAGACTGAGCTTGGAGGTCGAGCTTGGAACAGGTTAGTCTGATTTCTATTTTGCTTTGCTTGTTTCTGTCTTACCAATCTGTTTCTGTTTAGGCACCTATTTGGACTTTTTTTGGTTGTCTGTTTAGTCATTGTGATAGACAGACGTATCAGAATATTGCTTGACTGGAGGATGCTCCAGTTTCCAATTGGGAGGCTAGGACTGGGCTGGTCCTCCTCCCATCCGTTTCTTGTCAGAGACTGCCGCTGCCAGGCAGCCTCTCAGTCAGAGTTCTGTGGTACCACCCCCAAGGGCGTCCTTGTCTAATTGCCTGTCTTGTTCTCTTTGTCTCTATTGTTGTTGCCTCTTTGACTTTCTTGATGGACGACTTTAATATGGGACAGACTGTGACTGTACCCTTATCCCTCACCCTTGATCATTTCTCGGTCTGATCGGGTTCCCTATATTCTGACTTGGGAGGATCTAGTTTGTCACCCATCTCCTTGGTTGCGCCCCTTTATTCTTCCCACAGAGACTTCCCCAACAGCCATCTGTGCGGGCAAGGAGGAGAAGGTACTTGCCTCTCCAGATACAGATCTCCTTCTTTTTAACCTTCTGCCTCCCTACCCGCCAGTTCTTCCCCTCACTAATCCCCAGCAGGTCCACAGCAGGGTGCCGCCAATCCCTCGGCACCAGATTCCGTAAGTGAAAGCGGTCTATGGGCAGAAACTTGGAGCCTCTGAGCAGCTCAGCCAGGCTCCATGGCCCTTCCTTTGCCAGCCTATGGGCCCCCTGATGGTGATGAAAACCAACCCCTTCAGTACTGGCCTTTCTCATCAACTGATCTCTCTAACTAGAAAACCCATAATCCCCCTTTTCTGAAAATCCCCAAGCTCTAACTGATTTGTTTGAATCTGTCTTATTCTCACACCAGAACAGTTTAAACAATGCATTAAAGAGTTAATAAAAAAAAGAATACCCATCCCTCAATTACCACCCTCTGGTTCTTCCTGATAATAGAGGAAACTTTATTTTAGACCCCCAGACTATAGATGTTATTACTGCCACTCTTAGCCTCCTAAATGACACCAATCCTTCGCTTGCAAGTGACTGCTGGCTCTGCCTCCGACAAGGGCAGCCTGTTCCTCTGGCGCTCCCCCCCTTCTAACACCACTTATTCCACTGCTGAGGGTCCTGCCACCCAGCACCCCCTATGAGAGTGCAGCCTCTCTTCAACCAAAATGTTACCTGTTTGACAAAACCCTACAAAAATGATAGCTCAGATCTACCTGTAGGGGATGCTGTACCTTTGCCATTTGTGATTTAACAATTGACATCTCCACAGCTGTCTGCCCTGAAATAACACTGTTTTCTTATGTGGGAATAATAAAGCCTATACCTTCTTGCCCACAGATTGGACTGGGACCTGTGTACAGGCAACCTTACTCCCTGATATTAGCATCATTCCAGGGGATGAGCCGGTCCCAGTCCCCAGCTTTGACTTAATGGCTGGAAGAACGAAGAGAGCCGTTCAGTTCATTCCTCTGTTAGTGGGAATTGGGCTGACTGCCTCCATAGGCGCTGGGTCAGCTGGTTTGGGTGCCTCATTATATAAATACAACAAACTGTCCCAACAGTTAATTAGTAATGTACAATTGCTTTCGAGCACTATCAATGACCTTCAAGACCAGCTCAATTCCTTAGCAGAAGTAGTTCTCCAGAACCGGAGGGGATTAGACTGCCTTATGGCCAAAAAAGGAGGAATCTGCTTAGCCCTACAGGAGCAATGCTGTTTTTACACTAATAAGTCAGGCATTGTTAAAGGAAAGATTAAAAAATTACAAGAAGATCTTTAAAAAAGGAGACGAGAATTAATAGAATCTCCTTTTTGAAATGGGTTTAATGGACTGCTCCCCTATGTGCTTCCCTTACTGGGACCCCTTGCTACCCTTTTGCTCCTTGTCACAATAGGACCCTGTATTGTTAACCGATTACTCGCCTTCATCAGGGAATGTGTAAGTGCGGTTCAGGTCCTGATGCTCCAGAGGCAGTATCAACCTCTCTCTGAGGTTGAGCCACAATTTTAGGGTTAAAATTGGAGCAAAAAGAAAAGGGGGGGGATGAGAGCCCACCCGAGAATGAGAACAACTGTAAAAGAAAAACAGCTGTGACTATTCCCATCCTTGAATTAAAGCCAGAGGCACGTAGCTCTCGAACGATGGGATGAACTGCTCCGAGATAGCCTTGAATTAAAGCCAGAGGCAGATAGCTCTCAAAGGGCAGGATAAACTGCTCCGATATAGTTTTTTAAAAATAAGGGCAGGATGAATTGTTTTGAGAAAACTCACAAACGGCCAAAAACTGCAAACAACTAGCTGTAAACTATCTTCATGCTATTCTTGCTGACCAATAAATGTAAAAGTGTAAAAGTGGCCAGATTTTTAAGTATAAAAACCCTGTGCTTTGCGTGCTTGGGGTCTTCTCCTGCCTTTGAAAGGGGTGACCCTATCACGATTGGAATAAAAAAAAAAAACAAAAAAAAAAACCTCTTGCTTTTGCATAGAGTGTGGTCTGTGGGAGTTCCTGGGAAGGGTGTGATCTTAAACTCCTGAGCTGTGAGACCCCAGGTCTTACAACAGGAGGAAACTTGAGTTGAGAAAATGCCTTCCTAATATCTGTCTTATATTTTTAGTTGCAAAAACTAGCCTTTAACAGCCGAGGCATCCCTCCAGCCCAGGCATTTTCTTAATTAGTGATTGGTGGGGGAGGGCCCAGTCCATTGTGGGTGGGGCCATCCCTGGACTAGTGGTCCTGAGTTCTCTAAGAAAGCAGGCTGAGCAAGCCAAGCCACGTGAAGCAAGTCTGTAAGCAGCACCCCTCCATGTCCTCTGCATCAGCTCCTGCCTCCAGGTTCCTGCCCTGCTTGATTTCCTGTCCTGACTTCCTTTGTTGGTGAACTGTGATGTGGAAGCATAAGCGGAATAAACCTTTTCCTCCCCTGCTTGGTTTTGGTCATGAAGTTTCATCACAGCAATAGTAATCGTAAAACAGCTGTACATAAATAGACCCAAGGAAAGAAATCACACGATAATCTCAACGGATACAGGAAAGACCTTTAACGATGCTGAGTATCCCTTCATGATAAAAGCCATGAAGAAACTGGGAACAGAAGAGATTCACCTCAATATAATAAAGGTTGTAAGATAAGAACAGCATCTCCTTTAAAGCTGGGATGACACAGAATATGCACAGTTCTCTATGTGCAGTGTTTTAGGTCTTATCCAGAGCAATAAGGCAAGATGGAAGAAAAAAAAATCAGAGAACAAATTTGAGGAAAGAAATTAAATTATTCATATGTAATATGGTATAATCATATACTTAAGAGACCCTCAGGACTTTACCAGAAAACTTTAGATCTGATAAACACTTTCAGCAAAGCAGTAGGATAACCAACCCACATACAAATATCAAGGACATTTCTGTCTACAAACTGATCTTGATGAGGAAGTAAAACACCATTCATGATGGTTTCTAAAAATACAAAGCAAACCAACAACAATAACAATAATAATAATAATAAAGTACCCCCCCAAAAAAAACCTCTGAGAATGAACCTATCTAAGGAAGGAGAGAGCTTCTACAAAGCACTGAGCTTCCTTAAAGCACTGAGGAAACTGAAGACTCCACTGGGAGATGGAAAGACCTCCCTGCCCGTGGATTATAAAAATAGTAATGTTACCTAAACCACTGTAGAGATTACAGTGATCCCAATCAAAATCCCAGTGCAAATCTTAGAAGTAGGAAAAAAAAATCAATCCTAAAATTCATATGAAAGCACAATGGATGCAGAGAACTCAAAGCAATCCCGAACAAAAAGAGCAATGCTGAAAGTATCGTAATACCTGATCTCAAACTGTACCACAGAGCCATAGTAACAAAATCAATGTGGTGTTGATACAAAACCAGATACGTATTACAGTGGAATAGAAGAGAGGACGCAGGGGTAAACTCACACAGCTACAACCAAGTGAGACGCAACAAAAATGACAGAGTTGTGCATTGGAGAAAAAAAAAAGTCTCTTCAGCAAATGGTGCTGGGGAAACTGGGTATCTAGACACAGAAGAATGAAGCCGGATCTCTATTTTTCATCTGATGCAAAAATCAACTCACAATAACTAAGACCTTAACTGAAGACCTGAAGCTCTGAAACTGGTTGTGGGAAATATCTATCATCTATCCAGATTAAGGGTATGAAAGCAAATGTCATAAAGAACCCATTACTGAGGATGGAAAGATGGCTCAGCGGTTAAGAGCACAGGGTGCTCTTGTAGAGGGTCTGAGGTTTGGTTCCCAGAACCCACATAACATCTTATAACCACGTGTAACTCCAGTCTCAGGAGAGCGGATGCCCTCTTCTGGCCTGCACATACATGGAGCAGGCAAAACACTCGTATATAAAATAAAAATTTAAAAAAAATCTTTTTTAAAAGAAAGAAATGCATTACTTTGTATGCTTGCAAATTTTTTTTTGAATGGAGCTTATTTCCCTCAGCAATACAGGCCACAACCTGCTTGGTACAGGAAGAGTGTCAGTGCTATCGGGTGGGCTGTCAGCCTGATTCCATCCCTGGGCTGATCTTGTCAGAAAGTGGGTTAGATTCCCAGCTGGAGAACCCACTGGGGCATTGGGCAGCTGTTGGAGAAAAGAATCTAACACATTTTGGTGACCAAAGGTGCCAGAGTCATCAAGAGAACAGGAAGAAGGAAAAAAGATAGTTTTTATTTTATTTGCCCTTTTCCTTAATGACAGACACCAAGGCAGAGGTTAAGCTCCGGGTCCCACAGCCCACTCATGACAGCATGCTCTCACGTGAGCCGCTGGTGACTTTCAGGCTCTATCTGTGACCACTGTGGGCCATCCCTAGTCAGCTGCCCTCACAGCCTGCCCCAGGCATCAAGGTTCTGTCTACAAATGCAGCCATGCTGCAGGTTAAGGATAGGACAGAAGCCTCAGAGCCAGAGGGGAAAAGATGAATTTAACAGCTGAGTCTGTGAACACGCACACACACACACACACACACACACACACACACACACACACACAGTCTTAGTTTATCTTTTATATGTGAAACATAGAAAGAAACTGAGAGTTTTTCTTTCCCCGGTTCTGGCCCAGACTCACTTCCTGTGACCTATTCCTGTCCCCTACTAATTTTGCAGAATGGAGGGCGGTGGACCTGAGGACCTGGCTACCTACCTTGGAATTTCCTCAGCATCTCCCTCATCCCGGGGATGCAGCACACAGTCTTCAGCTCCATGGGGACAGCCTCCGGTTCCAGCCGTGTGATAGTTTCGCTTCTGGAAGCATGCAGACAGAGCCCACAGGTGTCAGTATGGTCACCGGAGGCCTCCCTCTCCTGCACCCCCCCACAATTCAGAAAGGAAACATACCGGGTCAAGACTCCTCTCACTCCCTGGAAATGAAAGAAATATGTCAGAACTCTGACTGTTCTCTGAAGTCAGACTCATTGCACACAGAAGAAGCCACCAGAAACATTTGGAAATTGCTAACATCCAAGATGAATCTTCAGGGGACAATGGACGCCTGCTATTTACAGTTTTGGTTTTTTAACGCTTTACCACAATCAAGGGTCTCACTGACAAAAATCAGTCACAATCAGAACAGACTCATGCTGTACGAAGTTTATGTCCATTCCCTCAAAGTCAGTTAATAATGTATCAAAAGAGATGAATCTTCCAATTGTCTCTTTTGATACTTTGTGCATAATGAAGATAGAATGAGGGAGGGGCATCAAAATATTTGAAGGATTCTTTTTGAGGTACACACACACACACACACACACACACACTACTCTCAATGCCTTTGTAAGAGAATACTAACTGTCTAATTCTTCGAACCACCACAGCAAAGCTGATCATTTAATCTACACCAATAAGAAAGGAAGCCATTAATATCTGGCAGCATTTTCTTTTTTAAAAGATATAACTATAACTATATATATATACATACATATATATGTATATATACATGTATATGAATCACTTGTATGTAATCTAAAGATAGTCAACATATAACTTTTTGTAAACATTCATGTGTCATTTAGGTTTTGCTGTTAGTTTTTGTTTTTTGTTTTGGTAAGCATACAAGGTAAGGGGGACCCGTCTAGGGTCCCCTTTGATCCTCATGTCTTCTATATCAGTTTTTACACTTTTGCTTAGAGCTAGCATCCTAGGTGCTAGTATCTGAGTGGCAAAATCCCTCCTCCGGCCCTTAGCTCCACACCTGCCCCCTTCCCTGGAACTGTGTCTCACCTCCAGCAGCCCCAGGGCCGGCCGCTGGCTCCTCTCCTCCAGCTCCTGAGCCAGCTCCTTCAGGGCCTTGCTGTGCTGCATCAACCTGTTCTTACTGTCCCGCAGCCTCTGCAGGGTTGCTCGCTCCTCCTCCTCCAGCCGCCTCAGCTGCAGCTGCTCCTCCTGGGCCAGAAAACCCCTGTGCTTCTCAAACTCCAGCCTGAAGCGCTGTCTCTGAATCTCCACCTTCTCCTGAGGGGACACGGCAGGCTGAGTCTCGGAGGATGATGTGAGGTGCCGCCGGGGACCCCTCCTTTCAAGGGCGGCACAGTGGAGCCGGGAAGGCATGCCCAGAGTCCATCCTCTCTGCTGTCCACCCCGTGAACTGACTGTTGGCTGCATTCTAACAACATGCAGAGGCCAGAGACCATCTGTATGAGGGGAGTCTGGCAAAGCATCTGTTTGAAGGAGGTTGCTGGACCTGGGATCTCTATTTGACATCGGTACACATTTCTAGGTACAAGCTTCAGTGTCACTTGTGCATGACAGAAGTGTGGCAGGGGCGGGGCAGTGACCATCTGCCCATGTGTGAACAGTGTCCGGCACAGGGTCACCACACAATACTAGTTATCTACTAGCAACAACAGAGAGATGAGAGAAACTTGAACCCCAGCACTGAGGTCACAGGCATGTACTAGCAACACTGAATTTTTGATGTGACTGCTGGAGATCCCCGTGGAGGCGTGATGAGCACCCACCAGCTCCCCAGTCCCGGATGCCCTCTACTGCATGATAATGGTACTTAACACTCTCTGCACAACCAAGAGAGAGCTAAGCATCTCTCGGGTGCTGGATGGCTTACACATTAACTTCAGGTTATTATCAAACTTCCTTTGTTGCCTGTGTCTCTCGTGGTCACGTGACCGACCGTAAACGATGCAGGAGCCCTTGTCTTCCAACAGGAATGTTAGCATCATGTCTATGTTAGCGCACCCATTGAAGCTGTGAGGAGCCAGGTCTTGGAGATGGGATTCTGATTACCTACGCCTGTGGGCAGGCCAAGATTGGGAGCAAACAACTTGAATTATAAGCCCGCGTATCATTAATTTGAGGACCAGAATTTTAACTTCACCCATATTGAACACGGTGGTGAGAATGAAATAAGAAATTATCCTATCAGAAAAATGTAGGAAACAAAACAATTCTTAAGGGGTGAAGGGGGACTATTTGTTATAAAGGACTGTATGTTCAGAGAAAACAAGAAGGAAAGATTTAAAAATATACAGAAAAGGTGATTTGTAGAAGGAGGAAAAATAAGAATATATCTTGGATTTCATGCAACACTGCATAAAATATATGCTCATGATTTCTTTTCTTTTTCTTTGTTTCTGTTTTTCAAGGCAGGGTTTCATTGCATAGCCTTGGCTGTCCTAGACTCGCTTTGTAGGCCAGGCTGGCCTCGAACTCACAGAAATCTACCTGCCTCTGTCTCCCTGAGTACTGGGATTGCAGGCGTGGTCCACCACGCCTGGCTTTAAGCCCATGATTTCTAAGTTTCTCAGCCTGACACCATTGAGAGTCTGACCAGGCAGCTCTTTGTCACAGGTGCGGGTAGAATCTTGAACACACGGAAGCACGTGTGTCCAGCCCACAGCCCGAGGCTCGCTGCATGTGTGTTAGGACAGCTGTGAATGCCGCCGGACACATTTGTAAGTGACAGTGTTGTCTCCGTGTCAAAGGGTGGCGACACGCTCCGTTTACAGTGCGCAGCACCGCTCCTGACTCTGTCCAGTAGGTGGCGGCAGCGTGCGCCAATGGTGACTCCTCTTGAGCTACCCCTGGTTAAGAAAGCTCTGTGTCTGCGGGTATGCAAATGAGATGCATAAACAATAAAAGGGCTGGTGGGGTGCAGAAGAGAATGCGTGGGTGGATGCCTGCACACAGCTGTTTGTCCTTCTGTTGCCATGGCGGTTGCCATTCTCTGTACTCTGTCACACACGTTGCATATTTTTAATTCATATCACAGATCGGCTTGGGAATCACGGACGGAGGTGATTGGGTTACAGTGGTGAGTTTGGCAGTAAGGCTCAGGCAGCACAGCTACTTATTTATGTATTAGGCAGACCATACCAACAGGATTTAAAAACGTACAGTTTGAGCCAGGAGGGCACTATGATACTTTTCTGGGGGAAATAAGGAGCTGGACCGGTGAGTGTGAGTCTGAACATGAGTCTGCCAGCCCCCTGAAGCCACAGCTCCGTCCTCACCTTCCAGATGACCGTCTTCTTCCCCACGTTGGCCTCCTGCGTCAGGGCCTCCTCCATTTCCTTTCTCACAAGTTCCAAAGCCGCTTGGAGCATCCTCTGTTTGGGGAGACAAGATCATTGCAGATGTGCAAAGTACAAAGACCAGCTGAGGAGTCCCTAACTGACCTCCTGACTAATCAAATTCAGCAGGTACCTCGTCTGGCGCAAGGCACCGAGACGTGCCTAAAAATTTCTCATTACGTCACTTTTCCCAATCGTAAAACACAATGTTAAAATGTGGTGTGAAGAGATAAAGAGCAGAATACAAATAAAGTGTGATAGCATATTTAATGGTGACAAATGCAGTGATGATAAATAGTTGTATTTACAACATATAATGCAAATTTTGAAAAAAAATGTTTACAACAAATATATATATATATATATATATAAACTATGTTGCAGCAGAAGAAATGCTGCTATTGACAGACTGAAGTGTGATGAATTTTCTTATGTGTTTCTTAATATAAAAAGGGCTTCTTTTCACATTTATTTAGTGTGTGTGTGTGTGTGTGCATGTGTGTCCACAAGGGCCAAAGGCACATATGGAGGTCAGAGTCAATTTTCAGGAGACAGTTATCCTTCCATTATAGGGGTTTGGAGACCAAACTCAGATTGTCAGGTTGCCAGCAAATGCCCCTACCCGAGGAGTGGAGATAACGAAGTGGGAAACTGCATGTCCTTTCAGTGCTAGGGGCCTGCAGGAGACACATGTGTATACTTGAGAACACACACACACACACACACACACACATTCTTTGAAGAAAAAAACAAACATATGAATCCCACCATAACAGTTACCCACTAAACCTACAGACACATGATAACACTGCGTAGAATGTGCACTTAAAAGAAGGTCTCAGAACTCATGGTGGTGCCTGAAGAGACTGGTGAGATTTGCTTTGCCCAGCAGGTGGATTAAAGCTCCAAAGGAACCGTGAGCCCCACCAAGGAGGTGACAAACAGCGGAGCGGGGACAACAGTGACGGGGCGGATTTCGCTGGATACGTGTTTGGTTAGGATAAGAGCTGTGCACACTGAGCGCAGGGCTACAGCTGATTGGTTGAGAGTTCCAAATGATATTTGTTTGGCATTTGTGGGGAAAAAAATAACCCCTTCAGAATATTCATAGAAAACAGTAATCGGGAACGTCTCACTAGCCAAGCTCTGTGTGACGTTTTCAGGACTTAAACAGGTGGGATCATAATTTTAAAATCTGATTGGGGAAACACCTCATGCCTGAACTTTTACAAAGTTAAGAAGCAAGCAGAGAGAGAGAGAGAGAGAGAGAGAGAGAGAGAGAGAGAGAGAGAGAGAGAGAGAGAGAGAGAGAGAGATTGCCAACGGGTTGAGGAAAATACCCCAATTTATAATTTTAGAGAAAATAAACCCGCAAGCATCTTTAGAAAGCTAGTGTGCCCCACGCGACTCCGTGGTCACGCTGGCATCCCTGGTGCAGGTCGTTCAGGAAGAGGGAAACTTAAGCCTACTTTTAAAAAAACGTGTCCAGCCACTTCGGAGGAAGGCGAGTGAGCAAGCCGCCTGCTGCTGCAGCCCAGATAACACACACCGCACCGAGGGAGGCCGGAAGCAGTAGGAAACCCCTCCTTGGAGAGGCGTCTGCGCTCGGCCGGGGCAGAGCCACAGGCCAGGCTGGATGTAGCAGATGCTCGTCCACGTGAGTGCGAGCGAGTAAGGACGGGGAGGAGACCCGGGAAGGAAGGCGCTTGGGAGTTACTGTTTACGCAGCGGGGGACCTTTTTGCTCTGTCTGGAGCTCGGCCCTTCCCATTCCCACATCCTCCGCCCAGCGTCTTCCCAGTTCCGGCGCGGGGACCTGAGCGGCGGCCGGCTCACCTGGTAGCGGCTGGCGGCCTCCTGCAGTGGCTCGGTGCGGTGGCTGCGGTGCTCCGGGCCGGTGTCGCAGACCCAGCACAGCACCGCCTGGTCTTCCTCACAGAAGCGGTTCAGGTCCTCGCCGTGCCTCGGGCACTGGCGCGTCCCCGCGTGCCCCGCGCCCAGCCCCAGCTGCCGCACGCTGTCCACCAGGCTGGCCAGCTGCCGGTTGGGCCTGAAGCTGGCAGGCCTGAAGGGACTCCGGCACTGGGGGCAGGCGTAGACGCCGCCCTGGGCGCTGTCCGACTTCTCGCAGAACTCCGAGATGCACCGCAGGCAGAAGCTGTGGCCGCAGTCCACGCTGATGGGGTCCTGCAGGAAGTCCAGGCACACGGAGCACCGCGCCTCCTCCCGCAGCCGCTCCCCGGGGGCCGCGGCCATGGCCCCGGCCGGTGGCAGTACCTCCGGTTGCCCTAGCCGTCCACACAGAAGGGAGGACACCCAAAAAGAGGGGAGCAGGCCCTTGCTGGGGGCGTTATCGCCTGGGCTGGCCCGGATCCAGCAGCCAAAGGAAGCCACTCCTGGTGACGGCAACAAGTTCAGTGACTGCCACCTCCTCAGAAACCCAGCAGCCCCCTTTCTGATTTTTTTCCATTCCTTCTCTCCCTAGCTTTATTTGAGTTTAATTAATGCAGCGCTTGTGCCAACTTAACTCACATTAGAGGCGAATGAAATAGGCACCGTTTTGTAGTGTGGAATAGAATTCATGGCCTCATATAGCCAGCTAAGTTCTACCACGAAGGGGCATTCCCCAGGCCTCTTTTGACCATTTATTTTGAGACAGGGTTCTACCTCATTTGCCTAGGCTGGCCTTAAATTCACTCTGTAGTCCAGGCTGGTTTGGAATTCACTCTGCCGCCCAGTCTGACTTTGAACACCCTTATCTTCCCGCCTCAGCCTCCGAAATAGCTGGAAAAATAGGAGTGAACCATCAAGGCCAGCAAGGTTGCCCACCCCCGACCCCCATGAAAATTATTTAAAGCCTGCAAGATGGCTTTGAGGGCAAAGATGCTTGCCATCAAGCCTCACACACACACACACACACACACACACACACACACACAGTTCCCTGAAGCATGTGGACTTAGGGCTAGCTCCCGAGTCTGTCTCCACATAACATATTACACAGAAGTCGCGCTCGGGGTGGTAGGCCCGCTAACAGGGCAAACTCAGAAGCGAGCCCGTCTCGTAGGAGTCCCTCAAGCCCCGGTCAGCCAGTGTGGCACACACTCGCCCTCCTTTCTCCCATACTTAGCGAATGGCACCATGGACTTTTCCTGCTGTAATCTATTTCATTTTGCTTCTCCCCCCCTCACTAAATGAGGTTCTCTGTTTTCAGAAATAAACTATCAATAGAAGGGAAGATACGTATGGTAATGGCAGGTGTGCAGCCCAGTGTGGCTAGGAACCGTGCACTTAGGTGCCCTCCTGCCCAAGGAGGTCGTAGGGTCCTCTAGAGCTAGAGTTACAGGTGCTTGTAACATGGTGACATGGGCGCTAGGAGGGAACTCGTGTCCTCTGCAAGAGCAGCAGGCACTCTTAACCACTGAGCCGTCTCTCCAGCCCTCTGAAAGGGACGACTTTGAGTCCAGCCCATGAAAACTGTACCTGTTGACGGGATTTGGAGGTAGGGGTGGGGGCTCCAGTTGGAGTAAGGTGATTTCATAAGAGGATGCTTGTCAGGACTGGCTGGCCATAGGCTATTTAACTGGCGGGCTGGGCTTCCCGAGAGTCAGAAGATTGTTCAAGGTTCCTGAGTAAACTGCATTGAGAAGAGTCCAGTGTTGCGTCTTCCTTGCTGGCCGAGGCAGCCGCGACACAGGGTGAACATGGTGGTGGTGGGGTTAATGTCTGTCACCTGAGCACTTGTGAGTTTGTCTGGTGGCTGGCACCCCTATGCACACCCATCCATCGGTCTCCGGCGTACTCGTGTTTGTGGGAGTGTTAAGCCTCAGAGGCAGTGTTGGGTACCAAGGCACATGAAGGCTGGAGATTGGACCTCATCGCTCTAGGAGCCTTATGCTCAGCTGGTGGAAACCAGTGGAGAATCAGGCACACACAAGGACAAGTGCCGATTAGGAGAAAAGTGTCTTACTAGCCCTGTAGGAACAAAGGACTCCAGCACACAACCCTGAGGTTGGACCTCGAAGGAGGGTCTCTGAGCTAACAGGACATGAGTGGGGACAAGCTGGCAAGGGGAAGCCCCTGTTCCAGGCTGTGTAGCCCCAAATATCCTGTGCGGAGGGTCTGGCTGCTTCCAGATTACTAAGAAGCCTCCCGGAAGGCTGTCTCTGACAAACAGTAGCAGATAAGCTTGCAAGGAGTGGCCAGGCTGGTGACTCAGGACCTGGCATGCTCCTTTAGAATGAGATAAATCTTGGCTTTGAGCTGTGATGGGGTACAGGGTCAAAGTGCTCCTGAGGCTGTCTGTCTCAGGGTTAAGTGGATAATTGAAACAGATTCTTCAGAACTAAATGCAGAAAACATTAAAGACGTGACATCAGAGAAGGAAGTAAAAGGCGTAGGGAGAGCAAGGTGAAGCTGTATATGCGAGCCGGACCTTGCTGAGCGGCTTGGGGTAGACTGAGTCTGTGTCCCATGCTGAGTTTCATCTCACATACAAGGATGATGGTGTTAAAACCATTCTCTGCAGTTCTTCAGCGTATTAAACAGGTACCACACGCTTAATAGAGCTTTGCCACATGGCAATTATGTGCAACTGAAGAAAAAGAAATTGGAGTATAAATGGAAGGATGAATCAGACTCTAGCTGTGTTACTGAGGAGGGGTTTTCTCCCCAACTTTGCTGCTGTAGCCCTGAAACTTTACGGAGTGATGGGAACATATGGCTACTCAACAAATACCAGCAGAATAAATCCGAGAGTGGACGATCAGGATCAACACAGCCAATCACAGAGGCTCTACAGGGGAAGAGTCCCAGGGTGGCTTTCTACAGGATCTATGACTGTTCTTGCTCCGTGTCTTCATCACTCAGACAGATGCTGGCAGCTGACAGAAAAATATACCAGGCAAATGTCTGGCCCCGCTGTTCTTAGGGCTCACCGGAAGCCAGACTTCCCTACCTAGGAGGCCAACGAGAAGGGTGGAGGACAACATGCTTTGGGACGTTTGAGAGCACTGGGATAGTTTTACAGTTGCTGGACTTAAACTGTTTTCCCTCCCATGCCTCCAGGCTAGGTCTGAGAGTTGCAGCATTATTCTTTGAAAGACAAAATGTAAGTTATAGTGTGTGTGTGTGTGTGTGTGTGTGTGTAGGCATGCATGTAGATTGGTACACATATCATATGGAGGTCAGAGGACAACTTGTGAGAGTCTGTTCTCTCCTCCCTCCATATGTTTAGGGGATCAAACTCAGGCTGTCAGGCATGACAGCAAGTACTTTTACCCATTGAGCCATCTCATTGGCCCCACTATTCTTGAAATTATAGGAAATTCTCTTGAGGACACCCGTCCAGGTAAGTGGTGGACAGAACTGAGATGAATTATAGTATAACTGCAGTATCTGGGAAGGCAGCCCCAGCACCCTCTAGCTCTCTAGGGATAAGAGGGTCTAACTGAAATTTGTGCTGTTAGGACCTTTTCTCCTTGATGGTGTGCTTGCTTCCAAGCAGCCCAGCTGTGCCTAAATACCCATTCTGCCCTCCCTTCTCAGCCCCACCAAACTTGTTCATGGCAGGCTGTCTGGGCCTAAGTCTTTTTCTAAGTTGCCTCTCTCTTGATCCATCCTCTCAGTCTGTGTCCCGTATTCTCTGACCTTGTATTAGTTCGTTTACACCTGTACCCTAAGTACCTTCACTGCTTTGGGTTCTTGGTCTGGGCTCCACTCCTTCAGAACTTTAGTCAGCGGGTTCTTCTTTCCCAGGCCCAGTGCTCGTTAGCCCCACCTTCGTGCCACTAGGGGGTGCCACAGCCCAGTGCTCAACCCAGTTCCCTTGGTGTGGTTCTGGGCAGCTGGCATGCCCCCCTCTCCCCCTCTGTCCCTCCCCGCCCTGCCCTCCCTCCTTTCCCTTTCTCCCTCCTCTCTATCTCTCCCCCTCCTATCTCCTTCCTTCTACCTCTCCCTTTGCCTCCCCCCACTCTTCACCACCAAACTCTGCAAGCCTCTTCCTGCTTGTTTTATTTTTTTTTTTTAGGACCTCAGTTTGTTTTCATTTAAGCAATTGTACCCCACATTTTCTCCTAATTTTAAAAATCGTGATAGACGTACGTTACAAAATTCACAGCTTTAAGTGTACCTAAGTTTTAATATCTAAACTTCAATTTTTAAGCATTCAGCTTAAAATTTAAGCGTGCACTTCAATGACATTGAAGGTATGTATTGGTTTTCCCTAAGGCTCTCTCCCTCTTCCTCAGTGGAAGCTCTGTGCCCACTCATTACACAATAATCTCCTCTCCCCGCCGTTCTCACCGTGCTGACGATGACTGTAGATTATCTTGCATAAGGGAACTCGGACGATATTTGCCATCTTGTTCCTGAATTATTTCACTCAGGTCACAGCCAGCGCTCATTCACAGAGTCTATGGCACACTCTCCCTCCCACCCTCTCCCAACTAGTCCAAATAATGACCCTTGTATTGTCCTTTCTGTTTTATAGAAACCACAAAGAAGAAAACCCTTTTATATAACACACACCTTTCCCTGCTTGTGGAAAGTGATACTGGAGGAAACCTCAGAGAATGTTTGAAGGTAGTTTCTTTAACAAGACAACATCCTCCAAAGAAACAAGAAGGAGAATCCAGCCTCACAAAAGATCACAGACTATAAAATAAATTTGTTGTGGAGAGAGAACTGGTTTTGTTTTGGTCCCAGGTGTGGGATGTGGGGCTGATTCAGATGGTCCACAGCAGCAGGCTATTTGCCTCGTGCAGGCTCTGAGAGGAGCTCTTTGCCAGCTGCAGGTAATTTAAATCTTAGGACTCTGAAGAGTGAATAAATGCCAAGGCCCAGAGGGTATTGAAGACCTTTTATGAAAGAACAAGGCTCTGCTGCCTCCCCCATGCTGCTCCTAGTTGCAGTTGATGCAACAAGTTGAGACAAGTTGGAGATCTCCTGAAACTAGGATTGGTCTGGCTCCAAGGAACCAGACTACCCTAACCAGCAGGAAGCAGCTAAGAGACCTGCTCCCCCAAACCCACTTAACCCTTTCTTCTATGTGGTTTTGGGATGTTGGAAGGGATTGGGGTGGAGTAGGGAGAAAAAGAGATATGAAATGTAAATAAAGGAGGTTTTTTAAAGTACACCAATACATTATTATTATTATTATTATTGCTTTTAGAAGTAAAATTTCTTCAAAAAAAATTGTCAGAAAAGCAGATCTTCTAAGATGAATAGGATGATAGGAAGTACCAGTTCTGGTTTTGCTTTTTCTTCTTCCTATGTTCCATTTCAAAAAAGGTTGTGAGAATGGCTGAACAATTGGTAAAATTGCGAGTGGATACAGAGGGGTCTGAGAAACGAAAAAGGGGGGATGAAATAGGAAAAGGATTTCCTTTTTGAAAGGATTGCAGAAAGTTTGCAGGTAGAGGTTGCAGTGCTTGGAAGGCGATAAGCACTGGAAAAAGGAGAACAAAAGGGTTCAGACCTCATTACTGAGAGTGGGAGCTGCCCAAAATTTATACCCCACACTTTTGATTTCAAGTCCCCGAAGTCCTGAGCGTGCTGGGGAGCTGAGAGGAGGAGGTCGCACAGGGAGACGGGGTTAAAGAAAAGCAGCCTATTTTGAGAGAAACGGTTAATCTTGAACAAACTGAGCTACCAGAGGGCTGCCTGGGATTATGAGATTTCCCTCCTTAGCTTTCTCAGTAGCTGCCAAAAGCCTTAAGTATCAAAATGCTCCGTGATTTAATTGTAGTGAATTTGGCCATTTAAAAAAGAAATAGTGAGGCTGAAAGCTCAGTGTTGGTGTATTATTCCTTTTTACTTTTCAATTCCACCTTCTCTGTAACCCTTATTCTGCCCTGATCCCTTCTAATCCCTCCATACTAGGGAGGAGAAAGAGAGGGTTATCGAGGAAGGGGGCATTGGACCTCTATAGGTTACTTCCTGCTGATTAGGGATGTAGAGTTCCTTGAGGCAAGTCCAGTTTCCAGACTTTCAGCAAAACAGCAAAGCAGCTATAGCAAACCCGCAGCAAATGCAGCAGCAGGATGAACCAGCAGCAGCAGGAGCAGCAGCAGGAGGAACGGCAGCTGCCACAGGCCTCTCAAAGCTCTCCCATTTGTACTCTCTTCAGAGTCCCCAGAATTCCCAATTGGAACCTATCTGCAGCTGGCAAAGCCATGCCCCTGCTAGAGCATGACACAATCATACTTAGAGGCTGTGGACAAACTGAAGAAGTCCCACACCCCACACCTGGGATTAAGACAAAAACATAGTCACGTAACATAACTGGGTTTAAAAAGAAACTGAAATTCTCACTACATTTCCCCCTTGTAGTTCAAAAAGTGGATTTTTTCCTCTAACATTAATAAACTATATATGATAAGAACAATTATGATAACTATCAGCTAAGAATTAAATTCACAAGGTCCAGTCCATTTGTATTTGGCAACCTTGGAGAAAGTATTCCATTATCTATCTTGATGAGTCCAAAGTTCTGTACTTAAGTCACTTTCTTATCTTTATCTCTACACTTGGCCTATCTTTATCTCTGCAAAGTTGGGCAGTTGACTTCCCGGTGTTCTGCTTGGCCACAGTTTGGACAGCTTTCGGTCAGCAGCGGAGGTAAGGGCAGTGTGTCCCCCCCCACCAAGTGGCTAGCTTTGCCATGTTTAAAACAAACTCCATGTGGAGGTTCTTCAGTGCCATCATCTTTGACCTAGAACTGGGTTGCTGCCAGGAGCTGATGTGACTGTCAGAAAAGCTTTTTATTATTAAAAACATCTTCTTTTCTTCAATATAGGGTTTCTCTGTGTAGCCTTGGCTGTCCTGGACTTGCTTCGTAGGCCAGGCTGGCCTCCAACTCACAGAGATCCTCCTGTCTCTGCCTCCCTGAGTGCTGGGATTGCAGGTGTGCACCACCGTGTCTGGCTAATTAAAATATCTTAAATGCTCTATTCTGTAGATCTCTACATGTTTGAAGACCACGTGTCTTGTTATATCTAAACGGACAAACATTGCTTGTTTCTAGCTGTTTACTTTCTGCCTAAATTTGGAAACATATAAATACAGCTTATTTCTGCAATTAACTAGTTCCTAACAAGTCTACAAGTAAGATTATTCATAGGTGACTAACTTCTAACTTAGATTTCTAATTATCCTAAACAGTTTGCAATAGTAGCTTTCATAAGATTAGAACTTTACATTATATTTTTATTTTTAATTAATTAGTTTATTTATTTGTTTGTTTTTTGGGACTTTTTTTATTTTTTCTGTGGAGACTTGCTGTCCTGGACTAGATTTGTAGACCAGACTGGCCTCAAACTCACAGCGATCCACCTGCCTCTGCTTCTCCAAGTGCTGGGATTAAAGGCATCACCACTCCCAGCTTTATGTGACATTTTTAAACGAGCCACACAGGAACAATACATTAAACAAGGGTTAAACAAACTAACCGTAAATTTCTACCAATACACAATAATCTCTACCAATGTAAAATACTTGAGACTAGTGGATTCGATGATCTACCTTTTAGTCTATCATCTTATGCTCCCCACCCCTTTTTGAGATCAACAGTATTTGGCTGCAGTTTTTCTGCCTGCTTGTTAGATTCCTTATCAATGAACCCAACATTTTCCAGATCGGTGGTTTTTTTCCTATAACCTGGTAATTCTCCGCTGCTCTTGTCCTTTTTGCTCCTGAGCGTCTAGCCCGGGCTCCAAAGCCAGTTCCTGACTGTCAAAGATTACCTCGGGATATCTATGTTGAGCCTGCACGAATTAGTCCAGGGCCCTTTACCACAGCATCTGCAAAACCCAGGAAGCCTCAACATTTTTTTGTAGAACCCACTGGCACAAAAACAAACAAATAAACAAACAAACAAACCCAGCTAGTTTGCTTTTCTGGCAAAAAAAAGTACTGTATTTCTCAGAGTTACTGCACTGGACATTTTGAGATCTGACTTTAAAAGTACTGTATTTCTCAGAGTTAATACACCTGCCATTTTGAGCTCTGAGGTGTTGGTGTGTTTTTTAATCTATTTTTTTGGGGGGGCTTCTTATACCTGTACCTCCCTTCAACCCTCATTCCACCTGAATCTCTTCCAACCCCCCAACACTAGGTAGTAGAGAAAGAAGGTTAGTGGGGAAAGGGGCCATAGACCGCTGTAGGCTACTTCCTGCTGGTTAGGGACTTCCTGGAGGCAAGTCCACTCTCCATTGTCAGGAGATCTCCAACTTCTTCTTCTAGTCAAACTGCAACAGCAGCAACCAGGAGCCTCAGGGTGGAGCAGCAGCCCTCACAGGACCTCTCCTGACTGCCCCATTACCCTCTCCAGAGTGCCCAGAATTCCAAATGTGAGCTACCTGTAGGTGGCAAAACCACCTTCCTGCTAGAGCATGACACAAAGATAGCTAAGGGCTGTGGACAAACGGAAGCAGCCCCATATCCCACGCCTGGGATGAAAACAAAAACACATTCACACAAAATAACTGTTTTTTTTTGTTTTGTTTTGTTTTGTTTTGTTTTTTTTAGAAACAAACTTCTTACTACATAACAGACCAAGAACCTATACCCGAAGCCTCCCCAGTTCCGAGTGGAGGCAGCTCTCTACCCGCTCTTTTCACACCCTCCTGATCCATCGCTCTGACCTGGGGATGGTATCTGGTCTCCTAGTGCGTATTTCTTACTAGCTCCGGACTGCACAGCTGGCTCGGAAACCTGGCATCTCTTGAATAGCTAACATACATCCACTTTCATGGCTGGAGCGAGTTTGATTGCGCTATTGCAGCACCCGAGATTCCCATACTTTTCCCCAGAGTTCTTGGCTTCGAAGCGAGATAGACCTGGGTTCACACCTAGTGTTCTGCTGAACCCCTTCGGGGACCTTGATGAGTTATTAAAACCTGTCTGCCTCCGCCCTCTGTCCTTAACTGGGTCTTTTAGAAGGCTTGCTCACACCTACCGTGGATCCTGTTATGATTCAAACCCAGGAAAAACAGCCAAGGTGCCTATTTAACATATTAAAGGGGGCCTGGCCTCCAGGCTCCCCAGCATTCTGGACTCTCCCAAACATCCCTGCCTCTGGTTGAATCTCCGTTTGTATCTACAATACACTTTCTCCTCCACTCTTCCCAGGAGCAGTCCTGTTCTTTCCTTTCCCTTTTCTCATTCAGATTCTAGGCTGCACCAGCAGCTGCTCCTCCAGACCTGGCTCCTCAGTCGGATAACCCACCTGGGAGAAGAAAAGGAAGCGCAGACCTTTGGGGATCACGTTCAATTGTCTGCAGCACCTAATTGTTCTGAACGTCTCTCTTCTCCATTGTGAATTCAACATGGGGTATTCAAAACTGAGATTTTCTAATTATGCTCCAAGTGGCTCCAGAAGACAATAACAAATTACCTACTAATTTCAAGATGTGACCGTCTTGAAAGGAGTAACTGTTGACTCCTACATTGGGCATTTTCCCTCCATGGCTCTTTGATTTAATTTAATCAGTGGTTTGATTCATTTGCTTGATTTCAGACAATGGTTCTAAATCAGCAGCAGACCCCATGCCCAAGTCTTCCCTTGGGACACCGAGAAACACTAATACAATTCCAGTGCTATCTGTAACTCTCCCTCGAAGATGCTGCAAGACTGTGCTAGCCCCAGAACATCCACACCACAGAAATAAACTCACAGATCCGGCCTTTCTTTATGGAAAGGACAAAACTAGGAGGAGGCACATACAGACAGTTCTCCCAATAACCAAGAGTTACGACTCTGCGTTTCCCAGACCAAGTCAGAATAAGAACAGTGTTCATGTGGGTTCTGAGACAGGTGGGGCTTTTAGGAAATGGATCTAAACCTTAGAAAAATGTCCTCCTCTGTCCTCACATTGCCAAAGCTGTCCTGGTCAACAGTGTGCATCTAATTAGCAAAAATAAGTTATGTCAGAGGCAGTCCCTCTTCCAAAAAAAAAAAAAAAAAAAGTAAGCAAGTAAGTAAAATACCCTTTGTTTATGAGATCATCATAATAAAATAAATTAACTAATTAAATAAGAGATAAACAATAAATAAAATGAATGAGCTAACTAAATAAACAAATAATATAATAAAAAAACCTTTTGTCTATGAGACATAGCACTGCATTTTAGAAAACACTTGGCTGTATCTTCCATCAGTCAGATCATTATTCCTCTCATGGTGCCTAAGCACTGCAGTCTTTGGAACAACTGAAAGCCTTAACATATTTATCTAAAGTCTCCAACTGCTAATGACATTTATAAATTTATGTATAGCTGGGTATGGTAGCACACAACTTCATTCCCAACAATTGGGAGTCAGAAACAGGCAGATCTCTGTGGGTTTGAGGCCAGCCTGGTCTACCTACAAAGTGTCAAGTCAGTCTGGGATACATAGTTAGACTGTCAAAAAAAAGTATTATAAATGTGCAGTAAATTAGCAAATTAATTCCTCTTGTAAACCCCTTTAATTCAATTCCTTCCTCTATTCCCAGACAGGGTTTCTCTGTGTCAAGCCCTGGCTGTCTTGGAACTCACTTTGAAGACCAGGTTAGTCTTGAACTCACAGAG
The DNA here is from genome assembly GCF_030254825.1 of Meriones unguiculatus. Classification (NCBI taxonomy): domain Eukaryota; kingdom Metazoa; phylum Chordata; class Mammalia; order Rodentia; family Muridae; genus Meriones; species Meriones unguiculatus. The sequence goes on from NC_083359.1 coordinate 12,557,399, forward strand.
ATCTGCCTGCCTCTGCCTCTCTAGTGCTGAGATTAAAGGTGTGTACCACTACTGCTACTGCTGCTGCTGCTGCTGTTGCCTCCGCCACCGCCACCGCCACCACCACTGCCACCACCAGGTTTCAGTACTGTTAGGCTGAAGATTTGGGAACAAAGGCGAAGATGGTGTGGGCTGAAAGATGGCCGCCCTTCTTTTCTGACCAGGAGCCCATGCTTGCAAAAGCCCTTGAAGAACACTGGACAAAGCCAGCTCCTAGTTCTGGATTCCAAAGTGACCACCTGAGACCCACCTACAGGACCCTGAACTCACCAAATAAGGCTATAACCCCAGTTCCTTACCATTGCGTCACCACTTTGTCCCCCTACTTTTTAAGACGTTTCTATCTCAGCCCAGCCTTGTGACTTCCCTGATTCCTCCTGTGAGGCCAGTGAACCCCACTACTCCTGCCTTTATACTTTAATTTGGGTTAATCTGGTTTAATTCGTAGGTGGAGAAGACATTCAAACACCTCTTTTTAAGTGATCTGTTTGACTCTCTTTTTCTACATCAGATGAAATACCTCTCCTTCCTTTCCTTAGTTCTAAATCCTCAGACTATTCTGTCTACCATAAACTAATCATCTAGGAGCTTCTAGAGCACAGACTTGAGAAGTAAAAACAGCAGAAGAGACGCCATGCATGCTCCCCACCCCGCAACTGGCGGTGTGACTGCCATGCAAGGAACCTCAAAGGAACACCGTTGCTTGGCTTTGGAGCACAGAACTATGGGTATTTCAAAAGATGTAGACTTGTCTACTGTCTACGTTTTATTTTCTCCTCTGAGCTTTGTGAAAGCTGTACACACAGATCATACTATTTTGAAAATATTAAGTGAGGCGGTCCACACCACCACAGGTGTGACATGATGCACAGGTAACATTAGGTAACATTAGGCTCTTCCTAATGCCTGGAAGAGCCGCAGGCATCCAGGACAGAAGCAGCTGGGGAAGGCAGCATAAGCCTGTCATCTCAGCTTTAGGGAGGTGGGGCGGAAGGAGCAGAAGTTCAGGGTCAGCCTGAGACCTTGTCTCAATAAAACATTTCATAGTTTCTTTTAAATAATTAAAATGTACACATTTATTTTAATTAGAACGACCAATAAATTAGCTCCTCTCAACGATACAGCTCTTCATCCAGCTGGGTTTTATTTCAAAGTCCTGCTGTATTACAGATGAGGTTAAGCTCTTTCCTTTTCCAGTTCCTCTTCCAAAACATCAGTGAGTCCCACCTTTCAGATCAAGTCCTTTCTGTATTAGCCTAGTTAAACTGAGCGTCCACAGATATAATTATCTCTGGCACTGATTTGTTTAACTGAAAAATGAGCTAATTTATTTGCAGATATAGAAATATTTAACCTCATTTAAATTATAGTAGAACAGTGAAATGCCACTCAACAAAAACAAGAAGCTACACAGCCTTTGGAAAGTTCATCACACAGATGGAAGGGGAGGAGGACCTCCTCTATCAGTGGACTTAGAGAGGGGCATGGGAGGAGAGGAGGGAGGGAGGGGGGATAGGAAGGGAAGGAGGGAGGGCGCTACAGCTGCGATACAAAGTGAATAAAATATAATTAATGTAAAAAAATTTAAAAAAGGAAAGTTCATCACCGTCATACGAGCACTGGGCTTAAATGAAATACTTTTTTTTTTTATTTGACAGAAGCCTTAGGTCAAAATTATTGGGACTGACCCTAATTTAAAAATGTGAAGAAAGTCCATTCCAAAGAGAATAACAGTAGCATCTCTCCTGTGAGTTTTGTCATTGAAGGTTCCTGGGCTGAACTGGATCTCACCGGGAGGTTCTCATTGTTTACCCTCTTGACTGGGAAATTATGCAAGACTGTCTAGGGAATAAGGGTCTCGGAAGGGCCATGCCCCAGGAAACCAGGGCTATTGAAAGGAGAAGTCTGTTTCCCTCAGCATTCAACAGCAGCAGGAGATGGCAGATCCAAGATCTCACCATACAAGAGCAGCAGCATTCATCCGGGCAAGGGGAAGCTTGGCCCGAAGGCCCCTGGGCACTGCTCAGAGGTGCAGGTAGGGAGGCAACCTGGGCATGTAGGTGAAACCCCATTCAGGAGACAACACGGTATATCCTCCAGCGTCTGTTTCGGTGTGCACACTTTCTTTTTGTTTGTGGTTTTGAATGTTAGATTTTTGTTTGTTTGGGCTTTTTAATTTTTGTTTTTTTCAAGACAAGGTTTCTCTGTGTAGCCCCTGCTGCCGTGAAACTTGCTCTTCACTTATTCTGAGCTGGAGAAATGCTTCTGCCTTTCAAAATGCTGTGTCCCGAAGCTCTGCAGCAAACAGTGTAACCTCAGCTTTTATGGAGTAGTTCCCCTTTAAATTATATAAAGCCGACACAATCAAGAATGTTACTGGTCTTTGCAGTCCTACACAAACTAAAATAAGTGGCTGTAGACCAGGCTGTCCTCAAACCCAGAGATCCACCTGCCTCTGCCTCCCAAGTGCTGGGATTAAAGGTGTGCACCACCACTGCTAGGCTGAATGTTACATTTTAAGGTTACACTGACCCCACTGTGTTATTCCTCATGGCCATGGCAGTTTCAGCCTGGACACATGCTCGGTTTAGATGAAAGAGCAAGTAAAACCATAAGAGCAGAAAAGTAACTCCAAAAGAGGACTTGGGAAGTCAAGAGGCCCTTACTACATGCAGGACTGCACAGACCAGCAACATTCGTGATTGGGTTGCCCTTATAGCATCTAAAAAGAAGCCGCCCCGTAATGGCTGAGGTCATGCTGTTTGCCCCAGGGCTTCAGGACCCAGTGTTTTGGAAAGCAGAAGCATTTCTCCAGCTCTGTGTAAATCAAGTCACACGGCCATCTGAAAGCAGGCGGCATCCAAGGGACCCGGATTTTAAGAGGTGATGCACAGATCATTTCTGAAGTACGCTGTACACTGGGGTGTGTAGGGGAACCTCAGGTGGATGGGAGCCCACGCTGACTTTCCAGCAGCCTCCTCACGGTGGTGTAATGCCGCTTTGCCTTCAGGGTGGTCTCATTAGCCTGCAGATCACTCCTCCTTACGTCATGACACTTATGGCAAAACAGGAGAAAGATGAGTTAAGAAAGGACCTTTTTGGTTTTATTGTTGATTTGCTAAGACAATGTGTGAGTAAAGCCATGCCACAAAAGTCCTTTGCTCACATCCCCATTTGGGAACACTCCTATTCGTGTGGATGAAAGACCTCGGTTTGTACATATGCAACAATAGGGAGAAAACTCCTGATAACAGACAGAAAGAGCCAAAGATATCATCTTCAGATGGCTAAAAAATGCAGGGCCATGTGAATATACTGTATCCAGTGACTTTACCCAAACATGAAAGGAGAAAACAGAACTAACCAAATATAAACTACAACGAAGACAAAGAACCAATGTGGCCAATCAGCAGAACAGCTCACGCCTAGGGCGTGGCTAAGCTGAGTGGTGGCCATGTCCTGTTTATGCTTTCGCTGTGACCTGCCTGGAGTTTGCAATTTTAGCTCAGTTACCTTTTTGGGTACTGTGGGTTGGACATGAGGGGCTGCAAAGGCAGCTTTGCAAACATAGAGGAGACAGATGGTGGCCCTCTCTTTACAGGACAAACAGTGTAAAACAGAGGGTAGACGAGAATCAGGAGTGTTTGCATTTGGAGCAAACTGACACAACAAAAGAATCTAGCACTGAGTCCAAGACACACAAAACTACAAATCCCTCCCTGAGGGCAGAGGGAGGTGAGGTACTGCTTAGTGGGGTGGAAGACACTGAGCTCTAAGGGAGAGACACGTGCAATGACAAAGGTAATGAGGTGTTGCTTTATGTGAAGACTCAGATGCTAACTCTGGGAAGACAGTGTGTCTTTCAAGCACAGCGATTGTCAACACAGAGCCCACGGTTAGCTTCATGCAGGAACCCGACAATGAAGATCCAGGACAGGATTCAGAATCAAGAGGAAGGGATCTCTGGCCTGTATTCCTACATCCACAAACAAGTAAATAGTTAGAAGGTTGCAAGAAGCAGAGATGAGTGGACCCACAGGCATTCAGCCCTGTGGCTACGCCAGTTGCAAATGTGGAGGCTCGTCTTGAAGCATGTGATTATGGACACAGAGTATCCAGTGGGTCAGGAACAGCGGTGAGACGGTAATAACAAGGGAAGAGGCTTAGGAGTGGGGACAGATTGGGGAAGCTCAGGAGGGACATGGTAGGGTCCTTGAGGAGTAGAGATGACAGAAAAGCCCTGGCTGCTGTGGATAAAGAAAGCTGAGGAATAAGTCCAGCTGGAAAAGGCCACAGCTTCCAGGAAGGCATTTGTGGAAATGAGCTAAGATAAGCAGTGTTTGGAAAACACACACTTTTAAGACCCTTCTCCACCGTGTTGCCATTTTGAAAAGGGAAAACAAACACCAGCTTTTTGCTCAACAAGAAGAAATCCAGCAAAGAAGTGGCCATTGATGATTCCAGGGAGGAGAGTGGGAAGGCTGCCTGGCCCTTTGGAGTCTTAGGGATGGGTAGGTTGCTCCCTCAGGAGGGTGGAGGAGATGAGGTGAGAATGCAGGAGTAGAGTGATCTAATGTAAACAATTACGGACATCCTACTGCAAGGGCTCCCACCGAGGACAGAGAACGACAGGGGCCTGTCAGAAATTGAAGGACAGAACTAAATGAAATAGTCCCTGGGGAGACTGAAAAGGTGAACAGTGAAGGGAGGACAAGACAAGTGACACATCCTGGGCAGACCCAGGCCAGGCCACTGGGTGGGCTCCGGTTTGTGAATTTTTAAGATGGGTTTTATTGTTGTTTATGTGTATATGCTCTCTCTCCCTCCCTCTCTCTCTCCCTGCCCCATCTCTCTTTCTCTCTCTCTCTCTCTCTCTCTCTCGTGTGTGTGTGTGTGTGTGTGTGTGTGTGTGTGTGTTAGAGGTTCGTGAAGACCCTGGAGGACCCTTGATACTCTGGAGCTGGAGTTATAGGCCGTTGTGAGTTGTTTGGTTTGGGGGCTGGGAACCAAACACGAGTCCTCTGCAAGAGCCTTATACATACTTAACTGCAGAGCCATCTCTCCAGCCCCTCCTCCTCTATGAATCATAATGTGGTAATAGCTTTCGTTGGTTCCCACCACTTTCACACTTTCCTGCATCCCCCTGCCTTTAGAGGCCTTTAGAGGCAGAGTGCTCAGGTGCGCTAACGTTTTGCTGTGTTGGACAATGAGCTAAATAAAAGTGCAAGGGGTCGGACATGTTGAATGTGGACACACAAGAATGGTCCAAGTGGTGGAGTGTGTTTCCTCATGGGTAAGAAGGGCCTTTGTGAGAGTGTGTCTCTCACTGACACACACACACACACACACAAACACACACAGAGAGAGAGAGAGAGAGAGAAAGAGAAAGAGAGAGAGAGAGAGAGAGAGAGAGAGAGAGAGAGGACTTCTAGTAAAATGTTATTTAAGGAAGAATGAATGAACTTTCCCAGGATCTCAGAGAGTATATCTTCTCTCCTTTTCCAGACAAGAAAGTCATTTTCTTCCACATGTCCATTGTTCTAACAAACTGTTGTTTTTGTCAGTTTCTGAGATTTTTTTTCAATGTCATTGATGTCAAACATACATGTATACTCTTAAGATATGAAAATTTATCTTCGGCATGTTGTTACACACCAGAACTCTCATCCTGCTCCCCCTCCCCCACCATCTCAGGCAGCTGCCTCCTCCCTCTTCCCTTCTCTGTGTGTGCTACTACTTCTATGCCTTTTCCTTGAGACTTCCGAATTTCACAAACTCCAAAGAAACAGCACTCGCTGAATCTCTTTCCAGGATTTAACATCTGCTCTCAACTTGTTACTTTAAATGAGGCTGTAAGAGCTGGGTGTGGCCTTGGACTCTTGTGATCCCAGCGCGTGGCTGCTCCAGGCAGGCCCATCATGAATTTCAGGCCAACCTGGGCTACCTAGGAAGACCCTGTGCCCCAAATTTTTAAAAGAAAAAATAAATAAATAAACAAACAAAACATGATTGTGTAAAGGAAAGTTGGAATTAAACACCCGAAGACCTTTCGTGTGATTTGATTGTCAATTTGACATCTAGATCATCAGACAGACCAGCCTGTGGGTGTGTCTGGAAGGGTGTTTCTAGATTAGATTAGTTAAACTGAGGGGAAAGTTGAGCAGTGACCCCCTCCCATCAGCAACACCCCACCTCCCCATCCCCACCCCCACTCCCGTGAATATAATGATACCAGATGCCTCATTCAATCCACCAGTGATCAACTACCTGCAAACTGTGGGTCCAGATAAACCCTTCCACCTAGAAGCTGCATTTTGTCAGACAGGTAGTCAACACGCTACACAATAGTTTCAAACCACTAAGAGACCAACCCCTGGAATCCTAAACATGAAAAGCCGCCAATGTTCCATGCCTTGCATGTACCATGTTTTTCAAAACTGTGTTCTGCCTTCACAGAAAATGGAACCCCAAAACCTGTCCAAGGTCACCGAATTTCAGCTCTTAGGATTCCAGAACCTTCTTGAGTGGCAGTCCCTGCTCTTTGCCGTCTTCCTGTGCTTCTATCTCCTCACCGTCACGGGCAACATGCTGATCATTGCAGTGGTGAGTGAGGACCCGCGCCTGCGCTCTCCCATGTACACTTTCCTCCAACATCTGTCCTTCCTGGAGATCTGGTACACGTCCACCACAGTGCCCCTGCTGCTGGCCAACCTGGCCTCCTGGGGCCACACGCTATCCTTCCCCGCCTGCATGGCCCAGCTCTACTTCTTTGTGTTTTTTGGCGCTACTGAGTGTTTCCTCCTTGCTGCGATGGCTTATGACCGGTACCTGGCTATCTGCCACCCACTCCACTACTCTCTGCTCATGAGTCCTGACAACTGCGTGGCCCTTGTCACAGTCTCCTGGGTGACAGGGGTGGGCACAGGCTTCCTGCCTTCCCTCATGATTTCTAAGTTGGACTTCTGTGGGCCCAACCACATCAACCATTTCTTCTGCGACCTCCCTCCACTAATGCAGCTGTCCTGCTCCAGCGTCTACGTGACAGAGATGACCATCTTTGTCCTGTCCATCGCTGTGCTATGCATCTGTTTCCTCCTAACCGTCGCGTCCTACGTTTTCATAGTGTCCTCCATCCTGAGAATCCCTTCCACCTCCAGCAGGATGAAGACGTTTTCTACATGTGGCTCCCACCTGGCCGTGGTCACCATCTACTACGGGACCATGATCTCCATGTACGTGCGGCCGAATGCACACCTGTCACCGGAACTCAACAAAGTCATTTCTGTCTTCTACACCGTGATCACGCCCCTGCTGAACCCAGTGATCTACAGCCTGAGGAACAAGGACTTCAAAGAGGCGGTTAGAAAGGTCATGAGAACCAAGTGTGGTGTCCACAGAGCAAAGGTGAAGGGAACTGTCCTCACTGACTAGAGAACCGTGGACACACAGTGCGTCCAGGCTCTGCACTGGGATTTGCTTCTCATTCATGCAGACGGTTCCCCAAGGTCTGGTGTTATTCACTAGCTATCAAAAAAAAAAAAAAAAAAAGAGTGAAAAAGATAAGTTTGAAATGTTCTCATGGTAAGAAAGAAGAACTTCCACAGTGCCAAGCATTTCCTCTTTTATAACTTAGAATTTTAAAGTGTTTTAATTAGTGACATTCTAGAAAGGAAAGAAACAAAAGAAAAAGGGAGGAAAAAGAAAGATCCAGAGATAGTAAGACCTGGAGAGGACAGGCACTCCACAGGGAGAGCAACAGAACCAAAAAATCTTGACACAAGGGTCTTTTCTGAGACTGGTACTCCAATCAAGGACCGTTCATGGATATTACCTAGAACCCCTGCTCAGATGTAGCCCATGGCAGCTCAGTATCCAAGTGGGTTCCCAAGTAAGGGGAACAGGGACTGTTTCTGATGTGAACTCAATGGCTGGCTCTTTGAACACCTCCCCCTTAGGGGGGAGCAGCCTTGCCAGGCCACAGAGGAGGACAATGCAAACAGTCCTGATCAGACCTGATAAGCTAGGGTCAGATAGAAGGGGAGGAAGACCTCCCCTATCAGTGAACTTGGAGAGGGGCATGGAGGAGATGAAGGAGGGAGAGTGGATTTGGGAGGGAATGAAGGCGGGGACTACAGCTGGGATACAAAGTGAATAAACTGTAATTAATATATAAAAAATAAAAATTTAATTAAAAAAAGAAAGATCCAGAGAACTTTATGTCTTGAGGTTCAAGGCTTCATTCACTCTCCTATTTTCTTTCTTTCCCTCTTCTTCTTTCTCCCCCGTCCCCTCCTCCTCCTCCTCTTCTTCTCACTTTTTATTTATTTATTTATTTATTTTGAGACAGTGGTGTCTTTGCAGCTCTGTGCAGCCCTGGCTGCCCTGGAACTCACTGTGTAGATCAGGCTGGCCTCAAACTCAGCTAGCCTTTGCTTCCCAAATCCTAGGATTAAAGATGTAAACCACCATCACCGGGTAATATATTTATTTATTTAGAGATAGATTCTCTAGGTAGATAAGGCTGGCCTTGAACTCTAAGAGTTCTACCTGCCTCTACCTCCTGAGTGCTGGGACTGAAGTTACGAGCTATTTTCTTAATTCAGATGATCCTCAGGAGACCTGGGCTAGTCTTGTCCACTGCTCTATTCATTAGCCCTGCAGATATTTTTATCACTTGACCTGTACCAGATCAGTGCTACAGTCTGACTCAGTACACAAAACGCCAGGGAAGGAAGACTTTGCCTTAATGGCTGTGCTGGTCGGGAAGGGAAGAGAAATATGGGGGGAGGGGAGAGCACAAAAACTTCTAACTTGAGTTTGCTGGAGGTGACCATGTGAACAATCCGACAAGCTGGTGCTGGCTTGGAAAAGGAATCACCACGTAGGCTTAGAACAGAGGCTCACACAGGGCTTCAGCCTCCACTTCTGGTCAGAGAAAGACTGAGAGGAGCAGCCAGAGAGAGGACACAGAACGCTGAAGACAGAAGGAACGGAGGCACCAGGCAAGTGCAGAGGAGAGTCTGGCGAGGAGCAGTGTGGATGGTACAGGTTAAAAGCCCTTGAGAATTTTTAAATTCTGTCTAAATGATCACCAAAAGGTAGCATATACACAACTGAATGATGATAAAGATTGCATTTAAAAATCTCAGTAATGGCCTGGTGGTGGTGGTGCACGCCTTTAATCCCAGCACTAGAGTTTGAAGCAGGTAGATCTCTGTGAGCTCAAGGCCGGTCTACAGAGGAGTTCCAGGACAGCCAAAGCTACAGGAAACCCCGTTTTGAAAAAAACAGAAACACAAAACAAAATGGAAAAGCTCAATGATGCTTAGAAAAAAAAAAGAGAGAATGACCCCCAAATTGTTAAGGCCACTGCAGCAGCTCATGCTCGGGAGAAAACCAGGTTGATTTTAAGTTTAATCATACAGTCCATTAAAGGAAGTGTGCTGGTGGAGAAGGTGAACTGGAGATCCAAGGGAAGAAAAGGCCAGGAAGGAGCTTCAAAACGTGCAACTCAAGAGAAAAGGAAACTCAGCCTGGAAGATGGTGTTCGAGGGGGAGGGTGGGACGGGGGTGGGGATTCCTGCCATGGCTGCACAGGCTTCTGGAAAGGACAAGAGGGTCCTGAGGATGAAGAGGTTGTTGGAAGGCAAGAGACATTTTTCATTAGGCATCTCAGAACAGACACTGCTGCTAGCCCTTGCAGGGTGGTGGCCTCATGGGGAGAACGACTGTGGAGGAGGAAAATGGCTGCCAGGAAATGCACAGGGATAGAGCTTTCCTGAGAAATGGGCTTTTGAAAGGTGAGGAAAAAAAATGTACTGGAGGGACAGTTGTACTTTTGTAAACTGTAAGGTTTTAAGCACCTGGGCACACCTGAACAGTTGTGGGTGAGATCGGTTGGTATATAAGAATATGAATGATTACTGGAAGTGCTAACCAGAGCCCAGGATACAGCAGGAAGGAACTGAGAGTAAGGGTGGATGTCTCAGCTCACAACTGGAAATGCTTTATTTACTGCAGGAGGTGTGTGGAGAGGCTCATCTTAACGCCGTTTCATGGAGATGGAGATGGAATTTGCTTATTTTTCTGAAACGAGATCAGTAACAACTAGTAGGTCTAAATTTGAAGAATGAGGTGGCAGCATGTATAAGAGGAGGGGTCAGTAGATGGATGTTAATACTCCTGAGGGGAGAGTGAGCTCTGTGCTAAGACAGAATCAGCTTAAAGAGCATGTTTTTCAAGGGCTGGAGTCAGTAGAGGAGAACACCCCAAATAAAGCATTAAGGAGTGTGGACTGTGATCTCGAGTAATCGTAGAGGACACAGACGCTAGCGGTTCATTCTTAGCATCCACAGGCAAAGTGGGTAGGTGTGTGGTCATGAAGACAGGCCACTGAGTGGGAAGCCTGAGCTCCAGAAGGCTCTGGACTATCGGGGGCCTTCCAAAACCTCTGATGAGGTTGCCTCTCTTCTCCCGAGGTCCCCTTACCCCCTGCCTATAGGGACAGACACCGAGGAGAGCACCAGGGTCCCCAGATTTACAGAGACACACTAAAGGTGACCGAACTTAGCACAGTTCTCAGTTCCCTTCATCAGATGATTGGGTTACAGAGTTAAATCAGCCAATATCACACTTGGAAATTTTTTAGATTATTTTATTTTATGTGTATGAATATTTAGCCTGCGTGTATGTATGTGTGCCACATATGTGCCTGGTGCCCACGGAGATCAGAAGAGGGAATCAGATCTCCTGGAGCTAGAGTTATGGGTGGTTGCAAGCCACCATGTGAATGAGGGAAGCCAAACCTAGGCCCTGTGTAAGAACAACAAATGTTCTCAAACACTGAGCTATCTCACCAGTACTCCACTATCACATTTAAAAGGTAGTATTTGTTTTCATTCTACATGTATTGTATTTCTCTTGGATGTTTTGTTTTTTGAGACAGTGTCTCACTATGTAGTATTGGCTGGAGCTTGCTGTGTAGGCCAGGCTGGCCTTGAACTCAGAGATCTGCCTTCCTGTGTCTGAGTGCTGTGATTAAAGCTGTGCCTTGCCTGTGTTATCTTTTAAAAGGAACGAATTCAGAAATCTGAAAGTTTTTGGGCCATAGAAATTTTGGGGAATCCAGTTGGTGATGGCACACACCTTTAATTGCAGCACTCAGGGGGCAGAGGCAGGCAGATCCATGAATCCAAGGCCAGCCTGGTCTCCAGGAGAGCCAGGGCTACCCAGAGAAACCCTGTCTCAAGAAACCAAAATGAAAAAAGAAAAAGAAAAGGAAAGAAAGAAAGAAAGAAAGAAAGAAGGGAGGGAGGGAGGGAGGGAGGGAGGGAGGGAGGGAGGGAGGAAGGAAGGAAGGAAGGAAGGAAGGAAGGAAGGAAGGAAGGAAGGAAGGAAGGAAGGAGAAAGAAAGATGTTGGGGAGATTAGTTCAGAGTCTTGAACAAAGCCCATTCACTACTGGGAAGGACTCCTGTGTAACCCAACATGCATCTGTTTGTCTAAACTAAACCATGTAAACTATTCATTGTGTTATAAAATCAAACACAGTAATACATTTACTAATATGTGATTGTCAGTGGGCTCCAGTTAATATTCTATCTTACCAACAGTTAGAAGAAGAATTAGGGAAACTGGCTATGAACTGCCAATCAATCAACCTTTCTACTTTTCATGAAAACCACAGAAAACAGGCCTGATCAACATCACTGCTCCACTTCCTGATTGGGTGATTTTTATAGACAAGATCTCATGTTGTATTTCAACGTCTGGCACTTACAATGTATCCCACGCTGGCCTTAAATTTGAGTCAATTCTGCCTCCTGTCTCCAGGATGCTGGGATTACGTGTGTGAGCCACCACCTGGCTACCTGACCAGTTCTAGGCAGATATCAACCTGAAGATGGAAATCAACTCTTTCTGTGGTTAAAAAGAAGACATCATAATAACAGAGATTATGAAAACTCCACAACCTTAGATCTTGTCAGAGGACAACATCTCTGAAGTTACTAAAGAGGGGTTTTAATGTCACATAAAATCTCATGGTTTTGTCTCTTCATGTAATATCTGTATGCATGATAGACATGTCCGTGGGCCTGTGCTGGCCTGTGTTTTCATCTGGGTTCCATCAGGCTTAGCCCTGCTGTGAGAACAGCAGATGAGAGTGAACATCACTGTTCACGCTCTGTCCACATGACAGCGATTCAGAGCACTCTGCTGTAGATGGCTACCTGTAGCTTTGTGTTTAATATTGAAACAGCCCAATTGATACATTTGAAACAGGCTGGATACACTTCCAAAATTATCACACCTGAGGTTACAGTATTTTCTTATGTGTGTCTGTGCATTTGTGTGTGTGTGTGTATGTAGAGGCCAGAAGGGAATCTCAGATGTCATTTCTCAGACTACACCTACCTCTTCTCTTTCCTCCTGCTTTCTTCTTCTTTCTTATTTAATTCAGTTAAGCAAGGATTTGGTACAATGTGTTTTGATCATATGCACCTTCCTTCCTCCAACTCTTCCCAGATCCACCCCCTTTCTTCTCCACTCAGTGCTGTGCCCCACCACCCACATCAGTGCCAAGGCCAACGTCCAAATAGTCTTGGATGCTTGGCCCTCCACTGGAGTGTGGTTGACTTGTCAATGGCTACACTTTTAGAGAAGACTGACCCTTCATCGCTCAGCCTCTAATAATTGCCGGTAGCCCCTCTGCTAGGGTGGAACGTCATGCCACCTCCCTTCTCCATGTGGGGTTCCGCCTTGTGTAGACTGGTAAATGGTGTCATAGCGCTGTCGTGTGTAACTCTCCTGCTGCCAGCCACACCTTTGGCTGTTCTACTCTCCCCACCCCCTACTCCCTCTTCTGCAGGGATCTCTGAATAGTTCTCTCACAAGCCCGGAACTCTTAAGCAGTCACTTAGGCAGTCTAGACAGTAATCCTTGGAGGTCCTCCTGTCTCTGCCTCCCCAGTGCTGAGATTTCAGGCTCACGCTATCACGCCAGCTTTTTGATATGGGTTCTGGGGATCAGACTTGGATCCTCACGCAGCCTCATCCATCTGACCATTGCTTCCTAGCTCTTAATAATAACAATAACAACAAAAAGACTATGCTGAGTTTTACAATTTTAGGCAAAAAGATATCTAGCAATTTATCTGAGTGTACAACTTCTCAGCCTTTGTAAATTTTTACAGTCTTTTAGACTGCCAATATGGTCCAAAATTCTTTCTAGAGTAGGCAGTACATGAAGGGTAAAGCTGAGGGTCTGGAGAGGTGGTTTAGCAGTTCAGAGCACTAGTTGTTCTCCCAGAGGACTAAGGTTAGATTCCCAGCATCCATATGGTGGCTCACAAATTTCCTGTAACTCTAGTTCTCACGAAGCCAATGCCTTCTTCTGGCCTCTGAAGGTTCCAGATGCACATATGATACACAGACATACATACAGGAAAAACATTCATAAACACATTATAAAAAGAAACAAAACAGACAAACAAAAAACCAGAAGAAAGAAGAGTGAAAGCTCTCACTCAGACCAGTGAAAATGCTTAAAGAGATAGGAAGGCATGTTCCCCATTTGGTCATTACTGACATGTAAATATATCTAGTTCTCACAATCTTCTTTATGAAGATACACAATTCTTATGTATCAGAGCCTGGTCTACAGAGTAAGTTCCAGGTCACCCAGGGCTACCTGGTGAGACCCTGTGTCAAAAACAAAAACAAAAAATTTTAATGTTCCTTTTCCCCATAGAGTTGTTATAGCACCTCATCATTTCACTCTTGCTTCACGTCAGCATCTCACTGCCTCTAAATGAACATTTCCTGTTCACGTAACTTCTTGTATCTTACATCCATCTCTGTTCATTACTTTTTTGGCCATGAGAGAGGGGAGAGAGAGAGAGAGAGAGAGAGAGAGAGAGAGAGAGAGAGAGAGAGAGAAAGAGAGAGAAACCCTCTACAGCAATCTCTGTTGAAATCTTTGGAAAGCAGCCCAATTTTGACCAAAATTTCCCCTTAACTCACAGTCCACTCTTAAATAAAAATCTAGTCACACATCAAGAGTACATTTTGTACTGACCATTGACAATATGCAGATACAGAAAGTATAGCAATTTACTAACAACTGTTGCTGGAACAGTCAGAAATATACTTGTGATCAGGGAACTAAAATTATGCAAGAGATGAAGGGAAGCCAATGTCTGAGGTGCCTTCATGGGAAACATTATGTTCAAGTAGGAATTACATGGTTTTCTCAGACATCTCAGTGAGGTCCTGACAGAGAAATAAAACAGTATAGACTTTCTATGCCCATCCCAGCTCTGATTAATGACACAGAGACTTATATTTATTGATAATAGCTTTAGGCCTGAGCTTACTCTTGTTCCCAAATAGCTCTTATAACCTATAATATAACCTATCTCGTTTATATTAATCTAAATTCTTCCATGTAGTCCGTTACCCTTTCCTCATTTTCATGTGGTTGATTTCCTCTGTGTCTCATAGTAGGTGAAACTTCTCTCACTTCTTTCTTTCCCAGAGTTTCTGTCTCTGACGGAAGTCCTGCCTGTTTGCTCCTGCCTTTGCTACAGGCTTTTCACCTCTTTATTCAGAAAGTAATGGAGAGCAATGTTTACAAAATGCTGAGGCAGGAGATGCTTCATAAAAATGACAATACAAAAATATGGCCTGTACTCATGTCTATGGGCACAGAAATCAGCATTTAAGTAACACAAGGGCAATCTTTACACAGTCCAGCAGAGAAAGGAGTTTCTTAATTCTTGGCTCCATATTCTTATATATAAATGAAGACCTTTTATACAGATTTAAGTACGATCAGTTTTGATGGCTGGGATGAGCTGGAGGATGAAATAGCAAATTAGGGCTCTACTAAATACTTTTTCCTCTAGCCTACAAAGAAGATACACTGCGATGTTGTGTGTATGTATGCACGCACGTGTGTTTGTGTGCATGAGTGCCTGTGTGCGTGCTCACACCTGCTCACATAGCAGTTTGTCTCGTGTGGTCCTCTGGACTTCTCAAGGTGCAAGGTGAGAGCACAAGGTGCAAGATGAGTGCCAGACAGTGGGCAGAATGGAGAACCAGCAGGATTGGTTACATGCCTGTTAGAGAGGTTTGAGCTGGAAAAAGACTTTCCGCACACCACGTAACAAACATCCCAAAAGACTGATGACTTTGTGTCGAAGGAATAGATGTTTCCATAGCTTCATAAACCAAGAAAGCTCATATCTGCTGTTCACATGCATGACTGGCACAAACTGTTAACAAAAAATACCAGGCTGTCCACCTGCAAGTGATCAAAAGGCTGGAGCCACTGTGTTCTGTTTCATTTTACAAGGCTGCTTAAGGCATTCCCCACACAAGCATGTTCTGTTCTGAGTATCCACCTCCCACCCCTCCTCCTCCCCATCACTGCCCTGCCACCCCACTCTAATTAGTCCCCTTTGGTCCTCAAAGGTTTCAATTCTACTTTCCCGTCATTTACACATATATCATTTTATGTGCCTATAAAGATTAGGACCAATAAATGAGAAAAGGTGAAACCTGCCTGATAGTGACTTAATTTGCTGAGAATGGTGGTTTCCACTTGCATTGTTTTTTTTCTGCACACTTCATTGTACGTACATGGGTGGTGTTTTCTTTATCCTTGAACTGAAGTTTTTACAGAGAACCTGCTGTGAGTGAGCAAAACGAACTAAGGGAGTATAAATGCTCCCTTCCTTTCTTGCCTTTCAGTTTCTGAGAGCAAAGTGTGGTTTAGCAGGGAATCTGTAGATGAATGTCCTTCGTCTGCATCAATGCTGATACGAAAGGTGATGGAGGGCAGAAAGGCAGGAGATCCCTGCAGGCGGCCTTTACCTCATACTCCCTCTTGGCCTGATCTCCTGTGCCTAACTGGCCAGCTCTTCCCCATGGTCTTCTCCCACAGTGCACCCACCCACATCATGGCAGATATGGAAGATACCCTCTTTACTTGTGATGGTGAAGGCCACCCTCCCTTTCCTTTTGTTTGGCTCTGGTGCCTCAGAGATGCTCATAAACACGTGTTATGTGACTGCCCTCATTCTGCCTGGCTCAGGGACTTCCCGGAGGTGGCGGACATGATCTCCTTCTTGGGAAGGCTGTGCTGTGCCGCCTGGGCTTTGGAGTGGTCTCACTGGCTCCTCTCACTGGAAGGCTTTAGTCCAGAGGTGCCATATCTCAGCCTTCTCTGTACTTTCTAGGTGCCTTGACCCCTGGAACATTCCAGGCTCCCCCACCTGGCCTCCAAGGGCTTGTGCCAGCTGCTGCAGCAAGCTCCTTCTTAATTGTGAACTTAGTCAATGATGGGCAGTGGAATTCCCTCTCCTGTCCCTGGATATCTGCTGCCCAGGGTGGGAAAGCACCCTTCCTCATGCCTCCAGGTATTCCTGGTCAGAAGGAGACTTCCTACGCAATACCCTGCCTCTGTTCTCTCACTTCCATTCTTTGAAAAGAAGGTTGGTCCCATTCATGATGCCTGGCAGGGAAAGCACACAGTCAGTGCACCATAATCTTAATGGACAGGCAGCACTTGGAGAGCTTCAGCAAGTCAGGCATAGTTTGTTGTGTTTCACCTACAACTTGTGTAAGCCTCACAGCCAGCCACGAGAGACTCTCAGCTCTTGAGGAAACTGAGACACATAACCTGAAGAACCACTGTGTGAAGGTCACACAACACAACAGAACTAGGATATGAACCCAGGTTGTTGTCTGAGTCGAAAGAACCTCCATGCTGAAAACCTGGCGGGACCTGTTGCTCCACACTGCTGGATCTGCTCTGCTTTCCCAGTGCCTCTCATGAGCTTATCCTCACCAAAGGAGCAGGGGAACCACCAATGAAAGGCAAAGTGTCAGGCTGAAGCAAAGAAGAGGTAGAGAGAGGCTCCATTTTAGAGCCTAGGCCTTAATTTCTGTTATGGCTAAAGAAGCTTCATTTCCAGGACAGCCAAGGCTGTCTGTTTCTACATAGAGAAACCCTGTCTTGAAAAACACCAAAAAGAAGGAGAAGGAAGAAGAAGAGAGGTAGCTCCATTTTATGCTAGGCATCCATCTTGGTACCCACCAGCCACTTGTCTCTGACTGCAGTCCCCAGAAGGTAAGTTTCCAGTAATCCCAACTCATTGACAACCACCCAAAAATGGACAGATGTGTCCATCTACTTGCTATGATGTAGCTAACTGCTTTTTTTCCTCTGTAACTTGCTTACACAGATGTCCCAAGATTTTCTGAGTTGCCTTAATCACTTAATTGGGCAGAGGAGGAGAACAGTTTTTACTTGCTTGCATAAAGATTAAAGGTTTTTGTGTGGTTTCCTCCTTAAAAGTTGCTCCGCATACCCCTCCTTCACAGCAATCTCAAATCTGGCTCAGAGCTTGTTCATCCTGCTAGCAGCTAATCAATAAACCTTTTAATTATAGTTGAATTGAGTCTATGGGGTTATTTTTTACCTCTCACAAACTCTATCTTTCACCTTTCTTGATAGCAGCCTGGCTTTCCAGGCATAGAGTAACATCATGCTTAGTACCACAGGGCACTGCCAGATAGGCTCCCAAGGTCAGGGGAGCATTCCAGAGTTCCTCACTTCCCTTGCTATGCAACCAACGGTAGCCAGTCATAAAGATGATCAGGCAGGACCCAGGGTATTTCTTCTAAGAAAGTTTGCCTATTGTGGCCAGGGACTCTCCAAGACACCAGATACAAAAATGTTACCAAAAAGGAAGAGAAAGTGCGAATGAAGACAATGAGACCACAGAGCCCTCAGCTACGGACTCTATCCAGCTTGGCAGTGCACAGTGACCGTCTGGATGACATGGTCCTGGGTGGGAATGTCTACACCAATGTGAGCCTGTCATCACTGACCCCTTCCCCTGCCTGCACGTGGTGTTGTTAGAAGCCCCACCTTTACGTCAGTGTGTCTTGCTAAAAGGGTTATCATCTCTGCACACAGCTGGGCCTCTGCAGCAACGGCCCTGAGTGGTTGCTGTTGGTCTGGTGGGCAGCCTGTGTCTGACCCACAGGACATTCCAGGGCCTCCTCAGGAAGCAAATATTCTACATGAAACTCTACCTGGTGTTCTCAAGGGAACATACATGGAGGCAGTCAGTGATAGAACTGTGAGTCCTCAGTAAACTCGGTACCCACTTTACAGGTGAGTGGAAAGGCAGAGTTGTGGGTGATGTTAAAGGAAAAAGATTATCCGCTGCAGCTGGAGACGGTAAGACCCCATTCGAGGGAGGCAAGGTAACATCAAGTGTCTTGCTGTAGCTGACAGAGATTCAGTGTGTCCTAAATCCAGCATGGCCAAGTGGAAATTTAAGTAGAAGGGCGGGTCTAAGGATGGGAATGGTGGTGCTAAAGGGGAGTTCTGAGTTGCTGACTCAATAGGATTCTTGCTGAAACAGGCTGGATGATGAGACTGTTACTGTCTAGGTGTCTTCATTTGGGTTTATTTTCTCCTCCAATTAAAGAATTACAAGGCAGGAAAAGTCTTGGACAAGGAGGCACCAAGAGGTTTCAAGCTTTATTGAAAGTAAAGAAGCTCAGAGTCATCTTTCCCCTAATGGGACTGCCTTGCCTAACTTCAATAGAAGATGTGCCTAGTCCTTCTCTAACTTGATACATCAAGGCTGGTTGATATCCACGGGAGGCTTCCCATCTCAGAGGAGAAAGGGAGGGGGAGATGAAAGGAAAAGAAGGTTTAGGAGAGGGAGGGACTGGGCAGGGGGAAGGGGGAGCTGTGCTCGGATATAAAGTAAATAAACAACATAATCCAAAACAAGAAATGAGGGGAAAAAGTGAAGATAGTCACACACAAGGAGGGAAAGACTCCCTGCAGAGCAGAGAGGGGACAAAATCCATCCACCCACACTCGGGATTTTAACTGTTTTAAGTGGACTGGGATGGGCCTCCTTCTCCTAATTTTGGGTTGTCAGTTTAAGTAGAGAAAGAATTGCTGAAAGGCCCACAGCTCAACGACCAGCCTTGAACCAATCAGCAAGAAGGGGGCCTGATAGTGAGAGAAAAGCCTGCCAGGCTTTTGTCTTAGTACAGGAGGATGAATGTTTGCCATCTTCATTATCTGTCCTGATCCCTTTCCCTTCCTGTCTGTCTGTCTGTTAGTGGTCTGAATGGTTCCTGATCCTTTAAAACTTCACCTTGGACATGGTGGAGAATAAAGATCCCACCAGCCATGGAGAGCTGCAGGGTCTGTTGAAGTGACTGAACCTGATTTTTGATGAGATGGATGGCTTGTTCCATTTCTGTTGCTGTGACATTTACCCCAACAAAAATCAGATAAGGGAAGAAACAGCTTTTTGTTTTGATTTTCTTATAGTTCCAGCTTATAGTCCATCTCTGTGGGAAAGCCATGGCAGGAACTCAAGCAGTTGGTCATAACACATCCACAGTCATAAAAAAAAAAAACAAAAAAAAAAAACAAAAAAAAAAAAACCTCAGAAACTCACCCTTACCTACTGGCACCTGTTCCGCTATATTTCTCAACGGTTGCATTGTTCAGGAACGCAGGAGTAGAAAATGGCACCTCCCATATAGGAAGACCCTGCTGGGCTGGGCCTTCCATATTAATTAATGACACAGGAAGACTGCTCCTCTCACAGACATGCCCACAGGCCAATCTGATATTGATAATTCTTCACTAAAACTCTCTCCCTAGGTGATTCCAGGTTGCATTGTGTTGATAGTTAAAGTGGGTCAGCATAACCGGCTTACATACTAACCAAGATGGCAGTGTACCGGAGGGATCCTCCCTGAGGGGAGAGCTCTGGGGAGCTGGAGCTGTAGGACCAAGGATTGCTCAGTAGCCTGGAGAACAAGCAGCGTGGGTCTCTCTCAGGACTGCTCCCAGGAGCCAGACCACAGGAGGACAGCTGCTCTCTCCTGAGAGGTGTCTTTATCTGGGATACTGGGCCGAACGCCATTTCTGGTTACTAGAATGAACACGGAACTGAGCCCTACGTGCAGCAGGTGGACCTCTCTGAAGCTAAATGTGTATGTGATGCACATCAAAGAGGGTGAAGCCTCTAGGTTTCTTCTGTGCATCCTCTCTTTAGCCCGGGGGGGGGGATCTGTAAGTGTTACAGCTCTGAGGGGAAGGGTACCCTGGCAATCGGGAGCCAAGGAACACCACAAAGTCACATCACACAACAAACCTCACACAAGAGATTTAGTGGGAAAGACACAAGAGGGTGGTTGTCTCTGCTCAGACAGGAAGCAGCAGGGGACTGAGTGGAAGGCAGGGTTTATAAGTAGGAGTTCCTGCTGGGGGCTCAGAGCTATGCAGGGTGGCCTGGTGGTGGTGGGATTCTGTGGCCTGACCCTGGCGTAACTTCAGGGATCGTTGGTTTTTTATTCTCTGGGTTTGGTGGTATTCTTTTCCTTGGCCCTGGTCTCTGGGTCAGGTCAGAGTCAGGGTGTTCTTTCCTTAACCCCTTCACCCTACAGTATCCACCCAACAAGCTCTGTCATATGTGAGCAATCTCTCTGAAACCTTGCCCTGAGGAGAGAAAGTTGGCAGAGTTGTGGTGTTTGATAGATGGGGCCATGCTCCACTCTCCAAGAATGAATGTCAGTGGTGTCAGCTTGCTGCTGTGTCCCAGGCCAGGGCATAAGTGAGATATGGCCATAACTTGGAAGTCTGGCCTCTTGGCTCAGCCTATTTTCGGTAACTGTCCTTATCTCTATTCTCAGCTAATTATGAGCTCAGAGTTCAGTACTGGTTACACAAAGTGAGGTTTAATAGTCTGAATCAATAAGGAAGCATAAAATACAAGTCTCCAGCTATGACTCTGACCCTGGGAGAGGATGTGAGGGCAAATGTGATAGGATAGAGGCGGGGTGGGGGGCACATTATGAAATGCCACAAGGCAGGGGTGCCAAATTCCTCCTTAGGAAAGCAAAATTCAAACTGACATTTTGAAAGGGCTTTAGTTCTATTTCGGGGGAGAATGCACTGTATGTCTTGGCTGCCATGTCGTAGTCTTGAGCAACGGTTTGCTCTCTAACCAGGAACTGAGAGGGGACTTCATCATTAAGGACCCATGATATCCTCTCTCCACATCCCTTGAGTGTGTGGCCAATCTTCTCCCAGCTCATGTTTTCATGTCCCACTATGTTTTGTCAACTTGCTTTGTAGAATAGGAACACTTCCCCCACCATTTTGGGCTCCATGACTGTCGGATGTCCTTCCACATTTCTTTCTCTCTGTGACTTCTGGTTGTCCTTCCATGTCAGGGTGTCCTTCCTCAGTCCCTCATCCCTATGACTCTCAGGTGTCCTTACTCATTTCTTCCACACTCCAGCCTCTGAGGCATATGCTCTGTTCCCATCCATACCTTCTTCAACATGCTGCATGCTGTCTTTCCAGGGCTACTCCATGCCCTTAGCACCTGAAATTTGAAAGAACGTGCCCAAGATCTTAATAATTAGAGGAGGATAGAAGGAGTATGAGCCCCTCTAGCTTAGCCTTTCTTTCCATTGCAAATAAGAAAGCTGGTGATCTATGCCCTAATAAGAGGCTGGCAGAAAAATAGACATGGAAACAGTAAAATTGTAGAGAAACACACCCAGTTCCTTCTAGACAGAGAAGTAAATGGATCCTTGAGTCTGACTCTAGGGAGCAATGACAGGATGGGAGAAGGAATACTGGAAGTTTGCCCCGAGGAAGGGTAGAGAATGGTAGATACATGCTGTAGGCCAACTTTCCATACTTTTAAACTTTTGAGTGCTCAAAACTTTTCTGTAGTTCATCTTGGGCACAGAGGCATTATAAACCCCTCCCCTACCAACCATATATTCAAAAAGACCTGTTCTCGCAGTTTCTCTTTCTCTTTCTAAAAGATAAGGAAGTTTAGTGCACTTGGCTTCACGTCAAGATGCTCTTTACAGTGTCTTCATTGCCAGACAATGGTCCTCTGGGCTATAAAAGTCAGTGACAGTGAGGGCAGAGAAAGCATTCCCTTCTCTTCTTCTCTGGTGAGATCACTGGCCTTCCTCTCCTTCTCAAGGCAGTCCTTTCAGAAGAACAGGAACACTCTTGGTGAGCATTTCCACTGTGGGCTGTGAGACCTGGTGACGGAGGCCAGCTGTTGGGGGAAGGTGACTTTGGAAGTGGTGAACTCATGTCCTTAGCATAGGGTCTGATTGATCTCGAGCACCATGGCCCAGAACTTTCTAGCTACAGAGAGCCTCCAACCTGCTCTCCAGAGGAGTCATTTCTTGACTCAGTCATTTCAACTGTTGAGGAAATCTAGTGCCTTCGGGACCTATGCAGGAAGAATTCCTCTTGAGTAAAAGTTCTTGCCATGGGAGGAGAGCCCCTCTCCATACCTCATGCCTTGAGAGAGGATGTGGTTTCTTTTCCAGTTTTGCATCCTTCCCAATGGCCACATCAGACACATAAAGCCGGTGTTTAATACATTTTGGCTTTCAGAAAGAATGAGTGAAAGAACTAATGAGTGAGTGAATGAATGAAAACGTAGACAAACAAAACAGTGCAGTGTGTGGGTTGCTTGATTACAGGTCTGAGCCCCGTTACTCTGACCCGCTTGTCCTTATTTGTATCTCATGCAGTGTTCACTGGAGTCACCATGGCCTGGTCCTCCATCCTGAAGAGACTCCTCCCAGTCTTTGTCTTTGCTATCTTAGCTGTCAGCTCTGTGGGTAAGAATAAATAAGGCTTCCTTTCCCCTAAAGGTGGGAAGGGGGAAGGGAGCCTTCAAGTGCCCTGGGGGAGGTAACCAGCGGTCTGTCTAGCTCCTCGTGGGTTCTTGAGTCCTAGGAAACATCAACCACAAGGCTCTGGGATTACCTTTTAAATGATATACACTTTCTTCTCGCAGAGAGTTACACGTGTGTAGTCTCTGCATGCAATGAGGAAACATGTCCTGGTCCTACAACTTCTTGTACAGCCACTAAAGGCTGCTTCAGTCGAATGATGAAATCTGAAACACCATGTAAGCCAACCCTCCTTCCTTGAACATCAAGTTTATCCTTGTCTCCTTTCCAGGATGAGACTGGGAGCAGGGGGTTCTGGGAAATGGTGGAGATGGAGTTTGTACTTGATAGAGGCCTTAGATGCTACATGATGATGGCACTTCGGGAGTGACTCCAGTCTTACTTTTACACTGTTGGGGATCATCACACCTGCTAAGCCAGTAGCCTACCCCCAGCCACTCCCTGTAACAAATGGTCCCTCTGTTGGTTAGTTCTCAGGAGACCATTGCAGAGGGACCCTGGAGAAGTGCAATACTCAAGGCGGAGGGAATGGGGGAACAGATTATGTACCACTAGCTCAGGAGGAAAATTTACTCCGTGCTTCAATTTTCTGCAGCTACTCTTTCAGACCTGATGCTTAATCAAAAAGGGTGTACTAGCGATGCAGACACATGTAGTAACCTGGAATTCTCAGCAACGCTGGGGGATCAGCGGACATTTAGATATAAGAACCGTTGCTGCACGACAGGGCAGTGCAACAAAGAGAACATAACAGGTGAGTACAGCTGTGTCTGTGCCTCCCTGCTCTCTCCTCTGCCTTTCCATGAGGCCATCTCTCGCCGATGGGCTGCAGCAGTGATCCTTGCCTTTGCTTGAAGCTTTGGTTTGTAAGGTCTGGGTTGGATCCTCTCCTGGGGTGTGCGTGTATAGACTTGACTATGCGGAGAGACTGAGAGACAGCTGGGCAGCAGCGACTGTCCCGGGTCTAGGCTCTAAGTGGGTTCAATGACTCTGTAGGTTTAAACGCTTTGCTCTGCTCCTCCAGTTGAGAGACTGTCCTCACCTTTATTCTTCCTCATCTTGGATTTTTGTATTGTTGATTGTATTACCAGGATTAATCCTTCTGCCTCAGCTTCCAAAGTAGGAGTAGTTGGGAGCACAGGGGTGTGTGTGTGTGTGTGTGTGTGTGTGTGTGTGTGTATGTGTGTGTGTGTGTGTGTGTGAGTGAGTGTGGACCACACCTGGCTCATTCCTCATCGTATGAACAGCATCATTTAGGAAGCAGATTATCTCCTCTCCCATTATCTAGACGTTTTTCTCCAGAGTAAAGGATGAAGGTGAGGACAGCGTTGAATTGCTGTGAGATCCTGCACTGCGCTCCCACAACAGCGCCTTTCTCCTGTTCCTCTGCCCAGCTCATTCCAGTCACAATGCTTTTTGGTAGAATCATGGGAAAAGTCGGTGTCAGATGAGCGGTGGACAGACATGTTCTCAGCCATTTCTTCTGCCTTTTCCCAAGAAGAAAACTTTTTCTCTTCACTCAGTGCCTTCACCATCTTCAGAACCCAATGGTGTTCGGTGTGCTGCCTGCTACAGTGAGAAAGGCAAATCATGCAAAGTAAATGCTACCATAGTGTGCACAGGAAATGAGAAGAAGTGTGTGGAGGTTACCGGCACAGGTATGAGCTATTTCCTCAAATGTTTTGATGTACATACTCTTGTTTTCTCCATTTTCTTTTTGTTTGTTAGTTTAAGATGCAGATGTTTGTCAAGGATTTAGTGTATCTGCCACTTGCTTCTGTGTATCCAAAGCTTAGCAGCTGAAAATAGCATTCTTTCATTATACCCAGTCTCTGCAGTCTAGAATCTGAGCACAGCACTGACATTGGTTCTGGCTCAGGGTGTCTCCCAGGGCTGTGTGTCAGCGGGGTCTGTGGTCCTTCAGTTACAGGGCCTGCTTTCTACTTCACTCATGATTTCAAATCCTCGTCATGAAGCAGCCTCATGCTGTATCAGCTGACTTCCCTCAACATTAGTGATGAGACAGAGGGGAGCAGACTGATAAGGGGAGCTATAGATTTTAATTGTCTAAACTCAGAAATGATATGTCATTTCTGCTCCTATTTGGTATTTTTTTCATTTTTAAAGTTAAAAATTTATTGTAAAGAACTAACAAATAAAAAGAACATCATAAAGTGAGAACAGGCAGACCCAAAGATTATATATATCCATGAGCTTCTATACAGTTAGAGTAGCTATTCTGAAGCTGTGGAGATTTAGATTAAATGTTATACTTTCTTTGTCAACTATATGCATAGGTACAGACAACACACACACACACACACACACACACACACACACACACACACCAAGCAAGCAAACCAAAACAACAATAAATCCAAGACAGAATCAAAGCTAGGAAAGTGATTAGCTCCATGTTCTGTCATGATTCACGTGTCCATTACCTGCATCCCATTTTTCTCATCACCTAATGCTAAAGGCCCCTTGTCTCCACATCTATCCTGATACAGTCCTGACTCAACACGAGTGGGCCCTACAGAAAGCCACTCTGCCAATAGGTGGAGTGAGTTGGGGGCAGGGAGCCCTGGCAGAAAGTGGGTTTCTCACAGATCACAGGGCTCTATAGGCCCAAGCATTTCTTTCTCTCTCCAAGATCTGGAGGGGCCTTTTGATGGCAGTTGAAGGGAGGGTGTTGAGGTTAAGGGAAAGAAATACAAGGGCTTGCACCTGCCTTGCTGTGAGGCCCTGGAACGTTACTTTGGCTCAATGGCAACACAGGAGGTGACTACTTCTGGATGTCACATAGTTAAGCACTTGAGTTTTTCACAGTGTCACTGTGACTTTAGTAAAAAGTTTTATGCTTTTTCCTGAGTGAGAAGGACTATGTGTTTGTTGTCCAGGGTGCATACGTCATTCAGGTGGGAACTAGAAAAACAACTGTGGGGTTTTTCTCTGTGAACCATATGACTAGAGGGAGGCATTGGCAACTCTTCCCAGAACCCCATGTGAGATATGGTTGTGGAGCTGAGAACTTGATTAACTGGAGGCAAGTCTGGCCTCCTATTAGGAGGAATCTTGAAG
This sequence comes from Meriones unguiculatus, assembly GCF_030254825.1. Classification (NCBI taxonomy): domain Eukaryota; kingdom Metazoa; phylum Chordata; class Mammalia; order Rodentia; family Muridae; genus Meriones; species Meriones unguiculatus. Next base: position 12,583,308 of record NC_083359.1, read on the forward strand.
GAGGGTCTAGGTGAGAAGGGGAAGGACAATGGGATGCCACACAGGGTGCAGAGTGGGATTGAGTCCGTCCCTAGCAGGACAGCTTTCTACTTCCGTTGTCCACGGGAAGCACAGACATGCTTCCACAGTATTGCTCTCCCGTGCAACTCAGCAGTCTTGGAAGCATTTTAGCTGGGGGGGGGGATCTACATTTCCCCCTATTGTCCACAGGTAAGTTAGGAAGGAGCCCAGATACAATTAAAAATGTAGCCAAACACTGGAGCTCCTTCAGCTGGCGTCCTTCCTGAATTAAGTTCCTCGAGTGTAATGAAGGAGCTCTGACCCCTGTGTTGGTGTGTGCCTTAAACAGAGGCCCAGCCTATGCATGGAGCTATTTTCATGTTACCACCCAGAGAGAGAGAGGTTACTCTGGGCAAGTCTCTTTTCCCGAGAGGACTTGAGTGAGGAGGGAAATGAGAGACAGAACTAACTGCCTCACTTTCTTTTAGCAGTGGCAACTTCTACTTTTTTGCTGTATGGGAAAGGCTGTGCAACTGAAAATGCCTGCGATATGAATACGACCGTCTTTGATGGCATAAATATCCACGCCAAATGCATCCCACCGGATGGGAGCCCTGCCCTCAAGTCCATCTCATCACTTCCAGTTGTTCTTCTCCTGCTGAAAGTCTTGCTTTGATCATCCAGGCACTGGCAATCCCACAATCCTATGCACACAGACCCGCTGCTGTAATTGGATGGCTATGTCCAAAACATGGGACAAATAAAAACTGATGATTGCTTCTCTGTTCTTCATGTGAAAACTTAAGTCCATTTCTTCTTGCAATGTCAGGAAACACGCGGAGGTGACTATTTCAACATTTCCCCCCTTCTCAGTATACTTCCAGAAGTCCTAGCCAGGGCAATTAGGTAAATCAAAGCAGCAATAAAGTAAAATCAAATCTGAAAATAACACTAAAGAAAGGCAAAAACAGAAGGAAGGGAAGAAAATGAATTCAAATTGGAAATAAATTTGTAAAACTTCTAGAAGAAAACATTTGTGTGTATGTACGCACATATGCATGGGTGCGGGCACACACACTTGTATGTATGTATGTAGGTAAGTATGAATGTATGTATGTATATATGTATGTATGTATGTATGCATGCGGTGCTGGAGAATCTTCTTGGCATTAAACTAAATATTGGTTCTGTCTTACAGTTTCTAACTCAGTTCAGAAAAGGCTAATTACAATTTTCAGATCACACCCCATTACTTTCTCATAATTTGGATTAAAAGAGTTAACCCATATGTGCTTGTTGTTTTCTTTTTTTTTCAAATTGATACAAACCTAGACATATGCTAAAGGCCCCTTGTCTCCACATCTATCCTGATACAGTCCTGACTCAACACGAGTGGGCCCTACAGAAAGCCACTCTGCCAATAGGTGGAGTGAGTTGGGGCAGGGAGCCCTGGCAGATAGTGGGTTTCTCACAGATCACAGGGCTCTATAGGCCCAAGCATTTCTTTCTCTCTCCAAGATCTGGAGGGGCCTTTTGATGGCAGTTGAAGGGAGGGTGTTGAGGTTAAGGGAAAGAAATACAAGGTGGTCATGGGTGATATACAAAAGCAGGTTGAGCAAGCCACAGAGAGAAAGCCAGGAAGCAGTGTTCTTTTGCTATGGTTTCTGCCTCTAGCTCCCTGCTTAGGTTCTCGCCTTCACGCGTTCCCCAAACTCTTAATGTGCTGGTGCTAGCCTCCCAGCTGGCTCCTCATCACTCTCGGGTAATAGGGACCAGGATCCCAGCCCAAACTTTAAGAACAAGTCTCTAGGTCTCCAGGGAAAGGGCCAAGTTAAGCTGACCCAAAGAGGCCACCTTTGCACATGACTTCCTCTGTGCTCTTAGGACCTAGTGGTCCTCTTTGCTGCCTCTAACGCTTCTCAGCCTTTCCTCACCAAAGGAGCAGAAGAGACCTTTGATGAAGGTAACTAGAGAGGAGGAGCCTGGGAACAAAGAGCAAGCGTGGGGGCTTCAGCAAATTCCAGGATCAGGGAGGCTCTATCCCAGGTCCTGAGTCTGAGTTTCATTCTTCTTGATGGCAGCCATGGACAGCCAAGCACAGAGTGACACAATGTCTGGTGCCCTGTATCTGCAGGCCACGAGAGCAAGGAGACCTGTCATAGCCCCTCACCTTCACATTGTGTGACTAATGACAGCCAGGAGTGGAGGAGATCAGCCAGGACCCAAATCCTATGACGCTGAGCAGCTGTGCAACTGCCCCATTGGAACCCCCAGAATCTAAATATGCCTAAGAAGGAAGAACTTGAAGAGCTCACGTATAAGAGTCCTTATCCGTGAACCCAACACAGCTTGGCAGTGCACAGTGACCATCTGGCTGGCAGGTGTTTACTCCATGGTGAACCTGTCACTATTGACCCCCCCTCCCCAAACCTCCTGTTCACCTGCCTGTACCTGCTCTTGCAATAAGCCCTACTTTTACGTTGGGCTTGTTCCCTATGCCGTGGATGTTTTCCTCAGGATCTTGAAGACGGATCCTTCATAATATGGGAAAACGTACAAATAAACACGGGAGAGCAGCAAGGCGGTCCTTACCTAGAGGAGAGCTCAGGGAAACCCTGAGTCGTTTGAGAGGAGAATACTTAGCCAGTAGCCTGGGGAATAGGCGGTGGGCTCCTCAAAGGACTGTTCCCATGTGGAAGGCAGACGGGAGGATGGTCATTCTGCCCCTGAGAAGTAGTATCTGGGACATGCAGCAGAATGTTGCTTCTGTTTCAAGGAAGAGAAGAGAATGGAGTGCTCTCGAGGGGTGCTGTGGACCAATCTGAAGACAAATGTGATTGAGATACAAATCCTTGCCTGGGAACCCCTACATCACCCCAAGTGTTCTGAGCCCCTCCAACAGGGCCTGCCAGCTTCCCCACAGTGACTCCAGGCTACCACATATCTGAATAGTTGTCACTGTGAAGATTTTGCTGAGGCCTTGCCCTGGGAGCAAAAAGCTGCCATAGAGACAAGAGATATCCAGCAAGCGGAGGCCATTCTCCATGAAGGAGTGACAGTGGCCTGTGTTTTCTTCCTGAAGCGACACCACCAGCTCACGGTGACCATGCCCTGTTCTGCAGGATCTATGCCAGTGTCACCTGAGGGAAGAGTGGCTGAGGTAACCCTGTCCCAGACTCTGCTATAAAAGTGGCCTCTTGGCTTTCGCACCTTCTTTGCCAGGAGCCATCCACCCTTATCTCCAATTCATTAACCACCTTAGAATTCACGGTCCAGTATCCATAGTGCAAAATGAGAAGGTTTAGCTGTGAGAAGCAGATAAGAGCACTGTGAAATGTACAGCCTTGGACTGTGACTTTGAACCCTAGGAAAGAGGTGAAGGGAAGTGGGGTGGGGGTGGGGTGCTGAGGGACCTGTCACAGGGTGGGAAGGTTGGCTTCCTTCCACTGGAAAAAGAAGCTTCTCTGACGGTGGTTGAGTGCAGCCCTGGACTGTCCGCTCCAGGAGCTGAGTTAATCAACTGATCCATTAATTGATTTTCCTTTGACTGAAAAAGCAGAGGTAGCAGCAAAAAAAAAAAAGCAGACAAGGGGGATTTTTATGAAGCTAAGATGTTCCTTCCCAGAAGAGGAAGCAGTTAACAGACTGAAGAGACACTCTGTGGAGTGAGAGAAAATCCTCAACAGACTGCAAATCTGCAAAGGGATCAGGAAGGGACCAGAGCTCCCAACATATAAACAGCTCAAATACCTCAATACAAAGGACAAGGTTTCCCCTTAGAAATGGACGAAAGGCCCGAACAACTTTTCGCAACAGCAAACACACAACTGGTATAGAAACTGCTGACACTCTTACAAGAAGTCCCCATATGATCCTACTGTTGAGAAGAGGACATAGAAATTGACCCCACAAGTTAACAGTACCGCTCCTTGGCTAAAAGTTGTAAATGTTCTTGGTCCTGTCTGTCATCTGCTTCATTCCTGTCAGAGACCAGGGATTCCAGAAGTGTCTAACCCAAGATCTCTTAGGTTGTGCCTACCTGAGTTGTGAGAAAAGACTTCCATATCCCATGGTTATGCCAGCTTTAATAACAGAGGCCACATAATCTGTCAGTCTCAATGTCCTGCAGAGGAGTGAAGGAAGAAAAGGTGGGATGTGTATCAGGTCTCAGGTGAAGTTATAAGAGGACACTGAGAAGGATTGTTGAGGATAAAAGGAGTTATCAATTGAGCTAAAGAGATGTCTCTACGGATACGAGCACTGGCTGCTCTTCCAGAGATCCCAAGTTCAATTCCCAGCACCCACAAGGCAGCTCACAACCATCTGTAATGAGATCTGATGTCCTCTTCTGGCTGCATTAAGGCAGAGCACTCATATCCATAAAATACATAAATAAATCTTTAAAGAAAAAGAGTTATTAATGTCACGGACAGATGCACGGATAAGAGCATGATGAAGACTCCCAAGAGTTCAGGGCCCAGTGACAGAGAAAGACAGCATGGTGGTGGTCCTGAAGGAAGGTATCAGGGGTCCATTTGTCAGAAGAATGAGTTTCTTCTTTTCATTCTCTGAGGAACGGAGTGTTTTCAGAGCAGGAACCTGCAGCCAGGCCCTCTGATTCCCAAGTAGGAGGCAGAGCAAGAGCGGAGAGCAGGAAGTGTGGACACCAATACCTCTTCCATGTAAACTTATTTCCACAGATGAGAACCTCCCACCTGGAAGTCTGTAAGCTAAATACTCAGTTCTTTGGTAGGTGCCTGGCCCTGTCTGTGAAGGGGGAAGGGCTGCTGCAGACCAGGGCCTAAGCAGAAGTCTAGTCTAGGTTCTAGCATTTCATTCTTACTCTGTGTACTATGTGCCTGCAGTACCATCCAGGCTTCAAAGGGGGAAGTGTGTCCTGTTTACGACAATATGGGTGAAGCCAGAGAACCTCAGGTTAATGTAAATAAACCAAGCGCCGCCTCATGACCTCACTCACCTGTGTTCTTCTAAACAGGTTTGTAGAAGCCAAGTGTGAGAGTTGTTGCCAGGTCTGGAAACCAGGGGGCTGGTTAATCACATACCTCAGCTGGACAGCATCAGAAGGTCCAAGGCTCTATATGAATGGAAGTGTTTCTGATTATTAATAATATGTTCTGTACCTAAACATTAGTATGAGGATTTTAAATGTCCTCATTGTATAAACTGAGGACGTGACAGCTCCAAAGTATAATTGGGGGAAGGATTTATTGAAGATAGGAGGAAAAGAACAGCCAAAGGCATCTAGAAATCCCAGACCAGGGAAAGAAAGTAAGTAGACTTATCATGGTCAGCAGACTGAACTGGGCCATGAAGGTGGAGTGAGAAAGGGGGACCGAGAGAGCAAATGGCGGAACTGTCAGGGTTATATTAGGGATGAGAAGCTGGAGGAGGGAAGTCAGAAGCTGGAGAAGTTTAGGGTAGGGGGTGGGGAGAGAAGATAGTGGTGATATTGACAGCCTGGAGGCCAGTGTGTGCTTTGGCATGCTAACAGGCACTGTGGATAGTCATTTTTCCAGGATTTCTTTCTCACCACATATAAAAAGAATAGTATGTAAGGCAATGAATCAGACTGATTTAATTAGACATTATGTCCATACAGCAAAACATCATATATTATATACAGTAAATATGTGGGTTTTTTTTCCTGTCAAATCTAACTGTGGAACTAGGAAATATAAATCATTACATATTTTTTAAGATGAAAGAAAGAAGAAATAAGAGATATTTTTGTGTGTGACTGAACATTAAACCTGAAAATTGTGAAGAGAGGGACTAAACCCATGGTTGTCTAATTGAAGGAAGCTTTATTTTAGAGGGGCACCTGGGACCGGCCAGTCAATTGTTGCACCTTAAATTGGGATTTTAGAGAACAACCCTTACTGGCCTTTCAAGGTCTTTTTTTTATTTGTTAGGTCTCAAACCTAACAAATGGCTGAGGTGTCTATTTAACATAATAAAGTGGACCTTGCTGCCAGGTATCCCAGAATCCCTCAGTTTCTACCGGTTACAGGGTCCTTTTGGCTCACATATACCTACACTGAACTTCTTCAACCAGGAAGCAGGATCCCAGCCAGGAGGCAGGCTTGCCATGTCTAAGAACAAGTCTCTAGGCCTCCAGGGAAAGGGCCAAGTTAAGCTGACCCAAAGAGGCCACCTTTCCACATGACTTTCTCTGTCTTAAGTCCCACCCTTCCCCCACCTGGCCCTGGCCACCTTTTACCCTCCTGTCCCTGGCCACCCTTGATTGAAGGCTTCCCTCTGCTCTCCCCCCCCTTCACATGACTCAGCTCAGGGTCATGTCCACTCTGGACTCTGCCAGATTTGTCTGTCTCTGGCCATGCTCCCACATACCTGGGAGCAGTCATGTCCTTTTTTTCATTCACCTTTTATGGGGGAAAATAAAAGATTACCAGCTTATTATAAGCATGTTTACAGGGGCAAGAAAATTAGGCGTTAAAGATAGAAAAATACAAGGAAAGAGGAAGACAAGGATATACATTAATGGGATCACAAGCTCCTAAAACAAAAGCATGGCTGCCATTTCCCGGAACAGGCAGTACAGAGCCATTTGTAGTAAGGGTTGCAGGTGGGGCGTAGCCCAAACCTCAAGAAACAGAGGTTTAATCATAAACAGGAATGAACCCGGATTGTCTTTACTGTAAGATGGCTTTCAAGCCTAAGATGGAGGCAGGCTAGTTCTTTACTTTGGGACTGAGATTGTAGCTGGCATGCCTGCAAGACACAGGGACATTTCTTTAATTGTAAAATGAACACTTTTTTTTTTTTTAATTTACAGAATTTCACATTGAGAGACCAAAGAACTGAAAATTGTTTTTTGTTTTGTTGTTTTGTTTTGGGGTGGGGGTATTGGTTTGGGGTTTGGAGCACAAGTCTGAGCAAAGGCCAGCCAGGTGGGGGGGACTTGTCCAGCCACCTGGGGGGAGGAACTAGCCTTACTACATTCTTTTCCTGCCCACTAGAGATACAGTTGCTAGAAAACTGGCCCAGATGGCCAGGCCAGAATCGTTTGTGGACTTGGCGCCTAAAGTAAACCAATCATTTCAAAAGTCAATTTCCCATACTCAATTATGTAATACCAAGGCATGTAACTCACTGCTTGTGGTTTTTCCCTTTTAAAAACCCTGTTCCCCTAGACAGCCGGGCCGCACTCCTCCTCTTCAACCAAGGAGAGTGCTTTGACCTGGGTTCAAGCTTGTAATAAAAAGATCCTCATGTGTTTTGCAGTGGAGTCGATTCCTGGTGGTCTTTGGGGGTCTCATGAACTTAGCATAACAACACGTTGTTCCCTTACTGACTATTAAGGTCACCCCACCCCCACCCCAAGACAAGTGATGAACTAGCCTGCTTCCATTTTAGGCTTGAAAGCCATCTTATAGTAAAGACAAAAAAAGGTTCATACTGTTGGGAACAAGCAAAAGAAACTTCTAAGTATTACTATTTTGTTTTTAGATTCCACCTAATCATAGGGAGAAACTAAGTTCAAGGTCCCAGGCCCTAGTTGATCTGGGGACTTCCCAATAGCCGAAGAGCTTCTGTTGTGAGGAAAACAGTTGTCTGAGTCCAGCCATCTCAAGGACAATTTCTATGGAAACAGTTGTCTGAGTCCAAACATCTCAAGGACAACTTCTCCATCTCACTGGCAGGGTCAAACTAAGTTCATGTTCCCACAACCAGGGACCTACTCCTATGCTGCTTGATGGAAACTCCCTTGCTCAACCCCTTATGTCAAAATATGATTGGACAATGCTACTGCCCACCCCTCGCTTTACGGTGTCATCCTTTAAACATGCTGTACAATGTCCCTTCAGGGTCACAGTGCAGCTCCAGAGTCTGTTCTGCAGCCCTGATTGATCAATCGATCAGTAGAGGCTTGATAACAATAAATTTTTGTCCTCTGCATTGATGTAGTGTTTGAGTTCTGTTGGGTTTTTAAGCAGACCTCACAAAAATTTCTGACCACGATTCTGTTTTTCAAGGATTGGGCCATGCCCCACCTGTAACCTTAACTAGAAATGGCACTGTACTGCCTGCACCAGGAATCACAATCATGCCTTCGTTTCAAAAGGTTATTATGGTTACCTGTTGTTATGATCACCTGTTGTCATACAAATGGATGGATCTGTGTGTAGGAAATGCCAGTGCTGCATTGAAACAAGCATCCATTCACAGTAAGATAGTTATTTTTACCTCATGACCTTGTGCTCAAGACAAACCTATGGGCATCATCATCCCTTTGAGCTAGCTTGTGAATCATATTCGTCCTTGTACGTATCAAAACTCACACCAAACAGTAAGTTCTGGTTGCTTTTGTCCACCAGTTGAAGAAAACCTCCCACAAGTCCTTCTTTGTTTTGTGAGGCAGGATCTCACTATGTAACCCTGGCTGGCCTAGAACTTACTATGTAGACTAAGTTAGGTTCAAACTCACAGAAATCTGCCTGCCTCTGCCTCCTTAGCGTTGTGGTTAAAGGTTTGCACCACCCAAAGTGGGGACATCTTAAAGAAGTACTATCTCACTCTGGATACCAGAGCTACTAAAACAAAAAACGCTCAGTGGTGAGGCCCTCATGTCTGACTCAGGCTTGGAATCAGCCTTCTGCTACTCTGAGACTGGTGAGAGCTGAGACCTCTTTTCAAGCTCCTCTGGCCTCTAGTTTCTCCCATCTACTGCCTCTTTCCTGTGAATGGCCCCACACCATACTCTCCCATCCATTTGCCCCTTTCCTTCAGACTTCCTGCCAGTCTGTAGCTTGGGACCTGATCAGTGGGCCTGGGAATTAGAATCCCTTCCCCAGGAATCTCATATTGAAAGGAGAAAAAGGCTGAAGTCTGGTGCCAGCCAGTGAGGGAGCCCCTTCTCAGTCTCCCCAAAGGGATTCCACATGGTTCTGACAGCTCTTCCATTCACTTCTCAGGGAAGACTGGAACAAAGACAATGATAGGTCGGACCACTTGACGACCAGAATTGCCTAATTATGACGTCTGCTTGAATTTACCCTTCCTGAGCCAGAGAAATGGCTCAGCTGGTTAAAGGCACTTGCTGCCAAATTTTATGATTTGAATTTGATTCTTGGTACCCTCATGATGGAAGGAAAGAACTGACTTCAACAAGTTGTGCTCTGACCTCAATGCTATCACACACACACACACACACACACACACACACACACACACACACTAACTCCTCACGTCAGGACACTGAAGACTGAGTTGGGGGTGGGCTCTGGATCTCTTTCTTCCTCTTTCCAATATGGTCACACTGAATACATCTCCTTTTCCCCCTTTTCACTATAGATGTAGCTCTTTTAATTATCTCATTGAGGCTGAGCCTGGCTTGTTAAAGCAGTCAAAGTCCGGTAACAAAATTACTTCTCTGTTAGAATAGCAGAAACAAAACTAAACCAAACCAAAACAAACAAAAAAAAAAACCCTCCTCTAGTCAAGAAAATAGAATCTATTCTTTTTTTTTTTTGGGGGGGGGGGAGATGGTGGAGACCTATGGTAGCAGTCAGATGGGTCAATCACCTTACCAAAGGACCAGCCCCAGGAAGGAGAGACCACTCCCAGGAAGGCAGACCCAACCAAAACTATGTTAAGGAGAAGGGCAGAATAATTATCCCTCTAATGAGAGTCTGCACTTTGGTTTACAAGCTGCTTTGAGTTCTGGGAGATTCCTTGCACCTGTCACCCTTTTGGCGTCAAAAAGTTCAACTTTTCCTTTTTTCTGTATCTTTCTTTCAGATGCTAACCTGAACTTAAATATCCCCTCTTCTGCTATTTTGGACCTCCTTATTCTTGTTCTAAAAGCCTCTCTGCAACAGCAGGCTTTTCCGTGCATGCCCCAGTTCCCAAAATAATGACTGAGGCTTGATTATTTACTAATAAATGCCCAGGCCATATGCTTTGGCTCATTCCCTGACTGGCTTATAACTTATTTTACAGATTTATTCTATTCTATGTGTGCCACATGGTTGGTTACCTCTCCTCAGTTTCATGTGTGGGTGAATCTCACATCTGAACTCTATCCCAGAGTTCATCTCTCTGTGCTGGAACGCCCACCTCCTATTTCCTGCCTCAGCTAATAGGCCATTAGCTTTTTATTGACAGGTGATTCTTCCATACAGTACACAGAGATTTTCTCTACACCTCCTCCCCGTCATGGCCTGTTGCTATGTCGTGGATTTCCACGGTTGTTAAACTGAAATGGCACGGGCTTTTTTCATCTTCCATTTCCCTCCTCTTGGCAGCTTCTGAAATTTACAGATCTTTTGCCATGGGCTGTTTTGTTTTGTTTTGTTTTCTTCAAATTTCAGTTTATTTACTTTACATCCCTAGGGTGCCCCATCCCTCTTCTCCATACAGTCTCCCCCCATTCCTCTCTTCCCATTTCCCTTCTCCCTCTCCCCCCAGAAAAGGGGAGTCCCTCTTCCCCCATATCAACCTTCCTCAGCACATCAAGTCACATCAGGACTGAGCATATCCTCATCCCCTGAGGCCAGGCAGAGCAGCCCTGCCAGTGGGGAGTGATCCAAAAGCAGGCAATAGAGTCCATGTCAGAAACAGCCCTCCCCCCCCCCCCACTCCACCTGCCAGGTGCCCCATATGAAGACCAAGCTGCCCATTGGCCACATGTGTGCAGAGTTTTTTTTCTTTTAAACTATAATAAGATTCTCCTCTAGCTTCCATTTGAGTCCTTTTTTAAAATTCTTTGATTAATGAGACTAAGAGCCTGGGAGGGGACACAAAGCTGAGGGACCAAAGTTTTGTTACTTCCCAATATTTAGTAACATTAAATTTTATTTGACTGAATCTGCTTCAAAGAACTGATGATCACCTTATAATCTACACACACACACACACACACACACACACACACACACAGAGAACCACCATTCATCTGCATTCTATGAAATTAGAGAAAAACAAGTTACTAGGCATTCTAATTTAGTATAATTATTAATAAATAATATGTTTATATTAAATAAATTAATTTAATTGTCCATTTGTGTCAACTAGTTAGACCAACTATTTTAAGAGCTGGTATCCTCTAAGAGATTGGCCCAGACTGGAAAGATGGTTCAGTGGGTAAAAGCATTTGCTATCAAGTCTGACAACTTAAATTTGATTCCCAGGATCCACATGGCAGAAGGAGAGGACTGACTCCTGCAAGTTGCCCTCTGACCTCAAGATGAATGCTACAGCACCTCTCTCTCTTGCTCTCTAGAAAAAAACAATAAAAAATAAGTCTTTAAAAAACGATATTTCCATGTATGTGGACCTATCTGCATTGCCCACGTGGCACGCCTGGGTTGGCTACCCAGAGGCTATTTAAGCTGTGGGCTGGCTTTCCCCAGGGTCCGAGGATTGTTCAAGGTTCCTGAATAAACTGCATTGAAAAAAAAATATTTCTTGCGTAATCCCATTAAGATTTCTGGGAAGACCATGGAATCATTACTTGGGCAAAAACTTTCTTCTAATTAATCCTCAGGGGACTGAGTTTGCTCTGTGTGCTGCCTCCCCCAATCAGCACTCTCCTCCTCTTCTATTCTGGACCCTGTTTTCCATTACAGACCTACCTGTTCAGCTGATTAAGAATTCGTATCTATGTTTCATCATTAGCTAAATCCAAAACTTATTTCTGATGAGATACACTATTTGGTCTAAACAAAAGTGAAAATGGGCTAATTTTTATAGAATGAAGTACCTTACAGTAGCTTCCCAAAGTGCATTAACAGTTAGTATAAGAAGTTGACTTATGGGTGGGGGGAGATCGGGAACTAGAAAAGACTGTCTTGAGTGAGGTCTCCCAGAAACAGAAAGACACGAATGGTATATACTCACTCATAAGTGGATATTAGACATATAATATAGGATAATCATACGAAAATCTGTACACCTAAAGAAGCTAAGCAAGAAGGAGGACCCTGGGTAAGATGATCAATCCTCATTCAGAAAGGCAAAAGGGATAGACATAGGAAGAGGGAGAAAATAGGGAACAGGACAGGAGGCTACCACAAAAGGCCCCTGAAAGACTGTACCCTGGAGAGTACCAAAGCAGATGCTGAGACCCATAGCCAAACTTTGGGCAGAGTGTAGGAATATTATGAAAGAAGGAGGAGATAGAAAGACCTGGACAGGAGCTCCACAAGGAGGGCAACAGAATCAAAAAATCTGGGCCCAGGAGTCTCTTCTGAGACTGATACTCCAACCAAGGACCATGCATGGAGATAACCTAGGACCCCCGCACACATGTGGCTCATAGCAGCTCAGTGTCCAGGTAGGTTCCCTAGGGGCAGCCTTACCAGGCCACAGAGGAAGACAATACAGTCAGTCCTAATGAGACCTGATAGGCTAGGGTCAGATGGAAGGGGAGGAGGACCTCCCCTATCAGTGGACTGGGAGAGGGGCATGGGAGGAGAAAAGGGAGGATGGGTGGGACTGGGAAGGGACAAGGAAGGGGGTTAAAGCTGGGATACAAAGTGAATAAATTGTAATAAAATAACAAACAAAAGAAGAATTTGAATTGACTTAGGGCCTGGGGAGACAGCTCCATGGTTAAGAGCCTTGGCTGCTCCTGCAGAGGACCTGGGTTCAATCATCAGCACTCACACTGTAGCTTACAATCAGCTGTAACTCCAGTCCCAGGAGATCTGATGCCCTCTTTTTGCCTCTTCGGGCACCAGGCATGCACATGGAGCACACACAGACATGCAGGTGAAACACTCACACACATGAAATAAAAAAAGCAAATATACCTTTAAAAAAAAAGGATTTGAATTGGATATATGATTTGTTTTTTTACGCACTGTTAGAAAACTAACAGGTGGCAAGAACCACTGGAAAGCAAAAGAATCCGTGCTCTTGGGATTTTTATTTAGTAGCAGCTAAATGTTTAACTCCATTAGAATCATGAGTGTTGGGCTCTATCTGTGCCCTACTTTAAATTGCTTCACATTGTATGAAACAGGGGTCTTTCCAGTGTGCATTGTCCTAGGAGACTCCATTTTACATGTAGCTTTTGATTCCATTGTGAGGTAGAAAGATGGCTGGAGCCTCTGAGCCATCCGTCAGGCCTCATCCATCCAGCACAGACTGGTGACTGACGTGTTCCTAGGGTTAGAAAGGGAGCCATTCTGTAAGTTCATTGGAGAGAAATGGGGGTGTGGGAACACATGGCTATATTACAATCATATCAGAATCTTAGGCCGAAGGAGTTATCAAACACACCAGATGATACCAACCTATCATCTGGTGAGTGCGACAGGGATCAGGCAACTCCACCACCGATGTCCCAGAAGCCTCCCTTGGTTCGGCACCCTGCTGCTGCTGAGGCCTGCTTGAACTGTCTGCCAATCCTCCTGTTTGCCTGTCTGGACCTGGACCTGACCCTCTGTTCCCTGCTCCTGACATGTTTCCTGCAGTGGCCAGGTTTGGTGTTTGGCCTCAAGCTGAGCTCCGCAGCTCCTCCCTCAAACCTGACTCCAGCAGCTCCAGCAGCCCCCTCGCAGCACTGGTCTGGTTCATTATCTTATCGATACAGACTCCATGCCCGCTTCTGAAATCCCATGAACGCTCAGCCTCTCTACGTTGTATTTGTTCTGCAACCCATAGATATGCATGTTGCTCTAGATAGATTTACTGTGCACTATGGTCTGTGTGATATGAGAGTTAATAATAGTAATTACTATTGGAATTTTAAAAGGATGAACATAAATAAATAAATATATATATACATATATATATTCTTTTGAAACATGGTCTTATTACACAGCTCTGGTTGGCATGGAATTCCCTATGTAGACTAGGGCTATCCTTGAACTCACAGAGGTCTACCCCGGTCTGTCTCCAGGTTCTGGGAAGTGCCTCTACCTCACTCCACTGTTGCCTTTTGTCTTTAGTCTTCTGTCACTGTACATACAAATATAACACATACTCTAACATAAAAACAAGTTAAGGTTCTTGGATATCTTAGCCCTTGGTCTCTTCACGGAAAACCAAAGTCCATCGGGAGGGAAGGCCCTGTCAGTTAACTACTGGTGCAGACAGACAGTAGTCTCACGGGAGATACGGAGGTCCTCGGGCTTTGTCGTTAACCACCGTGTGATAAGATCTATTACACATGCACCTCCAGCTTGTGAAAGGGAACATTCACTAGTGTGGGAGCCTCAACGGCCATCAGCAATCAGGAAGGCAGTAGAGAGGGCATGAGGTTGACGCGTGCTTATCTTTACAACAATATGCTTCGCGTACATCAGCTTTCCTGAGAAAAGTCTTTGCACAAAGAATGGCCGAATCTGGAATCAAATGTACCCCGTGTCTCCAAAATTGGCAATATCACAATAACCCGTACATGGCCTTTTAAAACATGAACTTGTTAATTTAAGTATATATAAGTGAATTAATAAAAATTACTGTTACTTGTTGTGAGCTATCGCCTATATGAGATGAAATTAAAGAAATTAAAAAGAACGTACATACATACATACATATATTTTGAATGTGTATGTGTGTTTGTCTGGATGTGATGTGTACTTGTGAATACAATTTCAAAAGGGAGAGGGCATTAGTTCCTGTGAAGCTAGACTCACAGACTATTGTGAGCTACCTGATGCCGTGCTGGGAACCAAACTTAGATGTTTGGAAGAGCAGTGTGTCTTTCTACTTTAAATTTAAGGAAAGCACGCACGTTTCCCAAAATAATTCAAAACCGACATTTTAATAAATAATAAATTAATTAACAAAACCCCTGAGAACAGAAGCCTGTGCTCCTTTAAATGTACTCCTTGGCACTTAGGATGAAGTACTCAGTGCTTTGCTCAGCAGACACAATATTCTGGGTTCTACTTTCAGCACCATAAGACAATTCTCATTAATAACTTTAACATGCTTTCATTATGTAACATGGAGTCAGACACATGTTGCATGATTTTCTTTGCCTTTAATTCTGGACGAGCTGAGAGGTCTACCTTTAGGTTGAGTTCCTCAACAATGTAGGGCTGATTAGGAGCCAGGGACCAAGCACTTGTCACAACATGAGGTCTTCTGAATGGATAGGAAGCTGAGCCAACCCCAAGTGTGGAGGCACATGCCAGCAATCCCAGCCCTCGGGAAGCCAAGGCCAACCTGAGCTACAGAACAAGTCAGTGTCTCACAAAACCAAAATGATTGAGAGAGAAAGAGAGAGCCGTAAAATAGAGAACGCAGTCAGTGACAACATTGACATGGGGTTTATGCGTTCGTGTATATTCTTGGATTTATTATCCATATTTGACTGAGCTGGCAGGTGACATGTTGACTCAATGCACATCAGTATTTACTCATAAAGATGGCAAATAAAAATAACTATGTCAGGGGGGTCAGGGGAGTTTATCGAAATGTGGTTCTGGTAAGTTGAAATTGCTACCGATGAGGTTTAGTGTCACAGAATTTGGGCATGAACCTGTTAGAATTTGGGCAAATGAACACAGTGCTCAGCTCCTGAAGATTCTAGAACACGATTCTTGTGCTTTTTTTGTATCTCTCTATCACTCTCCTCATGGAGCCTTGCACTTCCTTGTTCCGAAGGCTGTAGATGAACGGGTTCAGTGCGGGGCCAATGACCGCGTAGAACACAGAGATCAGTTTGTCTCCCTCAGTGGAGTAAAGGGACTTGGGCCTCAAGTACCTGATCAGCCCCGTCCCATAATAGATGGTCACCACGGCCAAGTGTGAAGCACATGTTGAAAAGGCCTTTTTTCTGCCCTCAACTGAGTCTATTCTTACCACAGCCACCAGGATGCGCAGGTAGGAGAGAACAATCAGGAGGAAGGGGAATAGCACTGTGCCAGCCCCTCCAATGGCCATCATGGCCTCCTGCAGAGACGTGTCTGCGCAGAAGAGGTGCAGAAGGATGGGCAGCTCACAGAAGAGATAATCAACAATGTAAGGACTGCAGAATGGGAGCATTATGAAGTAGAGAGGTACAACCGAGGCACAAAAGCCTGTGACCCAGACCGACATTGCCAGAACTAGACAGACAGTCCAGCTCATGATGAGAAGGTACCTCAGTGGATAGCAGATGGCCACGTAGCGGTCTATGGCCATCACTGCAAGGAGAAAGCACTCGGTTGACTCCAAGAACAGGGTGAGGTAGGTCTGAGCCAGGCAGAATGGGTAAGAGATGACCTTCCTGCTTGCAAGAAAATTGAAGAGCATCTTTGGAGCCACAGTTGTGCTGAAGAATCCATTGAGGAAAGCCAGGTGGCAGAGAAAGAAATACATGGGTGTGTGCAGAGAGGAGTCTAGAGCCACTAATGCGATGACAGCTGTGTTCCCAAAACAGTTTGCTAGGTAGATCAGAGAGAAGACCAGGAAGAGCGGAACCTCAGTCTGGGGGTGATCAGAAAACCCGACAAGGATCAGCTCAAAGATGATGCTGGAATTCTGGGGTCTCATGGCTGCCACTGAGCCATGCCTGTCCAAATGAGAAGACATCAAAGAACCCCACATGAGCATTCTTAGGTCACATCAGCCCCCCTTCACATTGCTTTAATGCGGACGGTATCACGTATCCTAATTTTAAATGATGGTCTCTCCAAGAGACCTTTTCTCATCACACTCCTAACCATGAGTGACTATTTTTGGCAAATTATAACCCGATCTCATAGTTTCACAGAGATAACTTTACCATCATTATATCATGTCATCCAGACTACAGAGCCCTCCTCTGTGTTTTGTGAACTGTGTGTTTTAATTATCTGTCTCTTAAACATGAGCTGTCACTCCAGTGAGGTAGGATGACTTGTCTGACTGACATCACGAGTAAAAACATGAAAATTGAAAATAATTCCACTCTCCTTCAACAAGGCTGGTAACTGATTTTACAGAGTTCGTTTAGCCAAACAAAGAGCTTAACATTCCCAGGCCCTACAGGAAATAAGACTATTGGTCTCTCCAGGTGGGATGGGACAGGTAGTATTTAAATTGCCTAAGTTGGTATTAGCAAAAACAATACAACTAACTCACCTTGACTTCTGGCACCCAGATTTCTAGTCAGGGTCCCAGAGAGCAGAATTGTTTCAAAGCCAGGATTTTCTTACTATTTTTAAGTCTGCATGGAGTGCAACGTGTTTCACCAGGGATTTTCACACACACTTTTATTCATCTCCCTTGCTCACTCCCCACCCTCTCACTCCCTGTATCCTCACTGGTCTTCCTTCTCCCCAATAGTTCTCCTTTTGCCCTATCACATGCATTCCATTACCCTCTCTTTTGCTCTGGCTGCTTGAAGATTCCCTGCTGCATTCCGTGGTCCCCTCTCTGGTTTCATAACTACATCCATATATTACATAGAAATTTAGATCAAAGGTCTGTATATGCAAGAAAGCATGTGGCATTTTCCTTTCAGTGAAATAGTCTTTACAGGATCATACCCCCCAAATACACACTAGAAGCCTACACTTCTTTAAAGAAATTCTGAATTAAATTTTTGAATGCAGGTCTAGGCTCAATAACACGTAGAACATCACACAACGCAGATGCAGGTACTAGCTTTTGTTGGCATAGTAACACAACGATAAACAAAGCAAAATGATGCTTCGAGGATATTTTCCACCTAGAGGTCTGTCAGTCATGAGGTGCAGAACCCAGTCTTCACTCAGTTTCATCCTTCCAGCCGTAGCGCACTCCTCCTCCGCTAACTCACACTGGCAGTGTCTCTTCTTTGTCCTGTCGAGTTTCTCTGTTCGCCCACTTCCTTGATTAATTCCACACAGAAAGCTTTTCTAGATTTTTTTCAAAACCTACTCTCTCCTCATTGATTTTCTTTTCTTTTTGAACAGTTTTTATCAGTATATCATTCAGCGAGTAGACTGTATAACACAGCAATAATGAGAGAGAGAGAGAGAGAGAGAGAGAGAGAGAGAGAGAGAGAAAGAGAGAGAGAGAGAGAGGAACACCCTCTGAATGAGGGAGGAAATGAGTTTGGCAGACAGAGGCAGTTGACATACCTGCCCATCCTCCTGACACTGGGAAACCCTTCAGCCTGTGTTGGGTATTGGTGAGTTATAAATGGATTTTTTTTTTCTGAAAAAGACCAGTTCCTCAGCTCCAGCGATAAAGGAGGCAGCATCAGGAGCCCAACCATTTGCCAGCATAAAAGCACGGGCACTGTAACACAGCCAGGACCTCCTCTCTGCACCGTATGCTGCTCAGCTGCTAACACAGACACACCAGTCTCGATCCCCGAGCTCTCACGATTTTATCACCATAGTTATCCACGTTCTCCTTGTTCATTTACATACTCAACTTCATGTTTACAGGATTTTCCCGAGATGAAAGAAAATAAAAGCTGGTGTCTAGACATAAGTCCGGACTGGAGACTTCCCTGAGTTTTGTAAAAACCCATTAAACACAGCAAAGTTTTAGGCGAATCCCAAGGGGTCCAGTTAACTTCACGCATGGAAAAAAAATTAATTATTTTCCCACTTACTGTCAGTGTCAAATAGTTCATTAATGCAACTTATTCGTGGTGACACAATGAAAATGCATTTCTTCTGGGAGAAAAACATCTCAAC
Organism: Meriones unguiculatus; assembly: GCF_030254825.1. Classification (NCBI taxonomy): domain Eukaryota; kingdom Metazoa; phylum Chordata; class Mammalia; order Rodentia; family Muridae; genus Meriones; species Meriones unguiculatus. Next base: position 12,601,904 of record NC_083359.1, read on the forward strand.
TTGGAAGCTTTGGCGTAAAACAACTGAAAGCAGTGTGTTCGCGACACACCGTTTGCTTATTTACATTTTTGTTTTTATTATAATCACTCAGTTGTGTGTATTGCAGGGAAGCTGCGTATTTCACTGGGATCCGCCCAGACATGCACGCACTATGCTGTGAACACACACGTCCCCTCCTGCCCTCTTTCTCCTCCCTTCGTCCTTTCATCCCTCTGCTCTCCTTCCATTACTAAATTGTCCATCAATTTTCAGTGATTCCACATATGAGAGAAGACATGTAATGCTTCCCCCGTCCCCAAGTCTAGCTCACTTCACTCAAGGCAAAAACTTCAGTTACATCAAAATTTGTACATTTGATATGATTTGGTTCCTTACAGGTGAATGCTCCATAGAATATACAGACCTCGTGTCATTATCCAGTCATCTGTTGATAGGCTTCTACCCTATTGTGAGTACTACTGCGATAAACCTGTGCCTTCGTGCCTGCAGATATGTCCCCAGGAGAGCTATGGTCCTATGGTCATTTTATCTTCAGTGTTTGGAGGAACCTATCCCTTCCTGTTTACTGTAGCGGCTGCAGTTTCTTCTACCTCATGGACTCTTGTGTTTGGCCACGTCCTCGTATCCAAGAGGTCCTGAGGGTGGCGGCCATGCTCGTTACTTTCTTTCTTTAAAATCCTATCTATTTTAGTATTTTCATGGTTATTTGTGGTGTGTGTGCTGCATGTATGTACGTGCCTGAGGAGGACAGAGGGAGGGCATCAGATCCCTTGGGACTGGAGTTACACGAGGTTGTGAGCTGCCTGATGTGGGAAACCAGATGTGCCGGAAGCCAAGCAGGGAGCACCTGGAAGAGTGTCTCAGGCTGAGCAGCTCTCCAGCCTGCGCTCTCCATTGATGTTTGAGGGTACTCTTTCCTGACCTTTCCCTCCTTCTGCTGCTTGGTCTCAGCTACTAGCAGTGTTTGCCATTCTATTTTATTTAGCTCATTGAGCCTTCCGACCTTCCTGTTTATTTAATTTTCCCATATCTCTATTTTTTTCTGAAGTTTTGGTCACAGTGCTGACATCTTCACCCATGGTAGTGATGTCTTCATCCGTGTTATGGCTTTTTCATGCATTTCTAACTCTCTTCTCTAGATCCTGAACTGATTTCATTATTTCACTTTTCTCTTTTCTTTGTATCTTCTTTGGAATAACTGGCTAGTTTTCCATATTCATGTAACTTTTGTAATCTTCACCTGACATTTTACGCACTTCAGTAATGGAGGAGTTAAGATCTTTTTGAGGAATTGTGTTTTCTTGTTTTTGTTTGTTTGTTTCTTGTTTTCCTGTGTGATGATCTGCATATTGTTGGCTTGGTTATTTCCAGGTTTTGAGTACTTTCTTATCAAGGAGTCTCCTCTTAAGGACTCAACTCCCGGCACCAACCAGAGAGGAGAAATCAAACTACTGTAACAGTAACACTATTAACCTGAACAATATATAAAAATACACTTACAATTAATTACATCCCGGTAACCCATTACCAATAACTATAAAACTCAAATGGTAAGCAATGAATGAAAATTGTGCTATGACATTAAAAGTTGTTTTGTGTAAATGCAGAAGTGGGTACACGAATAAGATCTGGCGAGTGGAGAAAGCACAGAAGGAAGAAAGTAAAGGGCAGAGGCAGGTGGGTGCCTTGAAGGAAGGAGAGAATAAACAGCAAGAATTAAAAATCAACAAAACCCTCAATAACAAAACAAGGACATTAAGAAAGTTAGATAAATGTAAGGAAGAGAATAAACACTAAAAAAAATACAAATATAAATAAAATCTATCTTTTAAAGATTAGTCTGGGGCCAGTAAGATTGCTGAGCAGACCAATGTACTTTCTGCCAAGCCTTATGCTTAATTCCTGGGATCCACAAGTGGAAAGAGAAAACTGGCTTCCACATACATACTATTACATACACACACACACACACACACACACACACATTACAATCTACTATTATAATGTATATGTATATCCATGTACATGTATATATACATATATGTATAATGTAATGGTATGTATACACACACACACACACATATTCCCAAGACACAATAAATAATTGTAAAACAATTAGAAATAAGATAAAATAAATATTCTACCAGAAGAATGGCTGTGTGTGGACATCCATAGCCAATATGCCTCTCAGTGGTGTAAGACTGAAAACCTTTCCCATTAGGATCAGAAGCAGAACAAGACTCCAAATAGAAACAAATTTGGAATATTTATTATCAGCCTACTATAATGAGACTCCGAATTAGCTGTTTTTCTTGTTGCTTTAATCTGAAGAGAGGAAAACACCTGACAAAAGCCACTTGAGGGCAGAGGGCTTAAAGTGGTGTCATCCGTCACGGTGGACAGAGAACAGCCATGGGAACACTATGGGGCTGTTCATACTGCATCCCAACCAGGAAACAGCAAGCAGACAGGAAGTGGGTCATCTGGACTATCAAGCTTCCTGGCCTGCCCCCAGTCACCCATTTCTTCCAGCAAAGCTCTATCTCCTCCGTGTTCCACAACAACTCCCTAGGATCCCTTAAGATATCTGTCTTATTTAGGTTTTCTATTGCTGCAACAAACACCATGACAAAAGTGCAGGTTTTGGGGGAAATGGTTTATTTAGTGTATACTTCCATATCCCTGTTCATCATCGAAGGAAGGAAGTCAGGACAGGAACTCAAGCAGGGCAGGAACCTGGAGGCAGGGGCTGATGCAGAGGCCACGGAGGGGTGCAGCTTGCCGGCTTGCTTCCTTTGGCTTCCTCAGCCTGCTTTCTTATGGAACCCAGGACCACCAGCCCAGGAATGGCCCCACCCACAATGAGCTGGGCCCTCCCCTATTGATCACTAACTGAGAAAATACCTTACAGCCAGATCTTCTGGAGACATTTTCTCAGCTGAGGCACCCTCCTCTCAGGTAACTCTAGTTTGTGTGTCAAGCTGACGTAAGACTAGGCAGAAAAACGTCCATATGTAGTTTGGCATATATTTTTCTGCTTCTGATAAACTCCACTGGAATTTTTTTTTGACCAGGGGTTTTATTTCACGTGTGGACATGTTGGGCAGAATTGAGACTTAAACAGTATCATGTCTTCGAGGCATGAAAATGGATGTCTGCATTTGTCCTCTTAAACTTACATCAGCAGTGTCCTGTAGTTTTTGGCGTGGAAATCTTCCATTTCATTGAGCAAACAGATCCCTAAGCATTTTATTTCCGTGTTGTAAGTGGCATCGTTTGCTTATTTTTTTCACATTGGCCATTGATAAAGTTTACAAATCCTACTAACTACAGTGTGGTGACTGACTTCGTATCCTGCAATTTTGCTGAATATTAACTGTGATAAGAATTTAATATGATCCCTAGTGTGCTCTAGAATACACAGACACTCTTATGCTCTGACTATGAAGTGTCCTCCTCAGCTGGTGGCTCTGTTTTGAAAACTTCGGGCACCTTTAGGATGCAGGGAATCATTTACTGATTAAGGTTTGCTTTGTGACCTATACTTCCATAAATTTTATAGAAGGGGTCTGTATGGCATTGATAAGAATGTACATTTCTGCCTCCAATGTAGAAGTTTTCATGTGAACCCTGTTCCCTTTCCCGATATGTAATAGCCCTCTTGTGATTAGTTTTAAAACTTTCTTTATCATATATAGGAACAGCTGCCCCAGCTTAACTGGAGTTTCCATTTGCTTACTTTGGTTTCCAACCTTTGATTCTTGGGTTATAGATATCATTTCTACCCACATGTTTCTTTTTATTAATATTAATTACTTTACATTCTGATAGAATCTTTCTGTTCTTCCTCTCCTCCCCAGTCTCTGCCTCTCCCTTCTCTTCCCACCATTATCCATTCCCTTTCTCCTCAGAGAAGGAGAGGCCTCTTATGTATAACAACCCACTTTAGTATATCAAGATGCAGTAGGACTAGCCACTTTTTCTCCTGTTGAGGTTTAGACATGGAAGCCCAGTTAGGGGAAAGGGACCCAAAGGCAGTCAACAGAGTCAGAGACAGCCCCTGCTCCTGTGGTTAGGGAACCCACAAGAAGACCAAGCTGCACATCTGTTACATGTCTGTAGGGGCCTAAGTTCCATTAGATGCCTGCTCCTTGGTGGGTGGTTCAGTCTCTGTGAGGCCCTATGGGTCCATGTTAGTTGGTTCTGTAGGTTTTCTTGTGGTGTCCTTGCTCTCTCTGGCTCCTTCAGTCCTTTGTCACCCTCTTCTAAATGATCCCATGAGCTCTGCCTAATGTTTGCCTGTTTGTCTCTGCATCTGTTTTCATCAGCTTCCTTGGTGAAGCCTCTCGGAGGACAGTTATGCTAGGTTCCTGACTGCAAGTATAGCAGAATATGAGTAATAGTGTCAGGGGTTGGCTCTCTTTCTCATAAGATGGGTCACAATTTTGGCCAGTCATTATTTGGCCATTCCCTCAATTTCTGTTTCATCTTTATCCCTGCATCTTGTAGGCAGGACAAATTTTGGGTCAAAGTTTTTCTGTATGGGTGGGGAGGGGTTGGTGTCCCATCCCTCCTTTGGAAGTCTAGCCTGGTAGAAGAAGGTGGTCATTTCAGGTTCCTAGAAGTCTTAGCTAGGGTCACTGTCATGGATTCCTGAGAGTTTCTCTTGTCCTAGGTTTCTGGCTCACCCCAGAATTGCAACCCCCCTCACCCATGCCACCAATTTCAGTTCTCCCAGTTCTCTCTCCCTCAGTCCTCCCCACACTTGACTCCTCCTGTTCTCTTCCCCACCCCTTCTCCCACACTATTCGCTCTCTCCATATACCCCTGATGTTTATCTTATTTCCCCTTCTGAGTGAGATCCAAGCTTCCTCTTTTGGGACCTCCTTGTTACTCACCTTCTTGGAGTCTATGGATTGTATCGTGGTTATCCTGTACTTTATGGCTAACATCCACTTACAAGTGAGTACGTACCACCCATGTCTTTCTGGGTCTAGATTGCTCAGAATATCACTCTGAGTAATATTTTTTAATTCCATCCATTTGCCTACACATTTCATGAAGTCTTTGTTTTTAATAGCTGAGTAGTATTCCATTGTGTAAATGTACCACATTTTCTTTATCCATTCTCTGGTTGAGGGACATCTAGTTTGTTTCCAGTTTCTGGTCATTACAAATAAAGCTGCTATTAACATAGTTGATTAACTGTCCTTGTGCTATGGTGGAGCATCTTTTGGGTATGTGCTCAGGAGTGGTATAGCTGGGTCTTGAGGTAGAACTATTTCCAGTCTTCTGAGAAACAGACAAATTGATTTCTAAAGTAGTTGTACAAGTTTGCACTTTCACCAGCAATGGAGGAATGTTCCCCTTGCTTCACATCCTTACCTGCATGAGCTGTCACTCAAGTTTTTGATCTTAGCCATTCTGAAGGGTGTAAAATGGAATTTCAGAGTTGTTTTGACTTACATTTCCTTGATGACTAATGCTGTTGAAAATTTCTTTTAAGTGCTTCTTGGTCATTAGGGATTCCTGTTTAGAATTCTGTTTAGCTCTGTACCCCATTTTTAAACTGCATTGTTTGGTTTGTTGCTGTCTAATTTCTTAGACTCTTTATATATTTTGGATATCAGCCCTCTGTCGGATGTAGGGTTGGTGATAATCTTTTTCCATTCTGTAGGTTGCCATTTTGTTTGTCCTATTGACAGTGTCCTTTGCCTTACAGAAACTTTTCAGTTTCATGAGGTCCCATTTAGTAATTGTTGATTTTATTGTGTGTGTTAGCTATGCTCTGTTCAGGAAGTGGTCTTTTGTACCAATGCATTCAAGGCTATTCCCACTTTCCCTTCTATCAGATGCAGTGTATCTGGTTTTATGTTGAGGTCTTTGATCCACTTGGATTTGAGTTTTGTGCAGGGTGATAGATATGAATCTATTTGCATTCTTCTACATGCAGACAACCAGTTAGAACAGCACCATTTGTTGAATATGCTTTCTTTATTCCATTGTATAGTTTTGTCTTCTTTGTCAAAAATCAAGTGTCTATAGGTGTGCGGGTTTATTTCTGGGTCTTTGATTCAATGGCATTGATCAACCTGTCTGTTTCTATGCCAATACCATGCGTTTGTGTTTTGTTTTTTTAAAAAATGATTGCTCTGTAGTACAGCTTGAAATCAGGGATGGTGGTACTGAAGTTCTTTTATTGTACAGATTTGTTTTTAGCTACCCTGGCTTTCTATTTTTTTCTATATGAAGTTGAGAATGGTTCTTTCAAGATCTATAAAGAATTGTGTTAGAATTTTGATGGGAATTGCATTGAATCTGTAGATTGCTTTTGATATGATAGCTACTTTTACTATGTTAATCCTACCAATCCAAGAGCATGGAAAATCTTTCCATCTTTTGATATGTTCTTCAATTTCTTTCTTCAAGGTTTTGACATTCTTGTCACCCTTGTTCAGTTTTCATGAGTTTGTAAGCTTTCTATCATTTTTGTTGTTGTTGAAGTACAGCTTTCATCCATGTTGGTTTGATAAAATACAAGCTATTATTTCTAATTTTCTTGTATCTGTTGAGGATTGTTTTGTGACTGACTATATGGGTCAATTTTGGAGAAGTTTCCTTGAGGTGCAGAGATGATATATATATATATCATATATATATATATATGTTAGGTCCATTTGATACATAACACCAGTGCATTTCATTATTTCTCTGTTTAGTTTCCGTCTTGATGACCTGTCCAGTGGTGAGAATAGGGTGTTGAAGTCTCCCACTACTAAGGTGTGGGGTTCAATGTGCAATTTAAGCTTTAATAATGTTTGTTTATGAATGTGGGTGTCCTTGTGTTTGGGGCATAGATGTTCAGAACTGAGATGTCATCTGGCTGAATTTTTCCTTTGATGAATATGAAGTATCCTTATCCATATCTTTTGATTATTTTTGGTTGAAAGCCTATTTTATTAGATATTAGAATGGCTTACCAGCCTTGTTTGGAAAACCCCTTATTCTGTCTGTCTTTGTCACTGATGTGTTTCATTTATGCAGAATGATAGATCCGATCTTCACATCCATTCTGTTAGCCTGTGTCTTTTTATTTGGGAATTGAGTTAATTGATGTTGGGAGATATTAATGACCAATGACTGTTAATTCCTGTTATTTTAATGTTGGTGGTAGTGTATGTGTGTGTGTGTGTGTGCGTGTGTGTGCTTCTCTTCTTTTGGTTTTGCTGGTGTGAAGTTATTTATTTCCTGTGTTTTCTTGGGTGTAGTTATCATCCTGTTGTTGGAGTTTTTCTATTAGTATCTTCTCTAGGGCTGGATTTGTGGATAGATATTGTTTAAATTTGTTTTTTTCATAGAATATTTTATTTTCTACATTTATGGTGAGTGAAAATTTTTGATGAGTATAGTAGTCTGGACTAACATCTCAGGTTTCTTAGGGTCTGTAAGACATCTGCCCAGGCCCTTATGGCTTTTAGAGTCCCTGTTGAGAAGTCGGGCATAATTCTGATAGGTCTGCCTTTATATATTACTTGGCCTTTTTTTCCTTGCAGTTTTTAATACTCTTTCTTTGTTCTGTAAATTTAGTGTTTTGATTATTATGTGGTGGGGGGTTTACAGGCATCTCTTTCTTTTGGTTGGAGAAATTCTCGCCTATGATTTTGTTGAAAATATTTTCTGGGCCTTAGATCTGGGAATCTTCCCCTTCTTCTAGTCCTATTATTCTTAAGTTTGTTCTCTTAATAGTGTTCCAGATTTCTTTGCTGTTTTGTGCCAGGAACTTTTTATATATAACATTTTCTTTGACCGATGTATCGATTTCTCTAATTGTATCGTCTATGCCTGAGATTCTCTCTTCCTTGTCTTGTATTCTGTTGGTGATACTTGTGTCTGTAGTTCCTGTTTTTTTTACTAGGATTTTCATATCCAGGATAACCTCAGTTTGTGTGCGTGTTATTGTTGTTTTTTGTTGTTGTTGCAACTTTTATTTCCATTTTCATGTCTTGAACAGTTTTGTTCATTTTCTTCACCTGCTTGATTGTGTTTTCCTGTATTTCTTTAAGGGATTTACGCATTTCATCTTTAAAGGCGTCTATCACCTTTATAAGATTCGATTTAAGGTCATCTTCTTGTACATCGTCAGTTGTGTTAGGATAACTAGGGTTTGCTGTAGTAGGGTAGTTAGGCTTTGGTGATGCCATATTGCTCTGCCTCTTGTTGATTCTGTTCTTACACTGGCCTTTAGCCATCCGGTTATGCCTGTACCAGCAGGACTCCCAGATGTTCCTGGGTCTGGCAGTCCACCTCGGAAGGCAGGCAGACCTGTGTCCTGGATAATGGCGCTCAGGGGACAGAGAGAAACTCACCGCTGCTGGCCGTGCCCCTGAGGGACCTAGTGGGCAGTGGACTTGGTGGGGAGGGGGTCTAACCTGTATGTTCCTGAAGCTGGTAGCCCTCCTCGGGAAGGCAGTTGTGGACAATGGAGCTCAGGGGAGAGATCGAAAATCACTGGTGCTGACTGTGCTTCAGAGGGACACAGGCCACATGGGTTTCTTGACCAAACTTTTAAATCCAATTGGTGAGTTAAGTCCATTTACATTCAAGGCTGTAACTGAAAATTGTTTGCTAAGGCTGGGATTTTATTTGTTCTGATTGGTGATTGCTAGTTTTCATTGGCCCTGATAATTAATGTTGGCTGCTTTCTGGTCTGCTGGTCATACATAATTGGCTATTTCCCCATCCTCCTCTGTTCCTCTACTGGTATCATGTGTTACATTCTGCCCTGTGTTCTTGAGTGAGGAAGGGCCTATCTCCCTTCCTCCAACATGTTTAGTATTCTTGCAAGAATATTCTGCAATGCTAACTTGGTTCTCATGAGTTCCCTTGGCTTTTGCTTGTCTTGGCTTGTCTTAAACTAATTTTTACTTCTCCGTCTATTGTAATACATCGTTTTTCTGAGTAACCTTTCCACGATGAGATTTAATCTGAACACAGCATTCGTGAATTAAGCCTAAAGGCATTTTTTTAAAGACTTTAAAAGGTAAATACCAAGTCTGGATCTAGTGACAATAGAGTAATGTGCATTTATCATTAGAATTGCTATTGTTATCTTATTGTTATATTTAATAACTTTGTATTCATGTGTATCTTTTCCATATTTCAATGTGGAATAAACAGGCAAAGGGACTCCACAGCTGTGATCCAGATATGGCCAGCAGAGGGCAGAAATCCCAGGAAAGGAGTCATGCAAACCAAAGGGGATTTCTTACTCAACTTGCAACACAAAGACAAGAAAGGACCAAGTTGAGGACACTGGGGTGGGGTGGTCTGCGGAGAAGGAAGGACCATTGATGGTGGAACACTTTTAGAATGGGGAAGCAGGAAGCTCGGGTTATATGACATGCACCATGCACAGGCGTAGCGAGTACAGCAAATTTGCTCTGGGAGTTCAGGCAAGGTGTAGTGGGGTGGGGGGAATAGAGGGGAAGGCGGGGCTCATTAGTCCGCTGCTCTGCTCTGGAGGAGGAGTTAAGGCTGGTGAGGCAGCCAGGAGTGGGAAAGCCAGATAAGGAATAGGGGTTGGGGTGTGGACTTAATCACAGGTTTAGTAGAAGGAAACAGACCCACCCCGGGCCGAGGTATCAAACTGGGTCTGAACATCACATTTTCAACAAGCAACATTATATAAACAAAGCCAGAATGTATAATGGGGAGCATGGAAACCCGAGCCCCTCTAGTTTCATGCCTTCATCTCCACCTCGGCTTCTCCATGGGCCCCTTGCTATAGTGAACTTCCGCCCCAGCGGTCCATATACAGTAGTCTAACAAACTATATGTACATGCCTCTCATTCACATCCTGCTGCTCCCATAGTTGGGTAACATTCTACATCCTTTCATTTTGGAGACTGCCAGAGCCTCTATTTATCGATTTGCCATGATACTCTTACCTCCTGCCACCTGCCGAGCAGAGGCTCAGCAAAGGTCTAGTGTGTGACAAACAAAAACACAAAATCAGAACTACTGGCTCAAACTGCCCTATTTAAATTCAGCATCTATTACCCTTCTGGGGCAGCCAAGGCATTCGCCTCTGGAGGTTCAGTGTCTTCAGTCCTCAGCACTGTGCCCATCCTAATGTGTTCCTAGACATTAGGATGCACTTTTCACTCCTGCAGAGACAGAAGCACCTCCTCCTTAGAGGTCTACCTGTGTGTGTCTCCCTCATCTTCCTCAGGCATCCACAGAGGCTGGGAGACTCCCAGGCCTATGACAGATTCATTTGTCTCCTTCAGCAAGGCTGAGGCAGGAGGTGGCTCCCTGGGCTCTTCCGGTTTTCAATTAGTTTTCTCTTACAGCCAGACAGGCTGGCTCCAGGGCCATGATGCAGCTGTTGCCCTTGGTCAGGTCCTGTGTTAGGGGAGAGATGGTGCCACCACAGACGGCATGTGGAGGAGGTGTGGCTGGTTCCGTCCAACACAGGCAGAGAAGGGACAGAGTGGACACAACCGGGCATAGCGGCTGCGGTGGGAAGGCTTCTGCCACTGATCTAAACTTGGACCTCTTACCCATGGAGGCCCATAGCCTGAGGCATAGGGCAAGAGAAACAGGAAACAGAAAGTGAAGAGGAGAGACCCAGACCTGCCTCCTCTTTATGTGGCTGAAACAATGAAGAACTCATAAATGGAGAAGCCATTGACGTCCCCGAGCCCATCTCGCTGTGGATGCAGGGACTGCCTCACCTCACCCCATGTCATCACTCTTCATTGGCTCAGCTGGCTCTAGTGCCTGGAACAATATTATCCCAAGGCCTCATAATCCTGTCTTAGTGCTTCAGCAAGATGGATTCCTGAACATGTGACTGACTGCGTGATCAGGGGTTCTCTCGAGGGACAGAACAAGGAGCATGTGTGTGTGTAATTAGAAGAGGAGGCCGACAGATTGCTTACATGATGGGAACCGAGCCCAACAGCAGTCCCTGCAAACTAGAGAGGAGAACACCTTAGCTGCTTAGGCTGAGGATCTGCACTCCTCATCAGCCCCGGTGCTGAAGGGACTTACACAGAGGGCTGGGGGCTGAGTCTACATCCAAAGGCCAGGGAGCTGGAGTCTGCTGTCAGTGGAAGGAGCAGCAACAGCAACGGACGCACGAGGAAGGAGGGCTTGCAGGGCAATCACCCTGCTTCATCCTCGCCTCCATAAGGACCCCAAGTCCAGAGCTTAGTGCTGTCTACATACAGGGGATGGTCCCCCTCTGTCCGCCCTCTCTGCATGACAAACAATCTGTTCTCAGCATCTCTGAACCCAGTCAAGTCCACTACCAAGACCAGCCATCACTCCCATGGTCAGTATGTAAGCCTTTCACATTCAGATGGGTGAGTAACGCTTGTACGTGTGTATACGAGTGTCACACTGCTAGGGACACTAACTAAAAAGAAGGGCATGGCTCAAACTAAGGAAGGGATTGCTCACACTTATCGTGCCTCACAACAGCCATGGAGGAATATAAATTCCAAACCCCCTGGCCCACCGGGATACGGTGCGTGTGCACACAATACTGGCTATAGAGAGGGGAGATGATAGCTAAAGTGACAGCACAAACTCACTGGCCACCCAGATCCCCTCATGCTCACGCAGTCTCCATGCGGTGGCTCCCACGGCATCACCCAGAGTCTGCAAAGGCTTTGGGCTCCCCACCGCCTAGGCCGCCAACGTAGATTCGTCATTTCCACTACCCGCAGGTTCTACTGCCTGGAAGAGCTAAGAGCCTTTACCGGTGCTCGCAGTGGGGATGCCAGGTCTTGCTGATGGACAAACAGATCTCCTGCATCAGAGGGAAGAAGGAGCAGGCTGTGCTGAAGCATGGCAACCAGGGTCAAGCTTCCTGTGCAGCCGTTTTTGTTGTTTTGGTCACTATTGTAAATGGATGTGTGGCCAACAGTGTGGATGGTTATAGGAAATAAGCATCATGGGAGAAGCCTCGTCCTCCCCAGCCACAGTCCACTCCCTTGTGAAAGATCCTACCAAGTAGAATCCTGCCCACCCTGCTTCATCTCTCTTGCCCTACACCTCTTTCCTGGGAAGTGAACCCCTGATTGAGAATTCTTCACTGATTTTGTGGGCCCAGCTCAAAATTATGACTCTCAGCCACCCCCCAAGAGTGGACATACTGGTATATCACTTAGTGGGTCTCAGAGCCATCTCACCCTGCTTCCCATCCTCCCTCTGTGCTCCCACGGTCTTCCTTCCATCCTCTGAGAACCGTGTGTCTCCCTGCAAAGCCGTGCTGAAGCCTTGTGTCTGCACCCGAGCTCTCTCTCTCTTTGAGCCACACCAGGTTGGGGTCAGGTGTCTATCACAGTTTTTGCTGTGGCAGCAACTCAAAGGGGTCCTAGTTTCCCACATCTGGATCCAGCCCTGGACTGCCGTCGAAGGCATTATTGAAACTCTGGTTGGTTTTGAGACTGTTCATGTTTTAAAACACATATGTTTGCTAAATACCTTTCTAGTGAAGCTCCCTCTTTCTGTTCCCCTTTGACAGGAAAGTTTGTGGTGACTTGTTTCACCTCATAATGGTTGCTGCTAGGGAGGGTCATGTTCCTATTCCATCTCAGTAATTCCTATTACTTGCCACTAAAGGGCTGAGTCCTCATTTCTCTCTTGGAAAGCAATGAATGAGAAAACGGGGGGCTGCAGACACAATTTAGAGCTCTGGTCACAACTACAAAAGTTATCAAGAGATAACCAATGTAAAAAGATGAAAATTACAAGCTCAAAATTCAAAATGTATGTAAGATTTCACTTCCTAAATTTTACATATTTTTTTGTTTTTGTGACCAAAAATATTCTCTTTAAAATAATTGTTTTAAATTTATGGTTGTGAGCTTAGCCTTTAAAGGCTGAGCCATTTCTCCAGCCAATCCTCCAGCACTCTGGGAGGCAGAGGCTGATGAATTTCTGTGGGTTCTAGGCCAGCCAGGTTTACAAAGTGAGTCCAGGATAGCCAGAACTACATAGAGAAACCTGTCTTGAAAAACAAAATAAAAAAAAGAATAGTTGTTTTACCATAAGATTAATTTTAGTCTCATGATAACCACAAAGTAAAATCTTGTACACAAACTAAAAGCAAAAAGAAAGGGATTTAAATAATATTACTAGAATATGGTTGAGCAAGTGTTTTTGTTGTATAATAGCAGCTCTATTCGTAATAGCCAGAATCTGGAAACAACCTAGATGCCCCTCAATGGAGGAATGGATACAGAAATTGTGGTCTATTTACACAATGGAATACTACTCAGCTATTAAAAACAAGGAAATCATGAAATTTGCAGGCAAATGGTGGGAACTAGAAAAGATCATCTTGAGTGAGGTAACCCAGAAGGAGAAAGACACATGGTATATACTCACTTATAAGTGGATATTAGCCATATAATATAGGATAAACATACCAAAATTTATATTCTTAAAGAAGCAAAACAACAAGGAAGACCCTAGGGAAGATGCTCAATCCATGTTCGGAGGGACAAATGTGATAGACATTGGAAGCCAGAGAAGACAGGGAACAGGACAGGAGCCTACCACAGATGGACTCTGACAGACTCTACTGATTGAGATATCAAAGCAGAGGCTGAGACTCACAGACAAACTTTGGGAAGAGTGCAGGGAATCTTATGAAATAAGGGGGAGATAGAAAGACCTTGAGGGGACAGGAGCTCCAAAAGAAGCCAAACAGAGCCGAAAAACTGATCCCTGGGTCCCTGCAGAAACTGATACCCCAACCAAGGGCAGTGTATGGAGAGGACCTAAAAGCCTGGCTCAGATGTAGCCCATAGACTCAGTCTCCAAGTGGGTTCCCTAATAAGGAGAGCAGGGGCTTTCTCTGGCATGAACTCAGTGGCAGGCTCTCTGATCACCTCCTCCTGCAGGGCGCAGCCCTGCCAGTCTACAGAGGAAGACCATGCAACTAGTCTTGACGAGAACTGATAGGCTAGGGTCAAATAGAAGGGGAGGAGGACCTCCCCTATCAGTGGATTAGGGGAGGGGCATGGGGGATAAGAGGGAGGGAGGGTGGGAATGGGAGGAGACGAGAAAGGTGGGGGCTACAGCCAGGATACAAATTGAATACATTATAATAAATGATAATAATGAAGAAAAAAAAATAATAATATTACTAGAAAAAAATCATCTAAGCCCAAAAGTAGACAGTAAGGAAAGAAAAAAATATACAAGATAATTAGGAAACAGGAGCTGGTGCAAACTTGTGCTCTTGATCTTGGCTGTTACCATGGGTGACAGCGGAATGCTTTATCCAATTGGAACACACAGAGTAAAAAATGTGAATAGGTAAAAGAATGAGGCTCAATATGATGCCTGAAAGAAATCCATTTCATCAATAATGATGTAGTTCAGTTCCCAGCACTCATGTTGGGAAGCTCACACCACCTGTAAAGCTCCAAAGGATCCGATAACCTCTTCTGGACACTTTGACACTGCACTCACATGCACACATATACCCACACACACATTCACATACAGACACACACATACATTCACTCACACACACATAGCACACACTCACACACATACACACATAGAAACATATCACACAGTCACATTCAAATGTACACACATACACACAAATACATACACAAACACAGATAAAATATCTCACACACAAACACATATATGTATACACACAAAACACATAATATAAACTCAAGCATATACACAAAGACACACATACAGACACACACACAACCAAACACACACATCCTTAAAAATAAAATCTTTGTTTTAAAGCCCAGGAAAATGGTTTAATCACTGAATTCTAGCAAGTGTTACAAGAGTAATAAGGACTCTCCAATGGTTCCAAAACATTATGAAAAAAGGAATTTTTCCCAGTCCCTCACAAAAAACTGATACTGTTATGATACACACAGCAAGGACACCCAGAGCAAAAGTCATGGAACAATATCCAAGACAAACATTCCTACCAGTTTCTCCACAGAATATTACCAAATGATATTTAATATTCCATTATTTGCTCATTATGAGCAAATAGGACACATCTCAAGAATTTCAGTGTGTTCAATACACATAAAAAAGAAGGTAATGAAACCCACACAATCCTGTTAACATTCATAGCAAACCCATGTTACCTAATATACTTTCTGATAAATTATTTCTTCAAACTAGATGGAGATAATCTATTTTCTTATACAGTAAAGGCCCTTGATGACAGGAAAAAAGCATCGTGCTAGCAGGCATGTGAGGGTCCTCTAAATCATATCAGCATGATACCAAGAACAGAGACAAGGAAAAAAAATATTCTTTCCAAGTTACTTAGAGATTTTTAAAAGATTTCATACCCAAAATTTTCTTCATAGCATCTGTGACATTCTTATTCCTAAGACTATAGATTAGTGGGTTCAACAGAGGGGTGAGAATCGTGTAAAACACAGACACCACCATGTCCTTCTCAGGGGTGTGGAAGGAGGCAGGGAGCATGTAGGTGTAGACAGCAGCGCCATAGAAGAGGATGACCACAGTCATGTGGGAGGAGCAGGTGGCAAGGGCCTTCCTCCTGCCCTCTGCTGAGTTCATCCTGACAACAGTGAGGAGGATGGCTGAATAGGAGCTGGAAATGACTGTCACAGGGATGAGAAGCATGAGCACACAGCACAGGTACATGAGAGTCTCATAGAGCCAGGTGTCTGAGCAGGAGAGCTTTGTCACAGCAGGGACCTCACAGAAGAAGTGGTGGATCTCCCTGGACCCACAGAATGGGAAGGTCATGGTGACAGGAGTGAACATGAATCCGTCCAAGGATCCCAGGAGCCAACAGACAGACATCAGGAGGAGGCACACCTTATAGTTCATGAGGACAGGATAACGGAGTGGGTGGCAGATGGCCACATAGCGGTCATAAGACATGGCAGCCAGAAGGAAAAATTCAGAACCTGCTAATGTCACATAGAGGAACATCTGCATCCCACAGGCAGCAGCTGAGATTCTGTGGCTCCCCAGGACCTGGTCCATGAGCATCTTGGGCACAGTGACAGAAATGTACATCATGTCCATGAGGGACAGCTGGCTGATGAAAAAGTACATGGGTGTGTGGAGGTGGGTGTCAGAGAGGATGAGGAGGATCAGGAGGGCGTTCCCAGACAGGGCCAGCAGGAAAACCACAAAAATGACCACAGCAAGCAAGGCAGGGTGTTTGGATTGAGTGAAGAGTCCCAACAGGATGAAATCTGACTGTCCAGTGTAGTTGCTCCTCCAGGAGGTGATGTCCATGGTGTCTCCTAGACAGGAAAAATGCTTTGGTTTAGTGTCATGTGACTATAGGAACAAATGTTTAGTGGTGTGTATCTCAGCCTGATTGTTCTTACAAAGGGCGTTCCCTGTGCCTGGAGATCTGAGGATTGCAAATTACACATAACTCAACCAATTTTTTTTGTTTTCTGAAAATTTAGATTTCAAGGGGCAGGGAGGAGATGAGGGAGGGAGGGTGGGATTGGGAGGGAATGAGGGAGCTGGATACAGAGTTAACAAAATGTAACTAATAAGAAAAATAAAAAAAGAGAAAGTATCTTAGAAAAAAAAGATCAAATGAAATGCTATTTTTATGAAAGTGGTAGAATGTTATGAGTTTAGTGGCATGCAATATTTGTATGAGTCGTTCATTAAAATTTTAAAATAAAAAAAAGAAAAGAAAATTTAGATTTCACATCTTGGTCAGAAGCACTGGTGATTCCGGGCAAATTTTCCACAATTCATGGTCATGAACTTTCCTAATGGCAGACATTGTCTTCTCTCAAGTACTACAAACTTGAGAAATGCTGCCCCATGCTAACACAAATAGAGATTCAGTGACAGAAAGTGTAAAATCAAAATTATTTTAAAAAGTTTGGTTTTAAAGCCTGATGTTTATACATTAAGGATCCAATTAGATCCATCTTGGTCCCCAGCTCAGATGTAGCCAATAGGCAGCTCAGTCTCCAAGTGGGTTCCCTAGTATGGGGAGCAGGGGCTGTTGCTGACATGGACTCTGTTGCCTGCTCCTCAGTCACTTCCCCCTGGCGGGGCCGCCTTGCCAGAGGAAGAGGATGCAGATGGTCCTGATGAGCCTTGATAGGCTGGGGTCAGTTGAAAGGGGAGGAGGGATTCCACTTTCTGAGGACTAGAGGAAGAGAAAAAGGGGAAGAAGAAGGGAGGATGGGACCAGAAGGAGATGAAGGAGGGGGGCCACAATAAGGATGTAAAGGGAATAAATTTTTGAAAATTTAAAGAAATAAAAAGGATCCAATTGGAGTCTTAAAGACTGAGGTGTGTTTCACATAAGCATATTTTAAAAGTAATGACGTAAGGTGGAGTTTTCAAACAAGTGAACCTTTTCCATCCCTAGGATCTGAACAACGTGAGAATTTCTGTGCTGCCTGGAAGAAGCCTCACCTTCCTACAAACAGAACCAATGCTCAGAACCCAAAGAGGCTTGGAGCAAAGAGCCCACTCAGGGGCCAAATGCTGCCACCAGTCCAGCTATTGTTCAGCCCCCTCCATCTGCTCTACCTAAAATAATGCCACTGATGGTGGTAGTGGTGGCGATGATGATGGTGTGGTTGAAGGTAGTGATGATGATGGTGGTGGTAGTGATGAAGATGGAACAGTGTGGTTGGGAGGTAGTGGGAATGATTATGGTGGTGATGATGATGATAACTTTGCCTTCTGATTTGGCCACAGTTAGATAAAGCAAAACAATGGAAGTTCTTTCCCTATCCCAAGATAAAAATGGATGAGTACCACATGCTGTGCGAGAGTTAAGAACTCACTATCCTGGAGGGCCATCTTAGAGATGGATACTTCTATTGTATTATTGACTACATTACTTTTGATCCCCAGTTTAGACATTGTGTAGGCATTTAAGAATTTGGCTTTCAAAATGATAAGGAAAAATCTTGAAATGTAATGTAGACAGCCTACTTAAAAAAGAATTTGGATGTGAAATTTTCTGTGTTTGCAGGTATGCTTATTTTGCATAGATGTAAGAAAACCTTATACGCTTAGGTAAACATTCACATGAACTTAGGAATTTACAAATGAATATATGACGTAGTTACACTTTTAGCCCCGATCAGCACAGTTAGCAGGAAAGTTCACCTGTGTAAGGTCTGGGATTCTCCGAGTTCATCGCCTCACACGACCCATCATATGCTCTAAGTCTATGGGGTCAGAGGTGACTGTGCTCACCAGGCCAGCCTGCGGCTGTGCGTGCAGTGACATCTGCTCCGTTGACTGTCACAATCCCTATCTCATGGAACCCAAGAAGCAGAGACAACTGGGCAACACTGAGCTGCCGCTGGCACAGGCTCCGTGCTCCCTATGCTCCATGCTCACCAGCTGGACTCTGGGTTGGATTCTGGAAACATGTCAAGGAGACTTTAAGCTTGATGATGTTTAAAGGGGCTCCTGCTAGTCTGCATAAGACAATATAGAGATATGACAAAGTCAAATGTCTACAGAGCTGCAGAAATGTAAAAGCAACAGGTACAAAGTGCATCTGCCCTCTCTGAAGTCAGCTAAAGCTTACGCCATGTTTCTCCTTAAACAGACCGAGCATTTTTAAACTTTATACTTTAGAGCTATGGTATTACGTTTTACATTCTAGCGTGTATATGTGTCTTGCCTGCACAGTTGTATGTGCACTGTAAGTGCTCCTACTGTCCAAGGAGGTCAGAAGAGGGTGGCAGATGCCCAGGAGCTGGAGTTACGATGGTTGTAAGCAGCCACGCTGGGAGCCGAACCTGGGTCTGCTGCAAAAGCAACAAACCGCTCTTAACCGCTTAGCCAGCCCATCCAGCCCCTCCTGTCAACCTTCTGCTTTCTGAAATTGATAGATGTCAAGTCTTGGTATCTCTCACCGAAACGTCTCCTCTTCCTGAGAAGAGTTTAGCCCTGGTTACAGGGCAGGGGGAGTTCAGGAAGAACGGCCAGCTTCACAGCCATTTACACCACTGTGACCATGCCCTCAACTAATCCCAGTACTCATATTCGACTGCTTCAAAATCTGTGCCTTCCATGATGCTCAGGAAGCTGAGAGAGCTGCAGGGTTCCTGAAGCCATCGTTAAAAGGTTGGAGAAGTTGGAGGTGTTTTGCAGGAGATGGGAAAACATATAGATAGTCGATAAATAGATGTATAGATAGAGACAGACAGACAGAGAGGCAGACAGAGTTCCTTTCTACTAGTGTCTTTATGACAGACAGAAACTAATACATGTTCAATATTTCAATGTCCCAAAACACTGCAAACACACCAGACAGTTTGGTGGACACAGTGAACCAGAGTCCACGATAGTGGTCACCAAATAAGGCAATCTAAACACTGTGGAGTGAATGTGGGCCAGGGACAGCTGAGGGACTGTGCTGGAGCAAGAAGTGCTGCACTCAGGTCAGCGGGAGTTTCTAACACCAAGACACCAGGACATCAGAAGGACTAGGGACATGGTCTCTGAGGCAGGCACAGGGACGGCAGCCTGTGCAATCCTGTCCCCCACTCTCCAGTTTGCATCTCATGTGGACAGGCGGGGCAGCTTCACACCGCACTGATAGTTATCCCAGCTGCTGGAGCCAGCAGCATCCAAGTCCATTCTAAGCCTTTCCTACAGCACGTCTGCCCAGGGGCTGGGAAACTTACTTACCTTCTTCTCTTCATTCAGAGGGGGGAAAGCCAGATTTCAGAGTGTGTGCCTAACGCAAGGCAAGACAACCAACTGACAAAGGAAGTAAGTTTCACCCTTTCGGGGAACACGGAACATGCTCCTGCCTCAGGTCTCTTGGAAACCCCATTTCCCCCTGTAGTCTGCAATTCAGTCTAAACAATGCTCTGCCTCTTTTCATCACAGAAAACATAGAATAAATATCATTCTCCGTGTGTCGTTGTTACCCACTTGTAAGATACCAGTCCCAAGACTGCTAGTGTATGCCGTAAGATCAGTTAAGAAGACAGCATGCATGTTCTTCTGCTTCTATACAGCGGGGAATAAAGCATGCTAAGTCCATTGCATTAAATAAGTAGGATTTGAAAGTTTGGGAAGAAAGTACATTTTCTTCTCCACAGGGGGAAAAAGATAGAGGAAACTCAAAGAAATGTTGTCAGGAACTAATAGAGGATTCTGACGGCAGATGTTGAGTCAGGAGCAGTGGCTCCTGCAGAATCTCCTGTCAGCTCCAACTCACCCCAGATTCTGCTGGCAGCTCTGGTGGGCCAAGGGACAGTGGCTGGTTAAGGACACAAAGGATAGGAGGGAAGTGATGTCATCCCTGGCTGGACTCTGCTCATTAAGCGGTGGTGTGGAGGGATTTTGTGAATAATGCTCCTTTGAGACTTTCAAGATGTGACTAACAGAGCCAAAAAAGGTGACCGACGTCTCCATTACACACGTGGTTTTATCTTTATGTCTTTTTCTTGTCTCCAGTATTTTTAAAAGTGGAATGGTAACCAGGATTAACAAGGATCTGAAATTTCAACCTTGTCAATAAATCTCAATCGTGAAATACACAAATCAGTCAATACATGGTTATAGGCTTAGTCACCTGTCAGAGTTGGTTAGTGTTCTTCCTCTGTCTGTCTTTCTGTCTGTCTCTTTCTCTCTCACTGTGTGTGTTCCCATAAGCTTCCAGTAATTTTCACAGGTGTGGAATCTGAGCGTGGAGTCCAGCTCTTTGGTTGTAGGCACCACCCCTTACCAGCAAGCAACAGACTGACCCTCACATGCCATCTTGCTCTCTCCCCAGCCCATCAGCCCTGGACTCTGTTGACAGTCACAAGCCGTGTGCTTTAAGCTGCCTTCAATTTAAATGTTTGTTTCATTTTAAACAGTAACATGCAAATTACATAACACTCTACAAGTACAAATTACTTCAATGAAATTATAAATATTTATATTACAGTCACCCGAAAAAAAAATCAAAAGTCTTAAGACACCATACACTTTGGTCACAGGATATGGAGAAAACAAGAGTGCTCACCAGGAGTCTTGCTTCCTGTTAACTAGCTTTCATGGTACCATGAGGGGCTGTGTCGGCTTTGGGTGCAGAGAAAGCAGCAGGGTCTACAAGGCAACTTCTGGCACTCTGAAAGCCAGCCAGCAGGGAGAAACTTCCTGGCCATTACAAACATGGTTTGCCCATGTCTTGTGAGCAATGTCTGTGTTTTCTTCAGTTTACCATCAAGTTCTAGAGGATAACCTAGAGCAATGGCAATAGCCCTGTGTTGTTTAGCGAGTCCGCAGGACACCCATGACAAACAACTCAAAAAGATCTATCTCACACTAAGCACTGGGCTATTTGGCAGTGCATGGCTTTCTGGGAGTTATGGCTCCTGAGTAGAGTGTATACATCCATATAAATTCATGTAGAAGAATAGCAGGTTCCTATATGGCCTTTTCAAACATCCTTAATGCTAGCTGTTCCCTTCTCTGTCCTCACTCTCATCCTCTCCATACTCCAAACTTTTCCCCAGTTGTTGTTTTGTCCTTTGTGCCACTGTATTCTACTGTCCACTGTCCCTTAGATCTTTCTCTCCCTTGCCACAAACCAGCATTTCCCAGTTTCCTGTATTCAGCAGATTCTCCAAATTAAACACACAAAATCATAAGATTGAACACTAAGATCATCAATTGAGTGAGACTGTGTGATATTTGTTGAAAACATAATTCATGAATGTGTAAAAAGGAGCTCACACTGAGAACCACAGTAACTCATCTCACAATCCAATGGCGTTAATGCTCATCCATATGAGAGTTCCTGAGAAACCTGTGCTCATGAAGTCTCTAGTGTGTGGGTAGTCACTGACTTGAATCTGTCAGTATTCTGAGTGTACCCATTATGTCACTTAACTTTGGCCAAAAGTGAAAAGTCCTTTCTCTGTAGACTGATCAGAGGACTGGATGCCTGAGGGGTGGCCAGCCCCACAGCTGGGTCTGTCCAGTGAGTGGACATGTCCTCTCCCCATGTCCTTCCTGGTCACTTGGTGCTGCTTGTGAGATGAGTCTGCTCCACAGAGCACAGACCTCTCAGTGTCAAATGATCCTTAGGGTGAAAGGGATTCACGTGTCTGAGATTTTATTTGATTCAATCTCTGTGTAATCACTATATGAAATGTAGCTCTGGGATCTTAAACACAAAAGTTCAATTCTTAACCCACAGAGGTTTAGACTCAATTCATACCTCAGGTTTAAAAAATCCTCAAAATAAGTTTGATTTTCCTTTGGGATCAGTGGTTTATGATAGTCTAAGAAGAGATCCCACAGACTCTGGTCCTTCTAGATAAAGGACATTTTTATGTGACCTGGATAACTCATGACCCTGGAATGTGACAGTTACATGAGGAGTTATGATGGTTCTAAGCACAGATATGAATTTGGTTTTTACGTTTTCTTAAATTACAGATAAATTATAAACCTCAAATCTCCAGGCCCATGGAACTTCCTGTCTGTACAATCAGGTTGAGACAAACACCACTGAGCATTTGTTCCTATGGTCACATGACATTAACCCCAAAGCTTCTTGGTTGCCTAGGAGACACCCTTGGGCATCGTCACCTGGATGAGCAACTACACTGGACAGTCAGATTTCTCCCTGCTGGGACTCTTCAGTCAGTCCAAACACGCTGCCCTGCTTGCTGTGGTAGCTATTGTGTGTTGAGGTTAATTTAAAGGTGTGGTCTAATAATGTTTATTATTAACGTTATAATTATTATGGCAGTATTGTCTAAACTGTTATCACAATCAATAAAAGATACCTGGGGCATGGCAGGTATTATTTACTAAGCTATTTTATCTCGTACCCCATGCCATCTGCTCTAATAATTTCCGTTTGGGCTACCTTCCAAAATACTTGCTAATGTTCCTCATCTGGGCCAGTTTCCTCCGTCCATGCCTATTTAGCCATGTGCTTCTCTCCAGGCTAACCCATTGTGCCTCCCTGCTTCCTTCCTCCTCTGGTACCTATGTCTTTTTCTTCCATGATTCTTCTGTTCTTAAAGCCTGAGACCATGTCTAGCCTGCCCAGGTACAGGCTTCTTACTTGTCAAACAGTAATAATTTTTTTTTTTTTACAACAAGAACAGATATATGTGAGAATGTGCTCATCTAGGAAACAACCAGATCTTGGGGGCCAGTAATAAGCCTCAGAATACATAGCACCATACCAACCCCCAACAATTCTCCTTTTCTGTCTAAATAAAACTGTTTTAAAATATAATATACAATAAGAACAATTATGGAACAGTTATAAAAACCAATAGGTAAGACACATAATAATACATAATGTCTAAGTATATTTGTCAACCTTGAAGAAAATATTATCCATCTTATCTAGAGAGTCTAAGGTTTTGTACCTAAATTATTTTTCTATCAATCTAATCACCTAAAACATCTATTTAGAACTTAAAGCATCTTTTAAATTCCTAAATAACTAAGCTTTAATTGTAAAATAAATATCTAGTCTTCAACCCCATCAGAGACTTGAGAAGGAATGAAATTAATTACCTGAGTAAGCAGAAAGTTTGTGCTAGCAACTTCCAAAATTAAAAAATGACAGAGAGGGTTTGCTGCCTGGACAGCCACTCAAAACAGTCTGTGATGCTGGAGCATCATCTTCAGCCTTCTGGCCCAGTAATTTGACAGACATATTTGTGAGGCATGAATTACTAAGGAATGTTTACCCTATAGTGGCAGAGTTGGGCAGTCAACCTGGCTTGCATCCCAGCTTTCCCATTTTAGGCAGAATTCTGTCTATGGTAGAAACAAGGGCATTTTCTTTGCCCAGTGGCTGGCTTGCCATATTTGAAGCCATCTCCAAAATGGAGGTCCTATGATCCTCATATCTTCTTTGAGGTAGGCTGGGTGCTGCCAATGGTTGACCTGTCTGGTTGTCAAAGAACCCTTAAAATAATAAAAATGTCTTGAAATGTCATATTCTGCAGGTCTCTGAGGTTTTTAAAGACTGTGTCTATTTATTTTTACATAATTTATCTATCTATAGAACTATATCTATCTGTAAAACTTAGGATATGCATATTTGTGATAGATTAGATTAGTGTCTGACATGACCATGAGTTGATTAATTAACAATTAACTTGTATTACTTAATTATCATAAAAAGCCTTCAATAGCAGTTTTTAAAGAATTGGAAGTAAACCTTGTATTATGAATTAGTTGTATGGGTACAATACCTTATACCAGAGTAAAAACTGTAAGAGTGTGTTTGTGTGTGTGTGTGTGTGAGTGTATGTGTGTGTATGTATCAAAGATAACTTTAAATTTTAATTCCACACTTACTTAAAGTATGGAATTGATGCATAAACTTACTTTTGCATCAATATACAAAATCCTATACCAATGAATTAAAAATAACATGATTTGAGACTAACAATTAAAGCTTTAAGGTGAGGAGTAGATTCAATAATCTACCTTTTGTGCTATCATTCCTCTAAGATATCCCTGCATTGTGGTTTTCCTGCTGGCATTGTCTGGGAACGCCCTCCTGATCCTCCTGATCCTCTCTGACACCCACCTCCACACACCCATGTACTTTTTCATCAGCCAGCTGTCCCTCATGGACATGATGTACATTGCTGTCACTGTGCCCAAGATGCTCATGGACCAGGTCCTGGGGAGCCACAGGATCTCAGCTGCTGCCTGTGGGATGCAGATGTTCCTCTATGTGACATTAGCAGGTTCAGAATTTTTCCTTCTGGCTGCCATGTCTTATGACCACCACATGGTTACAGTTCCAGCTAGGTGCTTAAAAGCTTACTGAGAGCCAAAATAAACATTTTTTTTTTCAGACAAGGCCAGTTAGGGGTCTGTTCCTCAAAAGTCATATAGACTAGAGAGGAGCCCTTGTGTCTTTTGGCCTTTTTAAACCAGTTGTGATGTCAGTTGCTGATAGGTCAGGGTGTTTCTCACTACAGCCTCCTTTGGAAGCACTGGGAGAATGTCCCTCCATGTTGACTCTCTTCTCTGCAGAATGGACACTGATTTGCACCTTGCATTGCCTTGTTGGCCTCTTTGTTCAAGACGACGGGTGACTCACTAGAATTGAGAGACCTTTTGAAAGATGACCTATACCTTCTTGTGACCTAGATGACCTTAAGGGACCACAGTAAAAATTACTACCACTTTGATTCCTCTGTTCACATGGGTATAGGCCCTCAAGTGTGGTTAATCAATACTCAGAAAGTTGGTTGCACCAGCCTGCTAATTGTAAATTTTCTGTAGTGATTGAATGAAGCACCCCTCTTTCCGTGCATTAAGGGATTTCCATCCCTTGCAGATGTTTCCAAGAGCAGATCAATAACTTTGGAGGACTCTAATGATGTAAATAAATGGTTGTTTGAACTTTGACCTCAATTTTTTTTATCACCTTCACTTAAAGATCCTTATGGCTCACCTTCTACATAATTCACATAATTTACTCAGACCTTCTGTAACATGTTTAGGCTTTTCAGCTTTGTATTTATTGCTTGAATTCTGGAAACAGCTATCTTAATTTAGACATAAGTCTTACCATATAAAAATCATCTTTCCATAAAAAAAATCTTTATTGCTTCTTCCTTTTAACATTTGCTCCTCTAGAGAAAAACACACAAATAGAAACCGAGCTCCTATTTGCAGTGAACCAAATCCCAGGGTCAATAGCAAGAGGAGAGAATATTTGAAGCAACTAGGAATTAGAACCAGCCACTCTTTCGTTCCAGGAAATGCCACTAAACCTATAAACAGTTTTGTGACATTTGTGAGCTTCACTAAAGCCCTGAAGACTCTTACAACACTTTAAACACGAAGGAAGAAAGACTTTCTAAGTATAAGCTTACTTGCTAAGCATAAGGTTCCATTATTTTCAGTTCTTTTTTTATTGCACTTTTATGACTCATCCATGTTGTAACCTAAGATTATCACTTTTTATTGCATAGGATTTGATTGTTTGATGACACTCAGATTGGTTTTTTATTTCCCTTTCTCCAACAGAGATCTTCATAAATGACTTTCCAGGACCTACAATGCCTTATCCTTTAGTTGGAGAAGCTCCTGCAGGACATTGGTCACACAGGAGTGACAATCTGGAGGGCAGGCTGAAGACAGTGGGTGGAATGCTGTCTCCTTGACAGCTTCACATGCCCCTCACTGTGCATTCCAGGCTGGATCCTCTGAAGCTGCTGGTGACCCTGTCCTGACACCAAGCAGCACCTGACACACCTGGGACCTAACAGTGCCGAGTCAGCTGCCTTAGGTGCTGGACACAGCCTGGAGTCCCACAGAGCCTGTGCCACCTGGATGCAGCTGCCCCAGACCAGCAGCAACAGGGAAAGACCCCATTTCCCCTCTCTGCCAATATCCATCCTGGGATGCCCTCAAACCAAGTGCGGAAGGAGTCAAGACACTGCTCCATCTGCAGGCTAAAACCTGGGAGCCTGAGAGGGCTGAGCTCGAGAGTGTGGCCTGAGGAGCAGAGGACATTGTGTGGCCAGAGTTTGGAATGGGAACACCACCATGTGGGAAAGTGATCAGACACCTTTAGCATTCAAAAAGCTCAGAGCAATTTGAATGCAAGAGCAAGAGTGTGGAGTTTGCTCTGTCATCTACTGTGTTTTATCCCTGCTTCAACTACATCGTATACACTTCACAGATGTCTGCAGTTTAAAGCAAGGTGTGGCTTTTTCTAAGCTATTGACAATATAAAAATTTTCATCAAAGCTGTTTGTACTTTGCAGGTTGTTCTGTAATATTCAGGTCTCTATTTAAAGTGAAACAAAGATTTAAACTGAAGGCAGCTCTAAAGAGCATGGCTAGTGAGTGACAGCAGAACACAGAGGTGATGGGGGAGGAGGGGAAAGATGGCCCCTGAGGGAGGAGGCCTCAGGGTTAGTGGCCATGGACTATAAGGGGCAGTGTCTACAAGACAGCATCTAGACCCTCAGCTTCTGAGCCCACACCTATGAAAGATAACATGTCGCAAAAGCTACTGGACCTCTATATGAACACACAGAGAGGTGGTGAGAAGAGAGAACTCTGCACAGTGAGCAAGGTTCTCAACATACAATAACTGGCTCATGTTGGGCCTGATTGCTATTTATGATGGCGATATTTATGTTATTGTTGATACTGACTAAGATTTTCCACTTTAACAAAACTGAAGAGTAAATTGGGCTGTGGCACGGTTTCTGTTAGCATCCCTGGCTTTCTCTCTTACATTCTTCTTTAAAGTTCCAGTGGGAAATTATTAGTCAAATCTTTATCCAGGAGAATGAGCAGAGGCCAGCCAGGGATGACGTCACTTGCCTCCTCCTGTTCCTTGTGCATTTAACCAGCTTCTGTCCCTTGACCCGTGTGGCTCAGGCTGCAGCTGCATCTGATGGTGAGTAGGACCTGACAGAAGAGTCTGCATGGCACGAGGTAGTCAGAGGACAGCCTGTTCTCTGTATACAGGGTCTGTTTTATCCTCTATTCTTTCCTGTCTTATTCATTATGTGAAGGAAAGAAACTCCTCGTCCTCCTTCTTCTTGGTTTTTGAGAAAGGGTTTTTCTGTGTAGCCCTGGCTGTCCTGCAGTGGGGTATATAGAGCAGCCTGGCTCCAAACTAAGAAATCTCCATGCCTCTCCCTCCCTAGTACTGGCAATAAAAGTCTGCATTCCCACACTCAGCATCTTTCTAAACTTTCCTTGTAATATTTCCTTACTGAGATAATTTTCTAATAACCGAAGCAATATGTTTTACACACACACAAACACACAGACACCAGACTTGCCTTGATTTCCTCGCTGTTCCCCCTAAGTCTCACAGATTACCTTAGGCATCTGCCAGGACACCCACCCTTCCTTCTGCATTAGTTTTCCAGTGAATTAGTTTTCTAAAACTGTCTCTTTGTGGCTTAATTTCAAGTGTGGGCTATTCTTGAGGCTTACAATAATGCAAGAATAACTATCTTAATCTTTTCGTGTCTCATCATAAGAAGCAGAGAGTGGGCAATCTAAACCCAAACTATACATTCCTGGGGAAGTGGCATTTCCATAGTGCCCAGGCAGGTACCACTCTGTGCCTACTCATAGGTTAATCACTCACACTGTCAGCTATTGAGGGGTGGGAGGCAGGTGCCCTGAGACCCTGAGCTTCTCACTGTGAAAGAAGAAAACATGGTGACTCCTATGGAAGCAGCAGCTCAGGGATGCTGCTGGCTTGAGATGACGCTCTGTCCTTTCTCTACCTTCACTGTTGGTAACACAAAGTTTTAACAATGCACCAATCTGTTCACATGAAATCAAGTAGCACAGCATGAATAAGGGCAATCAGGGTGCTGGTTCCATGCCTTGTGCAGATACCACATTCCTGATCTCCCTCTGCATGGGTACCTTGATGCCAGTGGCCCCCACTTAACAGAGAGCACTGACTTCCCAGCACACCTCCTGCCCCTCACTCCTGACCTCCACTCACCCAGCAGACAGTGCTCAGAGATTCCCATAGACTGTGGATTTGTCCCCAGTCTTTCTTCACTGTGTCAAATAATACAAACCGAGTCAGCAGGTAAAGGTAAGATGAACTTTGGAATGTTAAAATTTTGAATGGATTTAAGTTTCCTTTCATGAATATGCCTTTGTAAAACGGAAATCTTTTTCCTTCCTATCTCTTAGCATATTCCTGTTTCTCTGCGCATCTCCTCCCACAGGTCTCACATTTCTCTGATACTCATATAAAGGCATTAAGAACTTTGCCGTGTTCTCTGCTCCATCAGCAGCTCAGGCAGAACATGGGGCTTTAAGGACTTCAGTATCAGGTTCGCCTTTGAGGTTTTATTTTTAGAATCTTGACATAGATATGAAATGTCCCTGAGATTTGTGGTTGCTTGATTGCTGTCTGAACAGCCACTCCCTTGTAGCCATTACCAACATCTAAGAAAGAGATTTCATTTTCTTCCTATCACTGAGGGCTATCAAAATGTAAGGTCTACTAGTTTCGAAAGTAAAAGAACCTTAAAAACCTCCTCTCTTTAAAAGCATGTGTAGAAGAAGCATCCACTGAGCCTTGTCAGGAAGGCTGGACACACTCTGTCTGCTGCTATTTCTTAATATGTTGTACCTATTTAACCCTTCAAACTTAACTCACATTTAGGTACTATTTTGCCAGCATAGACGGACACTAACCTGTTTAATGCAATCAAGGTCAATGTGTTCCTGGATTTCTTTCAGCATCTAACACAGGGACAGGCTGTGAGCTGGAATGGGGGGGAATGGTGAATTTCTATTGGGAACATCTCAGGGCTGTGCTCTCCCTGCTTCTCAGACTTCACGAAGTGGCTGACAGTCTACCAAGATGCTGCTGCCGTAGCCTAGCAACCAGCAGTGACCACTGAATCCTCTGTTTCCTGTGGATTCTTACAGGAAAATGGTGGATACTGTGAAGAGAGGAACTTGGAGAAGTGGAGACCAGAAAAGGGTGTGGCTTCTCACTAATTCTATGTAACCAGTAATACATCAGCAAGCATAGTATATGTATTTTTGTGTCTGTATTTTCACACTAACACGTTTATATGAATGTATATTTAAAGAACCATTTATCTAGTAAAACAAACAGAGGCCATTTCAAATTCAACGGACTGTATGTATTCATCAACTAAGATCTGTTACCAAATCATTTAAAAATCCACATTCTTCAGTGAAGGCTACTGGAGAGTGCATCTCATGATGTGTTAATATTACAAGCAGCTCAAAAGCTGTTCTGAAGATTTACTTTTCTATTCATAAATTTTCTAAATAATATGCATGTTTGCATTTCAATTTTATTACTACTTAGTGGGGGTTTTGTCAGTAATTCACTGTTTGTTAGTATCAAAAAAAGTCATCTTATAAATTTGAAGAACTTGTTGGTAGAGGACACTATGTCATCAGGAAAGGTCAGGACCATGAACTGTGGTACTGTTATTCAAAGTTGTGATGGCTATAACCACATATGTGCATTTTTATTTATTAAATTCCTTAAATCATAGGTAGAAGGTTATTCTCAGATCTACAGGCCCAGGAATCTCTCAGCACAGTAGGTTTGTGCACATATCAGTAGATAGTCATTAACCCTAAAGCTTCGTGGTTGCCTAGGAGACACCATGGACATCACCACCTGGATGAGCAACTACACTGGACAGTCAGATTTCACCCTGCTGGGACTCTTCACTCAATCCAAACACCCTGCCCTGCTTGCTGTGGTCATTTTTATGGTTTTCCTGCTGGCCTTGTCTGGGAACGCCCTCCTGATCCTCCTCATCCTCTCTGACACCCACCTCCACACACCCATGTACTTTTTCATCAGCCAGCTGTCCCTCATGGACATGATGTACATTTCTGTCACTGTGCCCAAGATGCTCATGGACCAGGCCCTGGGGAGCCACAGGATCTCAGCTGCTGCCTGTGGGATGCAGATGTTCCTCTACCTGACACTAGGAGGTTCAGAATTTTTCCTTCTGGCTGCCATGTCTTATGACCGCTATGTGGCCATCTGCCACCCACTCCGTTATCCTGTCCTCATGAACCACAGAGTGTGCCTCCTCCTGATGTCTGTCTGTTGGCTCCTGGGATCCTTGGATGGATTCGTGTTCACTCCTGTCACCATGACCTTCCCATTCTGTGGGTCCAGGGAGATCCACCACTTCTTCTGTGAGGTCCCTGCTGTGAGGAAGCTCTCCTGCTCAGACACCCGGCTCTCTGAGACCCTCATGTACCTGTGCTGTGTGCTCATGATTCTCATCCCTGTGACAGTCATTTCCAGCTCCTATTCATCCATCCTCCTCACTGTTGTCAGGGTGAACTCAGCAGAGGGCAGGAGGAAGGCCCTTGCCACCTGCTCCTCCCACATGACTGTGGTCATCCTCTTTTATGGTAGTGCTATTTATAACTACATGCTCCCGGCCTCTTTCCACTCTTCTGAGAAGGACATGGTGGTGTCTGTGTTTTACACAATACTTACCCCTCTGCTGAACCCACTAATCTATAGTTTTAGGAATAAGAATGTCACAGAGGCTATGAAGAAATTGTTGCCTGTGAGATCCCTCTTTTAATAAATAATAAAGTAATTTGGGAGAAATATGGTCTTTTCTTGGTCTATACACATCTGTTGTTCCAGGTCTCATGCTGATATTAGTCCTCATGCATTATGAATATATGTATGAATACAGAATGTATTCAACACTTTTGGAGAATTATTTATCTGTTCTGAAAATGTTTCCATTAATATACTTTTTGTCCATTCAAACATTTTATATGTACTCTGCCAATGTACTATTTTATGAAGTTGATAATGGCCATTTCATTTCTTTGGACAATAGTCTTATCTATCAAATATTATGCCATAGGATCATGAGGTGTTCAACTAATAAAAGACATAGTTGGAGGAAAAGTGGTTATGAAGGTTAACAAGAGGTAAATTGAGATAATTGGCATTTTGAATTAATTATTTGTATTTTCTTGATAATTTATATAAATGTGAAATTAGATAAAAATAAAAGTCAGGATAAACTTTTCACCCTTCAGCTCCTCTATTAAGATATAGTAAAAGGAATAGTTAAAAGGAATTTATATCTAAATAGTTTATATCTAAATAAATACGGTTTCAAATTTTCAGGGTAGGTGTGTGTGCATATAAATGTATCCCTCAAAACCAAACACAGCTCTCACTTCAAAGGAAATGAGCTCTAGCCTATTCTTGAGCCAAAACTGAGTAATCATGGCCCAGGAACATGGAATCAGGTTTCCCTCAATGACATAATCCACCATTTCATAGGAAGTTAGAAAGCACCAGTAAATCAGACCTAATAACTCAAGGCATTTTTCCACTCTACTTGTGGGGACAACAGGATTGAGGTTGCAGAAAAGTGACAATATCTCTGCTGTGGTTCTCACATGCTGTCTGGTGACAGGGTAAACCTTTAGTTTGGGGGAATCTGGCATTCTGATAAGCCAATACGCTCCAAAATGTTTCACCTGGCCAGCAATGAATATTTCCTAAGGCACTATGGACAGGACAGGGTAAATTAACTTTAAATCGGTAATGTTCTTATGCTCCATGTTCACAAGAGGTCTACCAGTTGGCCAGTTGCACAAACTTTAACCTGTGTTTGCCTTTGTCCTCTGAGAACTTCAGTGCAGTGTCCCCTGTTGACCTGTCACATTCTGTGCTTGAAGAGGCCAGCTGCTGTTTCTGACCTGTGCTGAGGAAGCTCATTCCTAGGAGTCTGGATAAGCAGGACAGCAGTCTTCAGGAGAAGTAGCTAGTGCAGCCATTCTGATGTGGGTCTCATTTGTTTCCACTCTCAGTATCTGACACAGCATTTACATGTGACATGTTACAGGAATGTTACACCTGAACTTAATTTAGCAAGAATGCAGTGAGGCCTAAGAAAGTAAAAGTAGCAAGTGAGAGAAACAGGTTTCTTAATTGAGCAGAGCTAGAATCATCTTTCACTAGGCTACCTGTATGTTTCCTCTCTGCCCTTGCATTTAGAATATGTGAAATAATTAACTTTCCTGTAACTTTGCTTTCTCTTGGGCAGTCTGGCTACGTAGGTGTAATTACCTATGGAATGGCTAGTTCTAATTTTAAGAAAGATTGTTCTTCAGCTTCTAAGTTTTTGTAACTCTTGTTCATTGGCCACTGTTTGAGTTGTTCTTTGCATTGGTATTACATCAGACTGGAGTTTGGTAAAGGAATTTCAAATCCACCTTGTAGATGAAATCAGACAACAACATGGCATCATTTTGACTTCCTTCCTAAGAGAACTGTTCTTTCCCCACATAACTGACTCCATGATAAAAGTAGCATTCAGGACATGTAACACAGCACCAGCTGCCAAAACTAAAACAAAGACCTAATCCATCAATGTCCATAGTTCTGGGAAAGTCTCAAAATGTACTAACCTTCCTTTAGGATCTTTAGTACACTTTTGGTCAACTGTTCTTTTTAACTAAAGTATGTCAACTAAAAACATGGTTTGTGTTTGGGTCCACGTTCATTCCTTCGCATGTCACTATCCACGATTCTCAGCATGATCCTTTGATAAAATCATCTCTTTTTCATTGCGTGGTGGCCATGACTGTGTGGGTTCACACCTAGGTCTTCTATTCCATACTGCTGACTTGTATACCCCCTTTCCTGCCTGCACTATGCTGCTTCTGTTACTTTGGCTCTTAATTTGAAGTCAGAGATGTTGACACCTTTGCCACTGCTCTTTTGCTAAGGTCTCTTTTGGCTATCATGTTTGTTCAATTGGTTGGTGTGTTCTGGTTTGGTTCTGTTCTATTTCTATGAGAAATGATGGGGGTTCAAAGGAACAATTATTTAAGTCCTATGTTCTCAGAGGGTGTCTTCAGCCTTGTCTTCCGTCGCTGACAATCTCTTCCTGCTTGGTCTAGTTGCCTGTTGATGTTTTCCGCTATTTTATTAATAGTTTTATTTTGTACAGTCTATTTGTGGATTTTTTTCCTCAATTTTCCATGTTGATTTTCTCATGTTACTGTGTTTTTCTAAGGGGAAACTAGAGAAAACACAGCTACAGATGATTATTCACTATGGAAACTAATGTGTAAACAAAACTAGATAAACATAAGAAGGCAATAAAATAACAAAAGCTTTTTCCTCCCCAATATTGATTACCATTTATTGTTAGGTAATTCATTCATTATTCATATTTCATTCCATTCTTTTTTCATTTTTTTATTAGTTACAGTTTATTCACTTTGTATCCCAGCTGTAGCCCTTTCCCCCATCCCCTCCCAATTCCACCCACCCTCCCTCCCTCTTCTTCTCCTATGCCCCTCCCCCAGTCCAATGATAGGGGAGGTCCTCTATCTTAGTCTCTAGGCTACCCAGCCTCAGGTTCCTGGCAGTCCAGTCAGTGCTGGGCATGGGTTTCCTTACTGCCCACCTGATCCCTCCTGCTCCCATTCACACCTACCCCAGTCCACCCACAAAGTCTAATTTATTCCCCTTTCCAAGGAGACTCATGCATACCTTTAGAGCCCTCCTTGTTACTTTGTTCTGGTTTGTGGATTACAGAAAAATTATCATTTATTTAACAGCTAATATGTACTATGTTTGTCCTTCTGGTTCTAGGTTTTCTCACTCAGGATGATTTTTTTTTCTAGTTCCACATCCATTTGTCTGAAAATTATGCTATTTTTTTAACAGCTGACTCCTACTCCATCGTGTAAAAGTACCACATTTTCTTTATCAGTTAGTTGTTGTTGAGGAACATCTAGAAAACAATAACCAATTTCTGGCTATTATGAATCTGGCTGGTACCAACAAAGCTAAGCAAGAGTCTTTGAGGTAGGATAGAGCATCCGTTGGGTATATGCCCAAGAACGGTATATCTGGGTCTTGAGGTAGAGCGATTTAGTTTCCTGAGGAACTGTCGTACTGTTTTCTGTAATAGGTGCCCATGTTTGCACTCCCACCAACAAAGGAAGAATTTTCTCCTTGCTCCACATCTTTGCCAGTGTGAACCATCACTTGTGTCTTTGACCTTAACCATATTGACAGGTATAAGACGGAATCTCAAAGTAATTTTGATTTGCATCTGCCTGACATTTAAGGATGTTGAACATTTCTTTGTTTCTCAGCCATTTCAGTTGTTTTTTTTGTTTTGTTTTGTTTTTGTATTTTGTTTTGTTTGGTTTGGTTTGGTTTGGTTGAGAATTCTGTTTAGAGAATTGTGTATGAACTACATTTTTCCATTGGCTTATTTGGTTTGTTCATGTCTAGATTCTTGAGCTCTTTATATGTTTTGGATGTCAGTGCTCTATCAGACGCAGAGGTCATGAAAAACTTTTCCTATTCTGTAAGCTTTTGTTTTGTCCTACTGATAGTGACCGTTACTTTAACAAACCCTTCTTGATTTCATTAGGTCTCATTTATTAATTGTTAACTTTAGTGCCTGAGCTATTAGAGTTACCTTCAGCAAATTGTCTCCTATGCCATTCTCCTCTATCATGTTCAGTGTATCTGGTTTTATGTGGAAGTCTTTGATCCACTTGGACTTGAGTTTTGAGCAGGGTGACAAGTGTAGGTCTGTTATCATTCTTCTACATACAGACATTTGTTTATAACAGCACTGTTTGTTGAAGATGCTTTCTTTTTTCTATTATGTCTCTTTAGATTAATTATGAAAAATCAGGTGTCCATAGGTGTGTGGATGTATACCTGAGTCTTTTATTTGATTCTATTGATCAATGTATCTGTTTTTATGCCAATACCATGTGGTTTTTATTACTATAGCTCTGTAATCCTGCTTGAAATCAGGGATGGTGATATCTCCAAAATTCTTTTATTGTTCAGGATTGTTTTAATGATCCTGGATTTTTGTTTTTCCACATGAAATTGAGTACTGTTCTTTCAGGGCCTGCAAAAAAGTTGTGTTGGAATTTTGATGAGAATTGCTTTGGATC
Organism: Meriones unguiculatus; assembly: GCF_030254825.1. Classification (NCBI taxonomy): domain Eukaryota; kingdom Metazoa; phylum Chordata; class Mammalia; order Rodentia; family Muridae; genus Meriones; species Meriones unguiculatus. Next base: position 12,637,389 of record NC_083359.1, read on the forward strand.
TGTAAATTGATTTTGATGGTATGACCATTTTCACTATGTTGATCTTACTGATCCATGAGAGTGGGAAATACATCCATCTTCTGGTATTTTCTTTAATTTATTCCTGCAAAAACTTAAAATTTTTATCATACAAGTCTTTCACTTGCTTGGTTACAGTTACTCCAAGACATTTTAGTTTATTTGTGGCTATTGGAAAGGGTGTTGTTTTCCTGATTTCTTTCTCAGCCAATTTGTTGTTTGTATACAAGGCTAGTGATTTATTTATTTATTTATTTATGTTAGTTCTTGTATCCAGCCACATGGCTGAAGGTGTTCACCAGCGGTAGAGTTCCCTGGTAGATTTTTGAGGGTGACGTAAGTATTTTATCCTATAATTTATCCCATTTATAACCCTTTGATCTCATTCAGTTTTCCTATTGCCTAAGTGAGAACTTTAAGTATTATATTGAATAAATGTGGAGAGAGTGGTTAGCCTTGTCTTGTTCTTTATTTTAGTGCAATTGCTTTTAGTTCCTCTCCATTATATTTGTTTTCTATAGGCTTTGCTCTATATTGTCTTTATTATGTTAAGGTATGTGTCTTTAATCCATAAACTCTCCAATTCTTTTATCATCAAGGTGTTGGCTTTTGTCAAAGGCTTTTTCAGCATCTAATGATATGATCATGTGGGTTTTTTTCTTTCAGTTTGTTTATATGGTGGCTGACATGGATGGATTTTTATACATTGAACCATCTCTACATCTCTTGGATGAAGCCTATTTGGTCACAGTGGATGATCTTTTTGATGTGTACTGGGATTCAGTTTGCGAGTATTTTTGCATCTTTGTTCATAAGGAAAATTGGTCTGTGAGTCTTTGAATTTTGATGATGTTTACTGTTATGTCCCTCTTTTCATGTCTTATTTTGTTCATTTGGATAATCTCTCTGCATCTTTTAGTTAGTATGAATAAGGGTTTGTCTATCTTGTTCATTTTCTCAAAGAACAAACTCTTTGTTTCATTGATTCTTTTTATTGTTCTCTTTGTTTCTATTTTATTGATCTGTGGCCTCAATTTGAAATTATCCCCCCATCTTCCTCTTCCTTTCTGATTTGTATCCCCTTACTTCTTTTGAGCTTTCAAGAGTGCTGTTAAGTTGCTAGTATGAGATCTCTCTATTTTCTCACGAAAGCACTTAGTGCTATGATCATACTACATACACTGCTTTCAGAGTCTCTCAGTGGCTCCTTTGTGTATTCATTTTCACTGAATTATGCTTTACTTCTGTCTTGACCCAGTTTGCAAATTCAGCAGAGAGTTGTTCAATTTTTACGAGTTTGTAGGCTTTCTGTAATTTCTGTAGTAGTTGAAACCCAGTTTCAATCCATGGTGGTCTGATAGGATGTAGGTGTTTTATTCATTTTATTATTATTATTATTTTGTTTTATCTGTTGAAGCATGCTTTGTGATTGAGTAAGTACAAACAAGTTTCAAAACAAGTTCCATGAGTGCTAAGAAGACGTTATATTCTTTTGAGGTTGGATGAAATGTTCAGTAGATATTTATTAGGTCCAATTAATTCATGTATCTGTTAGCCCCAGTAATTCTCTGTTTAGTTTTTGTCTGGATGATCTGTCTGTTGCTGAGAGCGTGGGACCAAAGTCTCCGATCTTCAGTGTTTGAGGGTCAAATGTATGATTTAAGATTAGCAATATTTCTTCATCAAAGTTATGTTTCTTTGCATTTGTGGCATAGAGTTAAAAATTTAAAGATCATCTTGGTAGATTTTTCCCTTCATGACTATGAGGTATCCTTCCTGTTTCTTTTGATCAATTTGATTTGATGTCCATTTTGTTAGATTTTATGATGGCTACGCCAGCTTGTTTCTTAGGTCCATTTACTTGGAAAAATCTTTTTCTGATCCTTTACATTAAAGGTAATGTAATGCGGTAATGAGGTAATGTCTACTCCCCTGAAGACTCTTACAACCATTGAACATGAAGAAAGACCTCCCAGCTAATTCTCTTCAGAAGGGGAGAGGAGAAATGCGTGGACAACAGCGCAGTCCCCACTGCCTGTATCTCAGCAGGAACAACTGTCACTTCTGTGTATCTGTGGGCACATTACACTGTGCAAAAACTTCTGTTATTTTCAGTTCTCTTTCTGTTGCATTTCTATGATCTGTCCACATTATAATAAAGATTATCACTTTTTATTGCATAGGATTGATTGTTTGATGACAGTCAGATTGGGGTTTCTTTCCACTTCTCCCACAGAGGTCCTCATGAATCAGTTTCTAGGACTCTACAATGCCCTTTAGCTGGAGAAACTCCTGCAGGACATTGGTCACACAGGAGTGATGATCTGTTGGGCAGGCTGAAGACAGTGGATGGAATGCTGTCCCTTTGGCAGCTGCATGTGCCCCTTGCTGTGCATTCCGTACTGGATCCTCTGAACCTACTTTCCTGACACCACGCAGCACCTGGCACAGTTGGGTGATAACAGTGCCGAGTCACCTGTCTCAGGTGCTGGACACAGCCTGGAGTCCCACAGAGCCTCTGTCACCTAGATGTAGCTGCCCCAGACCAGCAACAACAGGGAAAGACCCCATTTCCCCTCCCTGCCAATATCCATCCTGGGATGCCCTGAAACCAAGTGCGGAAGGAGTCAAGACACTGCTCCATCTGCAGGCTAAAACCTGGGAGCCTGAGAGGGCTGAGCTCAGGAGTGTGGCCTGAGGAGCAGAGGACGCTGTGTGGCCAGAGGATGGAATGGGAACACCACCATGTGGGAAAGTGATCAGACACCTTTAGCATTCAAAAGAGCTCAGAGCAATTTGAAAGCAAGAGCAAGAGCGTGGAGTTGGCTATACACTCTACAGATGTCTGCAGTTTAAATAAAGGTGTGACTTCTTATAGTGAGACTCTTCCCTAGCTGATGGTAACAAATATTTACACTTTCATTGAAGCCATTTGTACTTGTAGATTGTTCTGTAATTTGGATATCACTATTTACAATGAAACATTTAACTGGAGGCAGCTCTAAAGAACATAGCTTGTGTCTGACGGGGAAGGGCAGACATGAGGTACAGGGCCTCAAGCTCACGCTGCTGCACACTAGCAGGGGGAGGGTCTATGACATAGCAGCTGAACCCACGCTTCCGAGTGCACACCTATGAAAGCTAGCATGTCACCAAGCTACTGGAAGTTTATCTAAACACGCACAGAAGTAGATGGTGGGGAGGGAGAGAATTCTGTACAGCGAACAAGGTCTTGAACGCACAATAAATGACTCATGTTGGAACTGATTGTTATAGTCAGCGATTGTTGACACTGGCTAGGATTTTTCACTTTAACAAAACAGAAGAGTAAATCAGGCTGTGGCAAGGCTTTCTGTTAGCATCCTCTCTAACATGTTGGCTCTCTCGGTTACATTCTTCCTTAAAGTCCCAGAGGGGAGCTATTAACAAATACTTTATCAGGTAATGAGCAGAGTCCTGCCTTGGTGACGTCAATAGCCTCCTGTTCCTTGCGCACTTAACCAGCTTCTGTCCCTTCACCAGTGTGGCTCAGGCTGCAACTGCATCTGATGGTGAGTAGGACCTGACAGGAGAGTCAACTCAGCACAGGGTGGTGAGGGACCGTCTGTCCATTATTTGTGAGGTTTGTTGTATCCTTTATTATCTATTTTTTTGTGTGGAGAAAGGAAATTCTGCTTTCTTTCTGTTTTTTGTTTGTTTGTTTCGGTTTTGGTTTGGTTTGGATTGGGTTTTGAGTCAGGGTGTTTCTGTGTAGTCTAGGCTGTCCTGGAACTCACTTTGTACAACAGAGATCCACCTACCTCTGCTTCCTGAGCCCAAGAATAGGTGCCACCACACCTGGCTTCTCCCTAAAGCTTCCCTTTAGTAATTTCTTATTTTCTAACTGATGAATGAAGCAGTATGTGTTCCAACTTTAATCTACTTATTTTGGGGGTTTGGAAAACAAGGTCTCTCTGCTACTTGTCTTAAATTCTCTCTCTCTCTCATACACACACACACACACACACACACACTCACACTCACACACGCACACATGGATTGCCTTGATTTCATTCCTGATCTGCCTGGCTCAGATTCAAAATGCTAGGGCTGTGGTAGGCATCCGACACCCCATTTATCCTTCCTTCTGTATTTTTAAGTGTTCATATGACAATGCATTAGTTTTCAAAAACTGTCACTTTAGTGGTTTAACTTAAAATGTGGACAATTTTTGAGGTTTACAATAATGCAAGAATAACTATCTTAATCTTTTCGTGTCTCATCATAAGAAGCAGAGAGTGGGCAATCTAAACCCAAACTATACATTGCTGGGGAAGTGGTGTTTCCATAGTGCCCAGGCAGGTACCACTCTGCCTATTCATAGGTTAATCACTCACACTGTCAGCTATTGTGTGGTGGGAGGCAGGTGCCCTGAGACCCTGAGGTTCTCACTGTGAAAGAAGAAAACATGGTGACTCCTATGGAAGCAGCAGCTCAGGGATGCTGCTGGCTTGAGATGATGCTCTGTCCTTTTTCTACCTTTACTGTTAGTAATACGAAGTGTTAAACAATGTACCAAGCTACTCACATGAAATGGAGTAGCACAGCATGGGTAAGGACAATCAGGGTGCTGGTTCCATGCCTTGTGCAGACACCACATTACTGATCTCCTGCTGCCTGGGTACCATGATGCCAGTGGTCCCCACTTAACAGAGAGCACTGACTTCCCAGCACACCTCCTGCCCCTCACTCCTGACCTCCACTCACCCAGCAGACAGTGCTCAGAGATTCCCATAGACTGTGGCTCCCTCTCCAGATCCTCTCTACTGTGTCCAATAATACAAACCGAGTCAGCAGGTAAAGGTAAGATGAACTTTGGGGTGTTTAAATCTTTGAATAGATCCAAGATTCTTTTCACTAATATGCCTTTATGAACTGAAAATGTATCTGGTTTCTCCCTATCTTTCAGTCTATTTCCTGTCTTTATCTCTGCGCATCTCCTCCCATAGGTCTCAGATTTGTCTGGTGTTTATATGAAGGCATCAAGAACCCTGTTCTCTCCTCCATTAGCAACTTGGGCAGAATATGGCACTTTAAGGACTTCAGTATCAGGTTTGCTTTTGAGTTTTTATTTTTAGAATCTTGACATAGACATGAAATATCCCTGAATCCTGTGCTTGCTGTACTAACATCTCAGAAAGAGGACGTTTCATTTCCTTCCTGTGGCTTAGGGCTGTCAAAATGTAGGACCTACTAGTTCAGAATAAAGAGACTTTACACATCTCCTCTCTTTAAAAGTATGTTAAAAAAGGCATCCACCGAGCCTCTTGGATGGACACTAATGTTGCTTAATGCAGTGTAGGTAAGCGTGTCCCTGGATTTCTTTCAGCATCTAACACAGAAGGAAGCTGCGTGCATGGAGTGGAGGGAATGATGACATTCTATCAGGGACATCTCGGGACTCTCTGCTTCTCTGACTCCAAGAAGAGGTAATTGACAGTTCACAGAGATGTTGCTGCCATAACCAGGCCTGGCAATCAGCAGTAATAGCTGAATCCCCCGCCTCCTACAGACTCTCACAAAAAAATAGCGGACATTGTGTGGAGAGAAATTTGGAGAGGAGCAACCAGAAAAGGTGAGATTTGCACTAACTGTCTAACCAGTGAGATGAGCAAACATGCTATAAATATTTTATACCTATACCTATATGTTTATATTATTATATTTTTAAATAGCCCTTAACTATCAAAACAAACATATATAGGACACTTCAAATTCAATGGACTGTATACATTACTCAACTGAGATCTTTTACCATCAAATCAGTTTTAAAACCACATTCTTCAGTAAAGGCTGAACTGGAGAGTGCATTCATAATGCGTGAATATTGGAAGCAGCTCTACAACGTTTCTGGGTTTTTGTCATTTATTTATTCATTATTTATGTAATCACTTTACAGCCTGATTGTAGCCACCTCCCTTCTCTCCTCTAGTCCTGCACTTATGCCTCCCTTCTTCCTTCTACCCTCTCCTTCTACTCAGAGAAGTGGAGCCCCCATGGATACCAAGCCACATGGGCACAACAGGTGGAAACAGGGTTAAGTGTATCCTCTCCCACTGAGGCCAGACAAGGCAGCCCACCAAGGGAAAAGAGATCCAAAGGTGGGCAACAGAGTCAGAGAGGGAGAGGCTCTATTCCCATTGTTAGGGAATCCACATGATGACCAAGCTGCACCTCGGCTGTATATAGGTAAAAGGCCTAAGTCCAGCCCGTGCATGCTCTTTGGTTGGTGGTTCAGTCTCTGTGAGCCCCCATGGGTCCAGGTTAGTTTATTCTGTAGGTCTTCTGTTTCAGACCTCAACCCTTCTGTCTTACTCAGTCCTTCCTCCCACTCTTCCACAAAACTCCCTGAGCTTGGCCTATTGTCTGGCTGTGCATTTCTGCATTTGTTTCTATCAGCTGCTGGATGAAGCCTCTTTGGAGTCAGCTTTGCTAGGCAAAGCATAGCAGAGTATCATTAATAGTGTTGAGGGTTGGCTCTCTCCCATGGAGTGGGTCTCAAGTTGGGCCAGTCATTGGTTTGCCATTCCCTCAATCTCTGCTCTATCTTTATCCCTACACTTCTTGTAGGGATAAATTTTGGGTCAAAGGTTTTATAGGTGGGGTAGATACCTCTCTCTACCGGGAGTCCCCCATGGATACAGCTGATGGCAACTCCAAACTCCCCACCTCCTGCTGCTAAGAGTCTCAGCTAGCATCACCACTATAGACTCCCAGGAGCCACCCCTGTCCCAGAAATGTCTCCACACTAATTTCTTGTCTTTCTCCCTGTCCTCCCCGCTACCTCACCTCTGCTCTCCCCATACTTGGTACCAAATCCCATTTCCATTACCACCCACTCTACAATGGTTCTAAAGAATAACTTCTGTGTTCATTAATTTTCTGAACAATGTGCTTCTTTGTTTGCATTTCACTTTCATTGGTTTTTGTCGGGTTGTTTGGGTTGGTGATTGGCTATTTCTGTTAGTAGCAAAAAAGAAAAAATCATCATGCACCTTTGAAAAACTTGTTGCTAGAGGACACTATTTGTCATCAGGAAAGATCACAACCATGAATGGTGGTACAGCTATTTGATGTTCCGATGTCTCCAACTACAGATGTGTATTCTTACTTTTAAAATTTCTTAAATTATAAGTAGATAGCCACCCTCACATCTTCACGATGAGAATTTTCAGTAGATAATCATTAACCCCAAAGCTTCTTGGTTGCCTAGGAGACATCCATGGACATCACCACCTGGATGAGCAACTACACTAGACAGTCAGATTTCACCCTGCTGGGACTCTTCAATCAATCCAAACACCCTGTCTTGCTTGCTGTGGTCATTTTTGTGGTTTTCCTGCTGGCCCTGTCTGGGAACGCCCTCCTGATCCTCCTCATCCTCTTTGACACCCACCTCCACACACCCATGTACTTTTTCATCAGCCAGCTGTCCCTCATGGACATGATGTACATTTCTGTCACTGTGCCCAAGATGCTCATGGACCAGGCTCTGGGGAGCCACAGGATCTCAGCTGCTGCCTGTGGGATGCAGATGTTCCTCTACCTGACCCTTGTAGGTTCAGAATTTTTCCTTCTGGCTGCCATGTCTTATGACCGCTATGTGGCCATCTGCCACCCACTCCGTTATCCTATCCTCATGAACCACAGAGTGTGCCTCCTCCTGATGTCTGTCTGTTGGCTCCTGGGATCCTTGGATGGATTCATGCTCACTCCTGTCACCATGACCTTCCCATTCTGTGGGTCCAGGGAGATCCACCACTTCTTCTGTGAGGTCCCTGCTGTGACAAAGCTCTCCTGCTCAGATACCTGGCTTTATGAGACCCTCATGTACCTGTGCTGTGTGCTCATGCTTCTCATCCCTGTGACAGTCATTTCCAGCTCCTATTCATCCATCCTCCTCACTGTTGTCAGGATGAACTCAGCAGAGGGCAGGAGGAAGGCCCTTGCCACCTGCTCCTCCCACATGGCTGTGGTCATCCTCTTCTATGGCGCTGCAGTCTACACCTACATGCTCCCTGTCTCCTTCCACACCCCTGAGAAGGACATGGTTATGTCTGTGTTTTACACAATACTCACCCCTCTGTTGAACCCACTAATCTATAGTTTTAGGAATAAGAACGTCACAGAAGCTATGAAGAAATTGTTGGGCATGAGACCCATCTTTCAAGAAACAACTAAGTAAATAATATGGAATGCATAGGTTTTTTTCTTGACTCTATACATCTGTTTTTCCAAATCTTATGCTAATATTATTCCTCATCAATCATGTCTCATTTGATATTCATCCCTCTTTGATGAATTATTTCTCTACTCTAAAAATTTATTCATTGATATACTTCTCATCTATTCAAAATCTCTATTTGCATTGTATGAATGTTACCTTCTATCAAGTTGATAACGGCTATTTAATTTTGTGTTACTGTAGTCTTACCATTCAAATAATATCTCATATTAAGCAATAAGTGATCATGAGGTATTCAACTGATAACAGAGTGAGTTGGAAGGAAAGTGTTTAAGAATATTTAAAAAGGTGAATTGATATAAATGGAATATACAATTTTTGCTGTGCTGCTTCTTGATTATTTATGTAAACTTGAAATTAGATACAAGTAAAGAGCAAGATACAGTTTTCTTCCTCCAGCTCCTGTATATATATATATATATATATATATATATATATATATATATACATACACACACACACATATATATGTGGGGACATCAGGATTGAGGTTATAGGAAAGTGACAAAATCTCTGCCATGATTTTCACATGCTGTCTGGTGACAGGGAAAGCTTTTAGTTTGGGCGACGCTGGCAATCTGATAAGCCAATACACACTTAAAATGTTTCACCTGGTAGTCATGAGGATGCTGGCTCAGAAACCAAAGCCAGCAATGAATATTTCCTAAGGCACTATAGACAGGTGGGGTAAATTAACTTTGAATCTGTTATGTTCTTATGCTCCATGTTCACAGGAGGTCTACCAGTTGGCCAGTTGCCTAAATTTTAACCTGTGTGTGGCTCTGTCCTCTGAAAGCTTCAGTGCAGTGTCCCCTGCTGACCAGCTGTCACATTCTGTGCACGAAGAGGCCAATTGCTGTTTCTGACCTGTGCTGAGGAAGCTCATTCCTAGGAGTCTGGATAAGCAGGACAGCAGTCTTCAGGAGAAGTAGCTAGTGCAGCCATTCTGATGTAGGTCTCATTTGTTTCCACTCTCTGTATCTGACACAGCATTTACATGTGACGTGTTACAGGAATGTCATACCTGAAGTTAAGTTAACAAAAACACAGTGAGGCCTAAGAAAGCAAGCGTAGCAAATGAGAGAAACCGGTTGAGTACAATTGAGTGCAACCAGAATCATCTTTTAACCAGACTACCTACCTGTTTGTTACCTCTTTGCCCTTCTGTTTGTTTGTTTGTTTTCTTTTTAGAATCTTGACACAGATATAAAATGTTCATACTTACAATAATTTCAAATAATTGAAATAATTATTTTTCAAATAATTTTAATTTTTTTAATTACTTGAAATAATTAACTTTCTTGTAACTTTGCTTTCTCTTGGGAAGTCTGGCCACATAGGTGTGATTATACATGGAGTGGCTAGTTCTAATTTTAAGAAATATTGTTCTTCAGTTTCTAAGTTTTCATAAGTGTTATTTATAAGCTTTAATGAAGCTTATAAATTTTCATTTGTTCTGATGTGTTGATTTTACACTAGAATGCAGTTTGGGGAAATAAATATAAACCACCTTGTAAATGAAATAAGACAACAACATGCTATCATTTTGACTTGCTTCCTAGGAGAACTGTCCTGTTCTCATGTACCAAATATTTCTGGGGATAAAGATGAAAAGCAGAAGGCAATTTCATGAGAATTCAAAATCCATAGATTATTGTGGACATAACTAAGTCATTTATGTCACAAACAGAAAGAAAAATGCTGTTTTTTAAATGATGTACTATTGCTTTCTAATGTGCCCCAACTCAAGACACTTTCTCATACCAAACCTTGTCAGTAACTTTTCTGAACCCACTTTGCTCTTTTTTATTAAATATATATATGTGTGTGTGTATATACATATATATTATCCACTTTATATCTTTGTTGTAGCCCCATCCCTTCTTCCCTCCCAATCCTACCTTCTCTCCCTCCCCTTCCTCCTTTCCTTTCTCTCAGAAAAGGGGAGCTCCCTTTCCCATCCAACCCAGCTCAAGTTGCATTAAGACTGAGCATGCCCTCTTCCCCTGAGGCCTGGCAAGACAGTCCTACCAATGGGAAGGGAAAAAAAAAAAAAAAAAAAAAACTGGCAAGTGAGTCTGTGTCTGGTGCAGTCCCCACTTGCCTTACTAGAGGACCCACATGAAGACTAGCTGCCTATCAGTTACATCTTTCTAGAGAACATAGGTCCAGTTTGTGCGTGGTCCCTGGCTGATGCTTCAGTCTCAGCAAGCCCCTCTTGCTGTTTACAAAGGGAGCAGACAGTAGGAACCATTTGCTCTGCTGCTTGAGTTGGCATTAATAGCCACCAGTGCTCACACTGAGAATCACAGTGATACATCTCACAATCTAATGGCATTAATGTCCTTTGGGAGACTGCAGGACATCTCTGACAAACAGCTCAAGAAGATATATCACACTGCGGCGATGGGCTAATTGACAGTCCATGCTTCTGGGGGTTATGGCTTCTGAGTAGAGGGTTGCAGCCATATAAATTCATGTAGAAGAAGAGCAGGTTCCTATACGGCCTTTTCAAATGTCCTTAGTGGTATTTGTTCCTTTCTCTGTCCTCCCTCTCATCCTCTCCAGACTTTAAACTCCTTCCCAGTTGTTGATTTGTCCTTTGTGCCACTATATTCTACTGTCCACTGTCCCTTGAGACCTTGAGACTCTTCCTTGCCACAAATCAGTTTCCTATATTCGGCAGACTCTCCAATTTAAACACACAAATCAAGAGTCAACGATAAGATTCCCATGAGTGAGATCCTCTGATATCTATTGAAAACATAATTTATAAATGTTTAAAAAAGAAAAATAAAGCATTCACACTGAGAACCACAGTAACTCATCTCGCAATCCAATGGCGTTAATGCTCATCTATATGAGAGTTCCTGAGAAACCTGTGCTCATGAAGTCTTTAATGTGTGTGTAGTCATTGACTTGAATCTGTCAGTATTCTGAGAGTACCCATTATTTCATTTAATTTTGGCCAAAAGTGAAAAGCCCTTCCTCTGTAGATTGCACAGAGGACTGGATGCCTGAGTGGTGGCTGGCCCCACAGCTGGGTCTTTCCAGTGAGTGGTGTCTCTCCCCATGTCCTTCCTGGTCACTGGGTGCTGCTTGTGAGATGAGTCTGCTCCACAGAGCACAGACCTCTCAGTGCCACATGATCCTTAGGGTGAAAAGGCTTCACGTGTCTGAGATGAGTTTCGCCACATTTTGATTTGATTCACTTTCTGTGTAATCACTATATGGAATGTAGCTCTGGGATCTTAAAAACAAAAGTTCAATTCTTAATCCACAGAGGTTTAGACTCAATTCATACCTCAGGTTTAAAAAATCCTCAAAATAAGTTTGATTTCCCTTTGTGAGCAGTGTTTTATGATAGTCTAGGAAGACATCCCACAGACTCTGGTCCTTCTGGATAAAGGACATTCTTATGTGACCTGGATATTTCATGCCCCAGAAATGTGACAGTTTGTTATGAGTTATTAGTATTTATTATTGATTTATCTGAAGTTAATCAGTGGTTATTCCTAAATCAGCTTTAACCCAAATCACCACACAGAGACTAGGATTTATTTAGTTAACCTAAAGCACGATGCTGGGCAATAGTTACTCCATCCTAAACCTCCAAGCCCGCATAGCTTCCTCCCATTCAGAATTTCCAACATTATACTTGTTTTTAGTCATATCTTAGGTCCGGTTCATCTCTCTTCATGGTTCCAAGTCCTGTCCTCCTGATCTCTGCTCTCCCACTCACCTACTCGCTTCCTTCTCCTCCCCTCTGGACCAGGATGTCCCACCCTATTCTCTCCATTGCACAGCACTGGCTGGTTGTTTTATTAACAATACAGAGAACAAATGGTGACATGTTTACACAAACTTGAGACAGGCGATGCTTAGAATAAACATCACAATGCAATGTCCAGATTGAAACCAGATAGTGGGGTAGAGAAATCAGCATTTGAATGAGCAAGGGTAAATTGTTTACATTCCACAATAGCATTATATCAACAACAGTTCCATGAGGAGTTATGATGGTTCTAATCACAGATAGGGATTCTGTGTTTAAACATTCTTAAATTACAGATAAATTATAAACCTCAACTCTCCAGATCCAGAGATCTTTTTGGGTTCATACAGTCAGGTTGAGTCACATAACACTGAGCATTCACTCCTATGGTCACATGACACTGACCACAACACTTCTTGGTTGCCTAGGAGACATCCATGGACACCTGGATGAACCACTGTGCTGGACTGTCATTTTTATACTGGTGGAATTCTTCAGTCAAGCATCCTTTTCTGCTTGCTGTGGTAACTTTTGTGGCCTTCCCAGTAGCGTTGTCTGGGAACACCCTCCTGATCCTCCTGATCCTCTCTGACACCCACCTTCACACAGCCATGTACTTTTTCATCAGCCAGCTATTCCTTTTGTGACATGAGAAGGTTCAGAAAATTTACTTCTGGCTACCATGTCTTATGACCCCTACATGGTTGCAATTCCTGTTAGGTGTTTAAGTGCATACTGAGAGCCCAAAATAAATATTTGATTGTTGGTGTTCTGTCAAGGCCAGTTAAGGGTCTGTTTCTCAAAGGTCATTTAGACTAGGGAGGAGGCCTTCAGTCTTTTAGCCTTCCTTTTACAAATTGTGCCATCAGTTGGGGCCTGAGGAGCAGAGGACATTGTGTGGCTAGAGCATGGAATTGGAACACCACTATGTGGGAAAGTGATCAGACACCTTTAGCATTCAAAAAACTTTAGCGCAACGTGGCTGCAAGAGCAAGAGAGCCTAGCTGCCTTCATCTTCTACAGGGTTTTATTACAGCTTCCCCCAAAGAGTATACACTTCGCAGACATCTGCATTTTAAAGCAAGGTGTGACTTTTTTTATAGTGTGGCTTTTGCCAAGCTGTTGGTAATGTCAAAATTTTCATCCAAGCCATCCGCACTCTTAGATTGTTCTGTAAGTTTCAGTTCTCTTTTTAAGATGAAACAAACATTTAACTGAGGGCAGCTCTAGAGAGCATGGCTTATGACTGACAGCAGAACACAGGGATGATGGAGCAGGGGGAGAGCTGATGGTCCACGAGGGGTGAGGCCTCAGAACGAATGGCCATGCACTATCAGGGGCAATGTCTATAACACAGCAGCTAAACCCTAAGCTTCTGTGTCCACACCTATGAAAGATAACATGTCACAAAAGATATTGGGGCCTTATATGAACACACACAGAGAAGCAGTGGGGACAGAAAGAATTCTGTAAGTGAACAAGGTCTTGGTCATATAATCACTGACTCTTATTGGACCAGATTGTTATTTATGGCGGCGATATTCAGGCATTGTAGACACTGGCTAGAATTTTTCAGTTTAACAAACTGAAGAGTAAATAAGGCCTAGGCAGGGTTTCTGTTAGCAACCATGGCTCTTACTTACATTCTTCTTAAAATTCCCAGAGGGGAGTTATTAACCAAATTTTGATCAGTTAATGAGCAGAGTCCAGCCAGGGATGATGTCACTTGTCTCCTGTTCCTTGTGCATTTAACCAGCTTCTGTCCCTTGACCCATGTGGCTCAGGCAGCAGCTGCATCTGATGGTGAGTAGGACCTGACAGAAGAGTCTGCATGGCACGGGGTGGTCAGAGGACAGCCTGTTCTCTGTATATGGGGCCGTTTTATCCTTTATTCTTTACTGTCTTATTCATTATGTGGAGGAAAGAAAGTCTTTCTTCTTTTTCTTTTTCTCCTTCTTCTACTTCTTCTTCTCCTTTTCCTTTTTCTCCTTCTCCTCCTCCTTCTCCTCCTCCTCAGTTTCTCTATGTAGCTCTGCAACAAGCACTGTAGAGCAGCCTGACCTCAAACTAAGAAGTCTCCATGCCTCCTTCCCTAGTGCTGGCATCAAAGTGTGCACTGTCTCACCCAGCATCTTTCTAAAGTTTCCCTGTGGCATTTTCTTACTGAGATATTTTTCTAGCTAATAAATGAAATCATGTGTTTTTCATACAAACACACAGAAATACACACACACACACACACACACACACACACACACACATCCTTGCCATGATTTCATTGATGATCCCATTGCTTTAGTCTCACAATACTAGGAATGTTGTAGGCATCTGCCAGCACACCCACCCTTCCTTCTGTATTAGTTTTCCAATGCATTAGTTTTCTAAAACTGTCTCTTTGTGGCTTAATTTCAAGTGTGGGCTATTCTTGAGGCTTACAATAATGCAAGAATAACTATCTTAATCTTTTCGTGTCTCATCATAAGAAGCAGAGAGTGGGCAATCTAAACCCAAACTATACATTCCTGGGGAAGTGGCATTTCCATAGTGCCCAGGCAGGTACCACTCTGTGCCTACTCATAGGTTAATCACTCACACTGTCAGCTATTGTGTGGTGAGAGGCAGGTGCCCTGAGACCCTGAGCTTCTCACTGTGAAAGAAGAAAACATGGTGACTCCTATGGAAGCGCAGCTCAGGGATGCTGCTGGCTTGAGATGACGCTCTGTCCTTTCTCTACCTTCACTGTTGGTAACACAAAGTTTTAACAATGCACCAATCTGTTCACATGAAATCAAGTAGCACAGCATGAATAAGGGCAATCAGGGTGCTGGTTCCATGCCTTGTGCAGATACCACATTCCTGATCTCCCTCTGCATGGGTACCTTGATGCCAGTGGCTCCCACTTAACAGAGAGCACTGACTTCCCAGCACACCTCCTGCCCCTCACCTGCCTCCTGACCTCCACTCACCCAGAAGACAGTGTTCAGAGCTTCTCATAGACTTTGACTCTGTCCCCAGTCTTTCTTCACTATGGCTCTAAAAACTGGGTCAGCAGGTTAATGTAAGGTGAACTTTGGAGAACTTACATTTTTAAATTTATATAAATTTACTTTCATAAAAATTGTGCCATATCTACACAATGGAATATTACTCAGCAATAAAAAACAAGGAAATCATGAAATTTGCAGGTAAATGGTGAGATCTGGAAAAGATCATCCTGAGTGAGCTATCCCAGAAGCAGAAAGATGCACATGGTATATACTCACTCATATAGATATATAATATAGGATAAACCTACTAAAATATGTACACCTAAAGAAACTAATCAAGAGGGAGGACTCTTGCTAAAATGCTCAATTCCTATCCAGAAAGGCAAAGAGGCTGGACATCAGAAGAAGGAGAAAAGAGGGAACAAGTCAGGAGCCTGACACAGAGGACCTCTGAAAGGCTCTGCCCTGCAGACTATCAATGTAGATCCTGAGACTTATGGGCAACCTTTGGGCAGAGTGCAGGGAATCTTAGGAAAGAAGTGAGAAACAGTAAGATCTGGAGATGATAGGAACTCCATAAGGAGAGCAACAGAACCAAAAAAAATCTGAGCACAGGGGTCTTTCCTGAGACTGCTATTCCAACCAAGGACTATGCAGGGAGATAACCTAAGACCCCTGCACAGATGTAGCCCATGGCAGTTCAGTATCCAAGTGGGTTCCATTGTAATAGGAACAGGGACTGTCTCTGACATGAACTGATTGGCCTGCTCTTTAGTTTCCTCCCCCTGAGGGGGAAGCAGCATTACCAGGCCACAGAAGAAGACAATGCAGCCACTCCTGATGAGACCTAATTGACTAGGATCAGAAGGAAGGAAAAGAAGTCCTCCCCTATCAGTGGACTTGGGGAGGGGCATGCATGCAGAGGGTGGAGGAAGCGAGGGATTGGGATGGGAGGAGGGAGGGAACCACAGGGGGGGATACAAAGTGAGTAAAGTGTAATTAATAAAGAAAAAAATGGAAATCTACCTTGTTATTTTCTCTCTCAGTCTATTTCCGTCTATCTCTGCCCATCTGCTCCCATAGGTTGCAGATTTCTCTGGCATTTCTACCACGGCATCAAGAACCTTGTCTTGTTCTCTGCTCCATCAGCAGCTCGGACGGACATGGCCCTATAAAGACTTCAATCTCAGATTTCCCTTTGCAACTTTCTTTTTAGAATCTTGACATAGATATCAAATGTCCCTGAGATTTGTGATTGATGTCTCAACATCTCCTCCTCTCTAACTCTGGCTAACATCTCACAAAGAGATTTCATACCCTTCTTGTTACTTACAGCTTTCAACATGCAGAATCTACTAGTTTACAAATAATTTTTAAAAACATTTAGGATCTCTTCTTAAGACTACGTGTAGAAGAGGCGTTCACCGAGCCTTGTCAAAAAGGTTGGATACACTCTGTCTAGTGCCATTTCTTACTATGTTGTACCTATTTAAGCCTTCAAACTTAATTCACTTTTATGTGCAATTTTCCCAGCACAGGCAGACACTAACCTTGTTTAATGCAACCAAGGTTAACGTGTCTGGGGATTTCTTTCAGCATCTAACACAGAAGGAGGCTGTGAGCCTGGAGTGGAGGGAATGGTGAGTTTCTATCAGGAACATCTCAGGGCTGTGTTCCCTCTCCCTCTCAGACTCCATGAAGAAGTGGCTGACCGAGATGCTGCTGCCACAGCCTGGCCTGGCAACCAGCAGTGACCGCTGAATCCTCTGCCTTCCTGTGGATTCTTACAGCAAATGGTGGATACTGTGAGGAGAGGAACTGGGAGAAGAGAGACCAGAGAAGGTGAAACTTAGCATTAACTCTGTCTAACCTGCGTAGATGAGGGAGCGCGTTATATGTGTTTTATATCTATATTTTTATATGAATGTTTATATGAATGTATATTTAAAGAGCATTTATCTATAAAAAGATATTAGACACTACAAAATCAATGGAAAGAATGTATTATTCAAATAAAGTATGTTACTATATTACTTTAAAAACAACACTCTTCAAAGAATGCTCAATTGGAGAGTGCATTTAACAATGTGTTAATATTAGAAGCAGCTCTACAATAATTCTGAAGAATAGCTTTTATTCAGCAATTTTCTAAATAATTTCCTTGTTTGCATTTCACTTTCATTGGCTTTTGTTGGTTTGTTTTGGTTGGTAATTCACTATTTCTGTTAGGAGCAGCTGTTTCTGTTTCCCGCAGCTTTGAAGAACTTGTTGATAGAGGACACTATTTGTCAAAGGGAAAGGTCACAACCGTGAACTGTGGTATTGCTATTCAAAGTTGTAATGGCTCTAATCACAGATGTGCATTCTTACTTTTTAAGTTGTTTAAATTATAACTAGATTGTTATTCTCAGATCTACAGGCCCAGGGCATCTCTCAGCATAGTAGGCTTGTGCATATATCAGTAGGCTATTGCTAACCCCAAAGCTTCTTGGTTTCTAAGGAGATACCCATGGACATCACCACCTGGATGAGCAACTACACTGGGCTGTACGATTTTACCCTGGTGGGATTCTTCACTCAATATAAACACCCTGCCCTGCTTGCTGTGGTCATTTTTGTGGTTTTCCTGCTGGCCCTTTCTGGGAACGCCCTCCTGATCCTCCTCATCCTCTCTGACACCCACCTCCACACACCCATGTACTTTTTCATCAGCCAGCTGTCCCTCATGGACATGATGTACATTTCTGTCACTGTGCCCAAGATGCTCATGGACCAGGTCCTGGGGAGCCACAGGATCTCAGCTGCTGCCTGTGGGATGCAGATGTTCTTCTATGTGACATTAGCAGGTTCAGAATTTTTCCTTCTGGCTGCCATGTCTTATGACCGCTATGTGGCCATCTGCCACCCACTCCGTTATCCTGTCCTCATGAACCACAGGGTGTGCCTCCTCCTGATGTCTGTCTGTTGGCTCCTGGGATCCTTGGATGGATTCATGTTCACCCCTATCACCATGAACTTCCCATTCTGTGGGTCCAGGGAGATCCACCACTTCTTCTGTGAGGTCCCTGCTGTGACAAAGCTCTCCTGCTCAGATACCAGGCTCTCTGAGACTCTCATGTACCTGTGCTGTGTGCTCATGCTTCTCATCCCTGTGACAGTCATTTCCAGCTCCTATTCATCCATCCTCCTCACTGTTGTCAGGATGAACTCAGCAGAGGGCAGGAGGAAGGCCCTTGCCACCTGCTCCTCCCACATGAGTGTGGTCATCCTCTTCTATGGCGCTGCTGTCTACACCTACATGCTCCCTGTCTCCTTCCACACCCCTGAGAAGGACATGGTGGTGTCTGTGTTTTACACGATTCTCACCCCTCTGTTGAACCCACTAATCTATAGTCTTAGGAACAAGAATGTCACAGAGGCTATGAAGAAATTGCTTGGTGTGAGAACCCTCTTTCAAGAAATAGTAAAATAATTTGGAAGGAATGTTTTCTTTGCCTCTTCTCTAAACATCAGTCATTCCATCTCTTTTGCTGCTGTCTTATTTCATATTCATCCTGTTTTGAAGAATTATTTATCTAGTCTGAGTATTTCTTCATTAATATACTTCTTGTCCTATCAAACTCTTTACATGTATTCTGTCGGTGTTACATATTATGAAATTGACATTATTCAATTTTGTGTGTCAAAGTCTTATCATTCAAACATCATGTCATGTTCAGCAATAAATGATCATGGGGTGTTCAACTGAGAAAAGATAGAGTGAATTGAATGAAAAGTGTATATCAAAGTTAACAAGAGGTGAAATGAAATAAATAACATATTGAAATAATTCTGTGTACTTCTTGAAATTTTTATGTAAATTTGAAATTAGATACAAGTAACAAGCAAGATATAGTTTTCTCCCTTCAACTCTTGTGTTATGAGATAGTAAAAATAATGGTTAAAAGAGATGTAAACCTGCATGGTTCAAGTGGTTCCAAGGATTTCAAATCATCACTGACGCTGTATTTGCATATAAATATGTCCCTCAAAACCAAACACAGCTCTCACTTCAAAGGAAATGAGGTATAGCTTATTTATGAGCTGAAAGTGAGTGACCAATGCCCAGGCACATGGACCTAAGTTCCCCAAAAAACATGTTCCAAAGTCACATGGAAAATTACAAAGCACAAAATAATCATAAGTCATAACTCAAGGCATTTTCAATTACATTTGTGGGAACATCATGATTAAGGTTGTAGAAAAGTGGAAAATTTTCTGCCATTGTTCTCAGATGCTGTCCGGTGACATAGAAAACTTTTAACTTAGGGGAAGCTGGCATTCTGATAAGCCAATACACTCCAGAAGGTTTCACCGATAGTTGTAACGATGCTGGCTCAGAAACCAAAGCCAGCAATGAATGGCTTCTAAGGTACCATAGACAGGCTGGGGTAAATTAACTTTAAATCTGTTATGTTCTTATGCTCCATGTTCACAGGAGGTCTACCAACTGGCCAGTTGCACAAACTTTAACCTGTGTATGCCTTTGTCCTCTGAGAACTTCAGTGCAGTGTTCCCTGCTGACCAGCTGTCACATTCTGTGCATGAAGAGGCCAACTGCTGTTTCTGACCTGTGCTGAGGAAGCTCATTCCTAGGAGTCTGGATAAGCAGGACAGCAGTCTTCAGGAGAAGTAGCTAGTGCAGCCATTCTGATGTGGGTCTCATTTGTTTCCACTCTCAGTATCTGACACAGCATTTACATGTGACATGTTACAGGAATGTCATACCTGAAGTTATCAAGAATGCAGTGAAGCCTAAGAAAGTAAAGATAACAAGTGAGAGAAACATGTTTCTTAATTGAGCACAGCTAGAATCATCTTTCAGCTAGGTTATCTGTATGTTTCCTCTCTGTCCTTGCATTTAGAATATGTGAAATAATTAACTTTCTTGTAACTTTGCTTTCTCTTGGACAGTCTGGCCACATAGGTATGATTGCATATGGAGTGGCTAGTTCTACTTTTAAGAAAGATTGTTCTTCAATTTCTAAGTTTTTGTAACTCTTGTTCATAGGCCATATTTTGATATGTTCTGTTGTGCTGGTTTTATACAGACTGCAGATTGGGGAAGTAAGTATAAACCACATTGTAGATGAAATCAGACAACAACATGGGATCATTTTGACTTCCTTCCCACAAGAACTGTCCTGTCCCCGTGTACCATATATTTCTGGAACTAAGAACAGAAATTTGAAGCCAAATTTATGAGAAGTTGGAATTATAAGATTATTGTGGTCATGACTATATTATTTGTGTCACAGTCAGAAAGGGAAATGCTGTTTCCAAAATGATACACTACTCCTTTGTAATGCTCCCCTCCTCAAGACCCAGTCATCACCTCTATGCCCTTTCTCACAGCAAACCTCATTTTTGAAGGGTAATTACATATCAGCTTTTTTTCCTGAACTCGCCATTGATGTTCCATTCTTATATTTAACAATTTCACCTAAAATAGTATCATTTATTTTTAACAATCTCACCTATAAAATATCATCAGTTCTTTAGCCACACCTACCTGGGTTCATCACTCCTATGTCTAGTCATGGAGTCCAAAAGAGGGAGGAAGTAAAGGCTCCTGTGGGTCTATCAAGAAATTCTAGTGGACTTTACTTTGGGTATTTAAAAACTATCATCTGCTCTGGCTACCCTGTTCCCTGCCTCCGTCTTGCGATGCTAATAGTTTTTGCCATGCATTATCTGGGCATTATTTCCTGACCAACTGAAATCCTAGTCAAAGGTCTTGGCCTATGCCTGCATCTCATAGTGTTTTCTCTGCTTCTTCCTCTGTTTCAGAGGCTCGGGTCTCATTCAGATGTTGGATACATTTGAAATGGATTTTTGTGTAGTGCAAGAGGTTGATCTAATTTCATTCTTCTGCATGTTGCTATACAGTGTTCTCAACAAGAGCTGTTGATGAAATCATCTTTTCCCATTGTGTGGTGGCCAGGGTTTGTATCTGTTTCTTTTATTCCATATCACTGACCTGTATAGCTTTGTTTGTGCACAGAAAATGCTGTGGTTCTTAATTTGAAGCCAGGAATATTGATATTTTTGCCACTGTCCTTTTGCTTGGCTATCTTTTTTGTTGTTGTTTCATTAGTTGGGTTGTTGGTTGGTTTTGTTTTGTTCTGTTCTATGAGAAATGATGTTGGTACAAGAAAATAATTATTTAGGTCCTGTGAACTTGGAGGATGTATTCAATCTTGTCCCCATCCCTGATAGTCTTTCTCCTGTTTCTCCTTGGTCTAATTGATGGTTAATATTTTATTAATTTTTATTAATAGAGGTTTTTTGTGGATTTCTTTCTCAAAAGTCTCAGTTTCCCTGTTGATTTTCTCATGTTACTGAGTTCTTCTAAGGGGAAACTGGAGAAAACAAGATTGTTCAGTATGAAAACTAATGTAGAAACAAAACTGGATAAACTTAAGAATGTAGCAAAATATAAAAGATTTTCTTCCTGAATATTACCATTTATTGTTAGATAATTTATTATTTGCATTACATTCTTTTTATTGTTCTATAGTCTAATATGTCTCATGTAATAAATACACCCCTACAGAGCTCCCAGCATCCTCCCCATCCAGATCTCCCCCAAATCCACTTCTCGCATATGTTCCTGCAGAAAAGAACAGGCAGGCCTCCAAGGGATGTCAGCTTAACACTGCAAACTAAGATACAGTGGGACTAGGTATAAACCCTCATATCAGAGCTGGGAGGGGCAGCACAGAAAGAGGGAAAGGGTTCCAAGAGCATGCAAAGGAGTCCGAGACACCCCCACTCTCACTGTTAGGAGTGCCACAAAAAAGAGCAAGCTGCCATAACATACCTGCAGAGGACCCAGTGAAGACCCACGAGGGCCCTGTAACTGCTGATTCAGGCTGTGAGCCACTTTGAGCACTGCTTAGTGATTCTGTAGCCATCTTCTCCTAGTGTCCTCACACACTCTAAGGGAAGGGACCTGGTGGAGATCTCCAATTTGGGCTTTCTTCTATGTGCAGATATCCATTTATAACATCACCATTTTCTGAAGATGCTTTTATTTTTTTAAGATTGTATCTTTCTAGATTCTTTATTAAAAATCAAGTGTCCATAGGTATGTGGATTTTTATCTGGGTCTTCAATTTGATTCCATCAATCAATCTGTCTATTTTTATGCCAATACCAAATGGTTTTTATTATTATATATCTGTAATATAGTTTGAAATCAGGGATGATGATACCTTCAGAAATTCTTTTAGTTGTAGAGTTGGGGTTTTTATTGTTGTTTTTTGTTTTTATTTTTGCTATCCTAGGTTTTTCTTTTTCCACATGAAGTTGAGTATTTTACTTTCAAATTCTGCAAAAAGAAAATTCTGTTGGAATTTTAATTGGTGTTTCTTTCAACTTATAGATTGCTTTGGTAGTGTGGTCACTTTTATTATGTTGATCCTTCTGATTTATGAGCATGGGAAATCAGTCCATCTTCTGGTATCTTCCTCAAATGTTTTCTTTAAGAAGTTAAAAAGCAACAAATCAAGTAATCCAATTTAAAAAAAAATGGGGTATGGAGCTAAATAAAGAATTCTCTACAGAGGAATGTAGAATGGCAAAGAAACACTTGAAGAAATGTTCAACGTCCTTAGCCATCAGGGAAATGCAAATCAAAACGACCTGAGATTTCACCTTACACTCATGGATAAGATCAAAAACTTAAGTGACAACACAAGCTGGAAAGGTTTCGAAGAAAGGGGAACCTTCCTCCATTGCTGGTGGGAATGTAAACTTGTACAACCACTCTGTAAATCAATCCGGTGCTTTCTCAGACAATTAGGAATAGTGCTTCCTCAAGATCCAGCTATACCACTCCTAGGCATATATACAAAATATGCTCAAGTACACAACAAGGACATTTGTTCAACCATGTTCGTAGCAGCTTTATTTGTAATAGCCAGAACCTAGAAACAACCCAGATGTCCCTCAATGCAGGAATGGATACAGAAATTGTGGTACACTTAAACAATGGAATACTACTCAACAATTAAGAACAAGGAAATCATGAAGTTTGCAGGCAAATGGTGGGACCTAGAAAAGATAATCCTGAGTGAGGTATCCCAGAAGCAGAAAGACACATATGGTATATATTCACTTATAAGTGGATACTAGACCTATAAGATAAGATAAACATACTAAAATCTGTACAGCTAAAGAAGCTAAGCAAGAAGGAGGACCCGGGGTAAGATTATGATCAGTTATTTAGAAAGACAAATAGGATGGACATTGGAAGTAGGAGAAAACAAGGAGCAGGACAGGAGCCTACCACAGAGGGCCTCTGAAAGACTCTAACTAGAAATGTATTAAAGCAGATGCTAAGACTCATGACCAAACTTTGGGCAGAGTTCAGGGAATCATATGAAAGAAGAGGGAGTTAGTAAGACCTGGAGAGGACAGTAGCTCCACAAGGTCCAAATATATCTGGGCACAGGGGCTTGTCTGAGACTGATTCTCCAACCAAGGACCATTCATGGATATAACCTAGAACCTCTGCTCAGATGTAGCCCATGGCAGCTCAGTCTCCAAATGGGTCCACTGGTAAGGGGAACAGGAACTGTCTCTGACATGAACTCAGTGGCTGGCTCCTTGACTCCCCCCACCCCCATGGGAAGAGCAGCCTAGCTAGGACACAGAGGAGGACACTGCAGCCAGTCTGGTGAGACCTAATAAGCTGGGGACAGATGGAAGGGGAGGAGGACCTCCCCTATCAGTGGACTTAGAGAGGGGCAGGGAAGAGATGAGGGAGGGAGGGTAGGATTAGGAGGGAATGAGGAAGGGGGCTACAACTAGGATATAAAGTAAATAAACTGTAATTAATATAAAAAATAAAAAGAACTTGAAATTTTTATCATACAAGTCTTTGACTCACTTGGTAAGAGCTATACCAAGATATTTTTTATATTATTTATGGCTACTATGAAGGGTGTTGTTTCCCTGATGTCTTTCTCAGCCTGTTTATTGTTTGTATACAGGAGGACTACTGAGTCTTTTGAGTTAACATGGTATCCAGCCACTTCACTGACAGTGTTTATCAGCTGTAGAAATTCCCTGATAGAATTTTTGGGGTCACTTACATATACTACCATATTACCTACAAATAGCGATAATTTGACTTCTTCCTTTCCCAGTTGTATCCCTTTGATCTGCTTCAGTTGTCTTATTTCTCTAACTAGAACTTCAAGTCCTGTGCTGAATACATATGAGGAGAGTGCACAGCCTTCTCTTGTCCCTGATTGTAGTGGAATTACTTTGATTTTTTTCTCCATTTAATTTAATATAAGGTATACACTTGCTGTAAATTTCCTTTCTTATGTTGAGGTATGTCTCTTTAATGCCTAATCTTTATAGATGCCTTTATGTTTATCATGAAAGGGTGTTGGATTTTGTCAAAGGCTTTTTCAGAATCTAAGGAGATGACAATTAAGACCCCTCATGTGCCATCTTGCCCTTTCCCCAGCCCTTTAGCCCTGTACTCTGTTGACAGTCACAAGCCATGTGCTTAAGCTGCCTTCAGATTAAATGTTTGTATCATTTTAAACAGTAACAAATTACACAACACTCTACAATTACTAATGACTTCAATAAAAATGTAAATATTTAGATTAGAGACACCTGAAATAAGTCGAAACTCTTAAAACACCATACTCTCTGGGCAAACAATATGGAGAAAACAAGTGTGCTCTTGTCTTGCTTCCTGCTAACTAGGTTTCATGGTACCACGAGGGGCTGTGTCGGCTTTGGCTGCAGACAAAGCAGCAGCATCTATAAGGCAACTTCCGGTACTCTGAAAGGTAGCCAGCAGGGACAAACTTCCAAGTCACTACTAACATGAATTCGCCATGTCTTGTGAGTAATGTCTGCGGTTTCTTCAGCAGTGGGTCTTAGCACCAACTTCTAGAGGATAACCAAGAACAGTGGCAATAGCCCCTTTGGGGATTCTGCAGGACACCCCTGACAAACATCTCAAGAAAAAAATATCCCACACTAAACACCGGGCTGTTTGACAGTGCATGGCTTCTGAGAGTTATGTCTCCTGAGTAGAGTGTATACATCCATATAAATTCATGTAGAAGAAGAGCAGGTTTCTATATGGCCTTTTCAAACATCCTTAGTGCCAGTTGTTCCCTTCTCTGTCCTCACCTGCATCCTTTCCGTCCTTCAAACTCCTTCCCAATTATTCTTTTGTCCTTTGTGCCACTGTATTCTACTGTCCACTGTCCCTTAGATCTTTCTCTCCATTGCCACAAGTCAGCACTCCCCAGTTTCCTGTATTCAGCAGATTCTCCAAAATAAACACACAAATCAAAAGATTCAACACTAAGATTCCCAGATGAGTGGCATCATGTGATATTTGTTGAAAACATAATTCATAAATGTGTAAAAAGGTGCTCATACTGAGAACCACAACCTAATGACATTAATGTACATCCGTATGAGAGTTCTTGAGAAAAGTATGCGCATGAACTTTCTAAAGCATGTGTATTTGTCCACTTGAATCTGTCAGTATTCTGAGTGTACCCATTATGTCACTTAACTTAAGCCCTTCCTCTGTAGATTGCACAGAGGACTGGATGCCTGAGGGGTGGCTGGCCCCACAGCTGGGTCTGTCCAGTGAGTGGTGTCTCTCCCCATGTCCTTCCTGGTCACTGGGTGCTGCTTGTGAGATGAGTTTGCTCCACAGAGCACAGACCTCTCAGTGCCACATGATCCTTAGGGTGAAAAGGATTCATGTGTCTGAGATGAGTGTCACCACATTTTTTTTTTATTCACATTCTGTGTAATCACTATATGGAAAGTAGCTTTGAGCTTTTGAAAATAAAAAGTTTGATTCTTAATCCACAGAGGTTTAGACTCAGTTCATACATCAGGTTAAAAAAATCCTCAAAATAAGTTGATTTCCCATTGGGAGCAGTGGTTTATGATAATCTAGGAATTGATCCCACAGACTCTGGTCCTTCTAGATAAAGGAAACTATTATGGGACCTGGATAATTCATGACCCTGAAATATGACAGTTTCACGAGGAGTTATTTTGATTCTAATCACAGATATGAACTTTGTTTTTAAATATTCTTAAATTACAGATAAATTATAAACCTGACTTTCTAGGCCCAAGGAACATCCTCTGTTCCACAGTGAGATTGAGACATATACCACTGAGCATTTGTTCCTATGATGACATGACAGTAACCCAAAAGCATTCTTGGTTGCCTAGGAGACACCCATGGAATCACCATCTGGATGAGCAACTACACTGGACAGTCAGATTTCACTCTGCTGGTGAATCCAAACAGTTCATTCAATCCAAACACCCTGCCCAGCTTGCTGTGATTATGTTTATGGTTTTCTTGATGGCCTTGTCTGAGAACCTTCCCGATCCTCCTGATACTCTCTGATACCCACCTCCAAACACCCATGTACTTTTTCATCAGCCAGCTGTCCCTGATGTATATTTCTGTCACTGATGTCATCTGATGTCAAATGATGTGTCATTTCTGTCACTGTCATCTGATGTCCATGAAGTTCATTTCTGTCATTGTGCCCAAGATGCCCATGGACCAGGTCCTGGGGAGCCACAGGATCTCAGCTGTTGTCTGTGGGATATAGATGTTCCTCTATGTGACACTAGGATATTCATAATTTTTACTTCCATGTATTCATAATTTTTAGCTGCCATGTCTTATGACCACTACATGGTTACAGTTCTAGTTAGGTTTTTAAGAGCATACTGAGAGCCAAAAATAAATATTTAGTTGTTACTGTTCTGTCAAAGTCAGTTAAGGGTCTATTTCTCAAGTCATTTAGACTAATGAGGAGACCCTGAGTCTTTTAGCCCCTTTTAACCAATTGGGCCATCAGTTAGGGACAGGTCAGGGCCTGTAGGAGCCTACCAGCAGAGTCGAACAATTTTTGAGTCAGGAGTGAGGATTGAAATTAATAAACCAACACACAACACACGGGACACTTCTGAGAGGCCCTAGCAGAAGCTAGACACCTTGCTTTATTCCAGACTCTTTTTTAAGTCAGAGCAAAAGCACCTTAGTACAATGAATGATTTCACAAGGATGTCAAGCAAAAGGTGTGACTTTGACAAGACATCCCACCTGCTGTCTCAAACAAAAGGAGATAGACCTGGTAGTTTATCCCTGACTCCAGCGAAGGCCAGGGTGAAAGTATGTCTTTCTGCTCAGATCTAAATAACAAAGCAGCCTGGCAGACCAACAGGTCTCCCTTTTTATATTTTAAAAATTGACCATAACTTAAGAGTTATGGAGCAGAAGATTGTGTCTGTCTTAGGTTGTCTCTCTTAAAAGATATATTCTTACCCGTCATTGGTACATGAATTCTGTCATTCGTGCCCTGTCTTAGGTTGAATATTTCTTTAGAGAGATCTTATCTTACACTTTTTGACTACTAACCTCTGCTAGGGTAGGCATTGGAGTTTAATCTTATTCAGATTAGCTCAGATTTAACATTCTAAAAGGCCTTCAGGAAGGTTTTAATTATCCCTGGTAGTAGACATGCTCCTAATAAGAGTAATAAGCCAAGTCCAAAAAACACTCCAGGGGGGAGCCAAGATGGCGGCACCAGGAGAGCACCGCGTTTGAGAAGCAGGAAAGCACTCGCCGTGCAGAGACCAGGAGACTGAACTCTGGGCCCTGAAACTACATCAATCGTGTTCCCCAGGTGAGGGGAGGCTCCCACGGTGTGGGAATCAGTCGGGTCCACTCACGGCTACCCAGCCAGAACCCGGAAGAAATCCCGGGTAACTTGGGCTTTGTGTCTCTGGGCTGCAGCCGCAAGCGTCTGTGTCCCAATCACTTTCCCAGGCTGATCCGTGAGCACAAGGGTGCCTGAGGCTGGGAATCCCAGCCTCGGGGGGACCTCACTGGGAAGCAAAGTTGCCAGACTGACAATGGGTCACCCAGTCTATCCCCGGAAGGTCGCTAGGTCGGCGAGTACCCATCGCCAACACAACTGAGCTCCTGCCGCGCAGAGATCTGCGCGCTCAGCTCAGTGGTACAGACAAGCTGTGCGCCCCAGTACAACAGGGACTGGGAACCCCTGTCCAGAGAGGACCCCACAGGGAAGGAAGAAACCGTGCTTCTGGGGTCACCTAGGGACAGTCTAGCAGCCTGCAGATCGCAGACAGGTGAGTACGCCCAGCCATCACAGATCTGGGCCCAAACAGGGAGCACAGAGTGATCGGAAACTCAGCTTCCGCAGACTAGCAGGCGGGCGCACGCTCCACCAGCCCAGAGGCCTGCATTGTACCAAATACACCTTATAGGCAGAACTGTGCGCCCCAAGACACCAGAGCAGTACTCACCCGCCACAAATTACCTCTTGGGTTCTGGGGCACAGAGCCCCAACCTCAGACCTACAAAAGACCGGGAACCCTGAGATCAACCCCTCAGATACTGCTCCAAGGGGCAACCAGTTATCCCTAACAAAACCGACCAAACCACGGGACACACAGGTTACAGCAGTTGATCACTAAATTTACAGCAAGAAACCCAGAAGGAGGGCAACTGTCTCCAGGACTTCTCCCAGTGAGAGGAGAGCCCTCTCGACTAATCAGGACCACAGTTACTACCCAGGTCTCTATGCCTGAGGTGAGCTGTAGCAACTCCTGAAAAACACCGGACATCCAGTGACTATACCCAAAAAGCTGGAAAAGCTTCCTTCAGGAAAAACCATCTTCCTGCCAAAGGGATTCTCTCCACTACAAGAGTCCAGGAACAACCAGAAACTAAATTCAAACAACTAAGATAGCCCAATGGGTAGAGGACAGCGTAAAAGTCCAACCAACAAAAGCCAGAGCAATATGGCATCTCCAGAACCCAGTTATCCAGGGGCAAATAGCCCTAGACACCCCAGCATAAATGAAATTCAAGGAGATGACCTAACATCTATGCTCATGAAGAAGATAACAGAGGAAACAAATAAAATACGAAAAGAATTAGAGGAAGATAAAAACAAACAGATCATGGCTATCCGTAAATAAATGGAGGAAATTAAAGACAAGGAGATTATGGCCATCCGTGAAGAAATACAGGAAGCTGCAGCCAAACAGTCTGTGGCCTTTAGAGAGGAAATGCTTAAATCACTGAATGAAATAAAAGAAACAGTGGATTGTTCAAACAAACAGCTGAAGGAATTGACGGAAAAACATGAAAATACAGTCAGACAGGAGAAGGAAACCAACAAAATAGCTCAAGACCCGAAGATAGAATTGGAAAAATTAAAAAAAACACAAATGGAAGAAATTGTGGAGAGAAAGAACTTAGGGAAGAAAGCAGGAACTACAGAGGTTAGCATAACCAATAGGATACAAGAAATGGAAGAAAGAATCTCAGGTGTGGAAGATACAATGGAAGAAATAGATATATCTGTCAAAGAAAATGTTAAATCTAAAAAATTCCTGACACAGACCGTCCAAGAAATTCAAGACAACATAAAAAGACAAAACCTAAGAATAATAGGAATAGAGGAAAAAGAAGATTCCCTGCACCAAGGCCCAGAAAATATTTTCAACAAAATCATTGAAGAAAATTTCCCCAACTTAAAGGAAAGACCAATAAGAATACAAGAGGCCTATAGAACACCCAATAAATTTAGACCAGAAAAGAAAATCCTCCTGCCACATAATAATCAAAACCGTAAGTATACAGAACAAAGAAAAAATAAAGCTGCGAGAGAAAAAGGCCAAGTAACATATAATGGCAAACCCATTAGAATCACACCTGACTTTTCAACAGAGACTATGAAAGCCAGAAGGGCCTGGACTGATATCATGCAGACCATAAGAGAACACAGATGTCAGCCCAGGCTACTATACCCTGCAAAACTCTCAGTCCTCATAGACGGAAAAAACAAGATATTCAATGACAAAAACAAATTTCAACAATACCTACAAACAAATCCAGCATTACAGAAGACACTGGAAGGGAAAATACAACCCAAGAAAGCTAGCTACATTCAAGAAAACACAGAAAATAAATAACCCCACTACAGTAAAACAAAAAGCAACCAAGCACACAACCGTATGACCACAGCCAACATCAAATTCAAAGGATCTAACAGCCACTGGTCATTAATCTCTCTCAATATCAATGGACTTAATTCTCCAATAAAAAGACACAGACTAGCAGAATGGATGTGTAAACAAAACCCAGCAATCTGTTGTATACAAGAAACACACCTAAGTCACAAAAATAGACATTACCTGAGGGTAAAGGGATGGAAGACGGCTTTTCAAGCAAATGGACGCAAGAATCAAGCAGGAGTAGCCATTCTAATATCTGATAAAATAGTCTTTCAACCAAAATTAATCAAAAGAGATGGGGAAGGACACTTCATACTCATCAAGGGAAAATTCCACCAAGAAGACATCACAGTCCTGAACATCTATGCCCCAAATACAAGGGCACCCACATTTGTGAAAGAAACATTGATAAAACTTAAACCACACATAGATCCCCACACACTAATAGTGGGAGACTTCAACACCCCACTCTCAACAAAGGACAGGTCAACTAAACAGAAATTAAACAAAGAAACAATATCTTTAACAGAGGTCATGAATCAAATGGACCTCACAGACATTTACAGAACCTTACACCCAAACACAAAAGAATTTACCTTCTTCTCAGCACCTCATGGAACCTTCGCCAAAATAGACCACATAGTTGGTCACAAAGCAAGCCTCAACAGATACAAGAAGATTGAAATAATCCCTTGTATCCTGTCTGATCACCATGGAATAAAGCTGGACCTCAGTAACAACAAAAATAGCAAAAGGCCTACACATACATGGAAACTGAACAACTTGCTACTAAAAGACAGCTGGGTCAGGGAAGAAATAAAGAAAGAAATTAAAATCTTCCTAGAACTCAATGAAAATGAAGACACAACATACCCAAACTTGTGGGACACAATGAAAGCAGTACTAAGAGGAAAGTTCATAGCACTAAGTGCCTTCAAGAAGAAATTTGAGACAGCGCATTCAAGCAACTTAATGGCTCACTTAAAAACCCTAGAAAAAGAAGCAGACACACCAAGAAGGAGCAGACGGCTGGAAATAATCAAACTCAGGGCTGAAATCAATCAATTAGAAACAAATAAAACAATTCAAAGAATCAATGAAACCAAGAGCTGGTTCTTTGAGAAAATCAACAAGATAGACAAACCCTTAGCCAAGCTAACTAAAAGGTAGCGAGACACCATCCAAATCAACAAAATCAGAAATGAAAAGGGGGACATAACTACAGACACTGAGGAAATCCAAGCAATCATTAGGACTTACTTCAAAAGTCTATATGCAACAAAATTTGAAAATTTAAATGAAATGGACAATTTTCTTGATTGATTCCACTTACCAAAGCTAAATCAGGACCAGGTAAATCAATTAAATAGTCCTATATCTCCCAAGGAAATAGAAGCAGTCATCGAAAGTCTCCCATCCAAAAAAAGCCCAGGACCTGATGGTTTCAGCACAGAATTCTACCAAACATTCAAAAAAGACCTAACTCCAGTTCTCTTCAAACTATTCCACAAAATCGAAACAGAAGCAACATTACCAAACTCATTCTATGAAGCCACAGTCACCTTGGTACCTAAACCTCACAAAGACCCAACAAAAAAAGAGAACTTCAGGCCAATCTCCCTTATGAACATTGATGCAAAAATACTCAACAAAATACTCGCAAACCGAATACAAGAACACATCAAAGATATCATCCACCATGACCAAGTAGGCTTCATCCCAGGTATGCAGGGGTGGTTCAATATATGGAAATCCATCAATGTGATCCACCATATTAACAAACTGAAAGACAAAAAACCACATGATAATCTCCCTAGATGCTGAAAAAGCATTTGACAAAATCCAACATCCATTCATGTTTAAAGTATTGGAGAGATCAGGGATACAAGGCACATATCTAAACATAGTAAAGGCGATATACAGCAAACCTATAGCCAACATCAAACTGAATGGAGAGAAACTTAAAGCAATCCCACTGAAATCAGGGACAAGACAAGGCTGCCCACTCTCTCCATATCTCTTCAACATAGTGCTGGAAGTCCTTGCTAGAGCAATAAGACAGTTGAAGGAGATCAAGGGGATACAAATTGGAAAGGAAGAAGTCAAATTATCACTATTTGCAGATGATATGATAGTATACGTGAGTGACCCCAAAAACTCTACCAGGGAACTCCTACAGCTGATAAACACCTTCAGCAAAGTGTCTGGATACAAAATTAACTCAAAAAAATCAGTAGCCCTCCTATATACAAAAGACAAAAGGGCTGAGAAAGAAATTAGGGAAACAACACCTTTCAAAATAGCCACAAATGACATAAGGTACCTCGGAGTAACCCTAACCAAGGAAGTCAAAGACTTGTATGAAAAAAATTTCAAGTCTCTGAAGAAAGAATTAGAAGAAGATATGAGAAGATGGAAAGATCTCCCATGTTCATGGCTTGGCAGGATTAACATAGTAAAAATGGCCATTTTACCAAAAGCAATCTACAGATTCAATGCAATTCCCATCAAATTACCAACACAATTCTTCACAGACCTGGAAAGAAAAATTCTCAACTTCATATGGAATAACAAGAAACCCAGAATTGCTAAAACAATCCTCTACAATAAAAGATCTTCTGGAGGTATCTCCATCCCTGATCTTAAGTTGTACTATAGAGCAACAGTTTTAAAAACTGCATGGTACTGGCATAATAACAGAATAGTGGATCAATGGAACCGAACAGAGGACCCAGAAATAAACCCACACACTTATGGACACCTGATCTTTGACAAAGGCGCCAAAACCATACAATGGAAAAAAGATAGCATCTTCAACAAATGGTGCTGGTCCAACTGGATGTCTACATGTAGAAAAATGAAAATAGATCCATACTTATCACCCTGCACAAAACTGAAGTCCAAGTGGATCAAAGACCTCAACATAAAACCTGACACATTAAATCGGCTAGAAAAAAAAGTGGGGAATACCCTAGAACTCATTGGTACAGGAGAAAACTTCCTGAACAGAACACCAACAGCATAGGCTCTAAGAGCAACAATCAATAAATGGGACCTCATGAAACTGAAAAGCTTCTGCAAAGCAAAGGAGACCATCACCAAAACAAAACGACTGCCTACACACTGGGAAAGAATCTTCACCAACCCTTTATCTGACAGAGGACTCATATCCAGTATATTTAAAGAACTAAAGAAGCTGAAAAGCAGCAAACCAAGTAATCCACTTAAAAAATGGGGAACAGAGCTAAACAGAAAATTCTCTGTAGAGGAATACCAAATGGCAGAGAAGCACTTAAAGAAATGCTCAGCCTCACTAGCCATTAGGGAAATGCAAATCAAAACAACCCTGAGATTTCACCTTACACCCATGAGAATGGCCAAGATCAAAAACTCAAGTGACAACACATGCTGGAGAGGTTGTGGAGAAAGGGGAACCCTCCTCCACTGCTGGTGGGAATGTAAACTTGTACAACCACTCTGGAAATCAATCTGGCGCTTTCTCAGACAACTAGGAATAGTGCTTCCCCATGATCCAGCCATACCACTCCTAGGCATATATCCAAAAGAGGCTCAAGTACACATAAAGGACATTTGCTCAACCATGTTTGTAGCAGCTTTATTTGTAATAGCCAGAAGCTGGAAACAACCCAGATGCCCCTCAACTGAAGAATAGATGCAGAAATTGTGGTACATCTATACAATGGAATATTACTCAGCAATGAAAAATAAGGAAATCATGAAATTTGCAGGTAAATGGTGGGATCTGGAAAGGATCATCCTGAGTGAGTTGTCCCAGAAGCAAAAAGACACACATGGTATATACTCACTCATATAGACATACAACATAGGACAAACCCACTATAACCTGTGCATCTAAAGAAACTACGCAAGAGAAAGGACCCTAACTAAAATGTCCAATCCCCATCCAGAAAGGCAAAGAGGATGGACATCAAAAGAAGAAGAAAACAGGAAACAACCTAGGAACCTACCACAGAGGGCCTCTGAAACCCTCTGCCCTACAGACTATCAAAGCAGATGCTGAGCCTGATGGGCAAGTGTTGGGCAGAGTGAATGGAATTTTATGTAAGAACTGGGAAATAGTAAGAGCTGGAGAGGACAGGGTCTCCACAAGGAGAGCAACAGAACAAGAAAATTTGAACACAGGGAACTTCCCAGAGACTCATACTCCAACCAAGGACTATTCATGGAGATAACCCAGAACCCCTGCACAGATGTAGCCCAGGGCAGTTCAGAGTCCAATTGGGTTACATAGTAATGTGAAGAGGGACTGCCTCTGACATAATCTGATTGGCCTGCTCTTTGATCACCTCCCCCTGGGGGCGAGCAGCCTTACCAGGCCATAGTAGAGGACAATGCAGCCACTTTTGATGTGAACTGATGGACTAAGATCAGAAAGGAGAGGAGAACCTCCCCTATCAGTGGACTTGGGGAATGGCATGCATGCAGAGGGAGG
Source organism: Meriones unguiculatus (assembly GCF_030254825.1). Lineage (NCBI taxonomy): Eukaryota > Metazoa > Chordata > Mammalia > Rodentia > Muridae > Meriones > Meriones unguiculatus. Next base: position 12,672,041 of record NC_083359.1, read on the forward strand.
AGGGAGGGTGGGATTGGGAGGGGAGGACGGAGGGGCTTATAGGGGGATGCAGAATGAATAAAGTGTAATTGAGGAAAAATTAAAAAAAAGGGGGGGGGGAATAATATAAGAACCTTAAATGACTTTCAAAAGTGGAGCAAAACATGGAGTTAGTCAATTTACATGGAGCATGTCTCGCCCCTGGGGGCAATGGTCTCCTGAACCTACTCAGATCTCAGACACCACCACTGCTAGTTCTAGAACTGATGCAAGATGTTCCAACGAGGGGGTTAAGGCTTCTCATAATATTTCCTATAAGCCCACACCTGTTTGTTTATATCCCCCATTTTTATTCATTATTAGCCAGATAGAGCCAAGTAATTGTGGTGATGATACTTGCTTTTTTGCCCAATGCTGGAATGCTAGTCAATTTAGGTATGCCCTGGTTACTCGCATGCCTCGCTGGGTGCCTGTGCCCGTTGATGCCCCTCACGCTATGACTCTCTTCAGACAGAAAAGGGATCTTGGAACTACAGCCGCCACTGTTACTGCCATCTCATTGGCGGCTGTTGGAGCTACCACCGCGGCATTAGCCATGAGTCATACTGTGCAGACTGCTCAGACCCTGAATAATCTTTCAGCCAATGTAGCTCATGCCTTAGATGTACAAAAAGGAATTAATGCTCAACTAAAAGGAGGCTTGATGGTGTTCAATCAGAGGATTGTTCATGCAGGAACAAATTGATACCCTATGGCAAATGGCTCAACCGGGCTGTCAATGAAAGTATGCTGGACTTTGTGTCACTAGCATACAACATGAGAATTTTTCCTGTGCTGCAAATCTGTCTAAACAATTGTCTAGCTATATTTTTGATAATTGGACTGGAGAATTCGATACTACGATGGAGCAGCTGAGAGTGGCCATTATCACAGTAAATTCTACCAGAGTGGACTCAGGACTAGCCACAGGATTATCACCATGGATTGCTGCAGCCATGAATCATCTGAAGGAATGGGCGGTCATGGGAGCATTAGCAGGCCTTCTGGTGTTGGTCTCCTTGGTTTGCCTGTGGTGTATAAGCAAGATTAGAGTCTCACAACCGTGTAATGCAGCCATGATCATTCAGGCCTTTACAGCCATTGAAGCAGGACAGTCTCCCCAAGCATGGTTGGCTACCATAAAAAGCTAAAATGTTATGCTCAGGATGCGAGGCTAAGCACTGCACTCAGGGTCAGCCGCTGTAGACCCAGAGAAGAGCATGTCTGATTGCATGCGGGTTGATGCCCCAGGTCCCGCCTCTGAGAAAAAGGTATCGGACGGGTCTGATGCTCTTTGGGTGGATGACACCTAAATGAACATCGGTACAAAGTCCCAATTTATTTCTAATATCAGAGATCAGACCTCTACTCTTGCCTGATGTGTCTAAAACAAAAAGGGGGAACTGTAGAGAGCTGCGTAATGCCCCGCCTTAAAGATGGAGCTGGTTTCCGCCTCCCACCTTCCCGATGGTGAGTGCTCTCTGTCACAAACAACTCCACATTTGGCTAAGGCTGAGGATCTGGCTTGCTTCCATGTATATGGACCTATCTGCATTGCCCACGTGGCACGCTGGGGTTGGCTGGCCAGAAGCTATTTAAGCTGTGGGCTGGCTTTCCCCAGGGTCCGATGATTGTTCAAGGTTCTGAATAAACTGCATTGAAAAATAAAAAAAAAAAAAACACTCCATAAAGTGACTAAAGATGACCCCTTATCCAAATATCAAGCCTGAGAAACATTCACAGGAACCATAAGAGGCTGTTGAGCAATCAGAACCATTTGAAAGCTTAGAAATGCAGCTTGTTAGTTTACATTGATGGCAAGAAACATTAAATATTGGATCTTATATAAAAATGTTAACATTTCCAAACAAGAAAGCTTAAGGAGAACTTAGATAGGCAGTTACGAGGCCTCCCAAGAGTCTCTGTGGCAAGCTTCCAAATACAGGTCTGCTGAAAACCAGAATCAGACCAAAGTTCCATAGTCAGTCTTCTTTTACATTCTTTCTGCTTTTGTTGAGAACTGTCCTTATTACAAGATCAATCAATTCCAGTCACATTGTATAAGAGGTTTCTCTGCATAACATCTTCTCCCAGGAGCAGAATGAAACAAGGGTGGGTCAGCTGTCCATTCACCATCAGGACAACTGTCCATTCACCATCAGGACAGAATTTACCATGGTCAGCAACAGGAACATCCTCCTTCCAGGGAACAGCTGCAAATCACACCAGCCTTTCTGGGATCTACCTGGCTCCTTCTGTATCCTGCAGATAAACACAAAGATGCCCTCTTCCCCATATTAATATGGGGTCAGAGCCCTGCCATATTCCAGTAACTGGATCCTTCCTTTTTACTTGCACATAATCGTCTTTGATATTAGGGTGCCACAACCATTCAGTCACAGAACAGTTATATTCACATTTTAAAAAATTTAAAATAAAGAGAGCATGATAATTCTGTGGTGTCTGGGGATATAACTCCTCCTTTTTTATTTTTTGCAATTGATTTTAAGAGATCAGTGGGCATGCTCAACAATTCCATGGCTCTGAGGATTATATGGAATACCCATTTTATGATTTATATTCATTTGTGCACAAAAACACTGAAAAGCTTGACTAATATATGCAGCACCATTATCAGTCTTTATAATGGAAGGAATACCAATTGTAGCAAAACACTTTAGGCAATGACTTATAATGTGTTTACGGTGGCTTCTCCTGCTAAGGGAGTTGCCATGATAAATCCTGAAAATGTATCAACTGTTACGTGAACATAGTTTAGTATTCTAAATTCTGGGATATGAGTAACATCCATTTGTTGTTTAGAATGGTTCCAACCCTAGGTTTTAAGTAAGTTAACGTTATGTTACAGAATTTAAACATACCCAGTGACCAATAATCTATAACCAAGACATACTGAACATGGTAAACTTATCATTCAAATCAGACGAACAAAACACCTTGCTACTTGTTGAATCAAATTTTTATGACCATAGAAGCTTTGTAGCAGAATTAACCATTAGCTTTCTTTTTCCTGGAGTAATTTTAGCTGTAGCATGACACTGCTCACCAAATTCTAACTTCCATAACAAATTATCTTTTCCTGCTAAACATTCTCTTGCTAATTGCTTCCAGTCCCCTGGGCAGAGAGCCTCAGTAGACAAGGAGTCTAACAGAGATTGAGTAGAAGGTGCTGTAGGACAATATTAAGAGTGTGCAATTTTCAATTCTTTTAATTGTTTAAAAGGTATATGTGAATAAACTCTTACCTATTACCCTGTCCATCAGGCTGCTCCATAATTGGAAAACCATAACACTCAGTTATATCTTCTCCATTTTGCCTAACTTGTTCTTCCTCCAACTCTGTAACCTCATCAGGATCTAGGTCATCCTCAAAGTCTTCTTCTGAAAAGAAATTATTATAATTAGGAGGAACATATTACTCTTCTGGAGGAGCCAATGGTTTAATCTCATTTTGTCTTGAAGCCTCCCATTTTTCTTTCCTCTTTCTCTCTAACCCCGAAAGTTTTACTTTCTCATTTCCATGCTGCATATACAGACTATTTCTAATTAAATTCCATACAAAAAACATGAGGCAACTGCCTTGTCCCATGTTTACTGTTGGGTTTTACTCACCATGCCCTTTTTCCTTTATGATTTGAGTTTGTCAACACCCATGGAGTCCTTCATTGCTTCACTGCTTCATTGCTTCATTGTCTCTCAGGCCCCACGTTGGGCGCCAAACTGCCAGAGCTCACCAGCAGAGTTGAACAGTTCTTGAGTTGGGAGTGAGGATTGAAATTAATAAACCAACACACAACACACGGGACACTTCTGAGAGGCCCTAGCAGAAGCTAGACACCTTGCTTTATTCCAGACTCCTTTTAAAGTCAGAGCTAAAGCACCTTAGTACAATGAATGATTTCACAAGGATGTCAAGCTAAAGGTGTGACTTTGACAAGACATCCCACCTGCTGTCTCAAACAAAAGGAGATAGACCTGGTAGCTTATCACTGACTCCAGTGAAGGCCAGGGTGAAAGTATGTCTTTCTGCTCAGATCTAAATAACAAAGCAGCCTGGCAGACCAGCAGCTCCCAACAAGGGCCTTTCTCACCACAGCCTCCTTTGGAAGCATTGGGAGCATGTCTCTCCATTGGACTCACTTCTCTGTGGAATTTACACTGCTGAGCATCTTCCTAGCAGAGCCTTGGTGGCCTCTTGATCTAGAGGACAGGTGCCCACTAGAATTGACAGACCTTTGGAAAAATGTCCCATGTCCTCTGGGGGCCTAGATTATCTTGAAGAACCCGGGTAAAACTTAATGTCACTTTAATCCCTCTGTCCACAGTGGTATAGGCACCCATGAATGGTTAATCAACATCCAGAAGGTCAGTTGTGCCTGTATACTACTTTTAAATTTTGTATGACATTAAATAATGTTTGGTAAGGGAAACACCACATTTTGTTCACTAATCCAGCCTTTGTAGATATTTCTAAAGACAGATCAATAACTTCTGAGAGTTTTAATGATTTAAATAAATATTTGATTGAACTTTGACCTTAAATTTTTGATTACTTTCACTTAGAGATCTTTATGGCTCAACTTTTACATAAGTTACAAACATACTCAGAACTTCTCTGAGAAGTTTAGTATTTTCAGCTTGTTATTTATTGCTTGAATTGTGGAAACATTTGGTAATCTTAATTTAGAAATATGTATTACTCTATAGAAATCCTCTTTTTACTAAAAATATTTTTATTGCTACTTCCTTTTAACCTTTGTTTCTCTGGGAACAGATTCACAGAGAGAAGCTGAATTCTCATTTGGTGTGGGCAGTTGGTCTGTGCCTGAGGACAACAGTCATAGAAGGGAATAGGAATTAGAAGGAGCCATTATTTGTTTCCATGAACCACCACTAAATATAACACTTATGTGACACTGGTGAGCTTCACGAAACCCTTGAAGATTCTATTTTTTGAACATGAGGAGAGAAAGACCTCCCAGCTAATTCTCTTCAGAAGGGGAGAGGAGAGATGTGCAGAAAGCAACAGCACCGTTCCCACTGTGTTTCACAAGGAACAACAGCGTCACTTCTGTGTATCCATGGACAGATCGTATTGTGCATAAGCTTCTCTTATTTTCTGTTCTGTTTTTATTGCACTTCTATTGCTTGTACACATTGTAACATGGGATTATCACTCTTTATTGTATAGGATTTGGTTGTTTGATCATGCTTGTTTTTGTTTCTTTTAAAGCAAGGTGTGACTTTTTATGATGTGACTTGCTCAGCTGTTGGTAATATCAATATTTTTATCCATCTGTACATTTAGATTGTTCTGTAATTTTCAGTTCTCTACTTAAAATGAAACGAATATTTAAACATAAGGCATGTGTAAAAAACATGGCTTCTTTGTCCTATATTCTATGACTAATATCGACTCATAAGTGAGTATATACCATATATGTCTTTCTCCTTCTGGGTTATTTCACTTGGGATAATCTTTTCTATTTCCCACTATTTGCCTGTAGGCTTCATGATCTCCTTGTTTTTAATTGCCAAATAATATTCCATTGTTTAAATATACCACACAATTATTCCTCCATTGAGGGACATCTAGGTTGTTTCCAGATTCTTGCCATAACTAATAAAACTGCTATGAACATAGTTGAGCTAATGTCCTCATTGAATGGTGGGGCATCTTTGGGTATATGCCGAGGAGTGGTATAGCTAGATCTTGAGGTAGCACAATTACTAATTGTATGAAAGAGCGCCAGATTGATTTCTGAAGTGGTTGTGAAAGCTTATATTCCCACCAGCAATGGAGGAAGGTTCCCCTTTCTCCACAGCCTATCAAGGATGTATCATCCCTTAAGCTTTTTGTCTTAGCCATTCTGATGGGGGTGTGGTGGAATAAAGAAGCTAAACAAGGAGGAGCCTAGGGAAGAGGCTGAAACCTCACTCAGAGGGGCAAACAGAATAGACATCAGAAGTAGGAGAAGACAAGGAACAGGACAGGAGCCTTCCACAGAGGACCTCTGAAAGACTCCACTCACCAGGGTATTGAAGGAGATACTGAGACTCATGGACAAACTTTGGGCAGAGTGCAAGAAGAAGAGAGATAGAAAGACCGGGAGCGGAAAGGAACTCCACAAGAAGATCAACAGAGCCAAAAAACCTGGGCACAGGGGGTCCTGCAAAGACTGGTACTCCAACCAAGGACCATGCAGGGAGAGGACCTAGACATCCTGCTCAGAGGAAGCCCATAGGCTGCTCAGTTTTGAAGTGGGGGCCCTAGTAAGGGGATCGGGGACTGGCTCTGACATGAACTCAGTGGCTGACTCTTTGATCACCTCCGGCTGAGGGTGCAGCTTTCCCAGAACACAGAGGAAGATGATGCAGCCAGCCCTGATGAGACCTCATAGGCTAGGGTCAGATAGAAGGGGAGGAGGACCTGCCCTATCAGGAGACTAGGGAAAGGGCACAGGAGAAGAAGAGGGAAGGTAGGTAGGACTAGGAGGAGATGAGGAAGGAGGCTACAGCAGGGATACAAGTGAATCAATTGAAATAAATAAAATTTTAAAAATGAACATTGCTTGTGACTAACAGCAGAACACAGGGATGATGAGGGAGTTGGATACAGATGGCACATGAGGGATGAGGCCTCAGGGTTAGTGGCCATGCATTAAAAGGGGCAGGGTCAATGACATAGCAGCTGAACCCCAAGCTCTGAGTCCACATCTATGAAAGATAATATGTCACAAATGCTACTGGGTCCTTATATAAACACACATAGAGAGGCAATAGGGAGAGAGAGGATTCGTAAAGTCAACAAGATCTTGGGCATACAATAACAGACTCATGTTGGACCAGATTGTTATTTATGATGGTGATATTCAAGTATTGTAGACACTGGCTAGGATTTTTCACTTTGACAAAACTGAAGAATAAATTGGGCTGTGGCAGAAGTTTCTCTTAGCATCCCTGGCTCGCTTAGTTACACATTCTTCCCTAAAGTCCCATTGGGGCATTATTAAGGAAATATTTATCCAAGAATGAGCAGAGTCTCAACAGGTATGACGTCACTTGCCTTCTGTTCCTTGTGCATTTAAATAGCTTCTATCCCTTGGCAAATGTGGCTCAGGCTGCAGCTGCATCTGATGGTGAGTCAGCATGGCATGGGGTGGTCAGCAGACAGTCTGTTCTCAGGGATCTGTTTTAGCCTTTATTCTTTACTGTCTTATTCATTATAGGGAGGAGAAAGTGTCCTTCTTCTTCTTTTTCTTCTTTTCTTCTCCTCCTCCTCCTCCTCCTCCTCCTCCTCCTCGTTCTCACTCTCCTTCTCCCTCCTCCTCATCGTCATCCTCTTCTGCTTCTGCTCATTCTTATTTTTCTTTTCCTTCTCCTCCTCCTTGATTTCTCTATGTAGCCCTGGCTAACCTGCAACATGAGAAGCCTGGACTCAAACTAAGAAGTCTACATGCCTCCCTCCCTAGTGCTGGCATCAAAAGTGTGCACTGCCTCACCCAGCATCTTTCTAAAGTTTCCTTCTGGTATTTTCTTACGGAGTTGTTTTCTAACTAATACATGAAACAACATGTTTTCCTTAGAGACACACAGATACACACACATACACAACCAGACTTGCCTTGATTTCATTGATGACCCCTTTTCACGAGTGCTAGGATTGTTGGAGGCATCTGCCAGCACACCCACCCTTCCTTTTTAAGTGTTCATAGGACAATGCATTCATTTTGCCAAACTGTCTCTGTTGTTAAATTTCAAGTATGGGCAATTCTAAAGGGGTAAAATGAATCTTATCAATGTCTCACCATGTGAAGCAGAGAGTCCATGATTTATACACAAACTATATGTTCTTGGGGAAATGATATTTCCCTAAAATCCATGCAGCTAGCACTCTGTGTCTACTCATAGATTAAGCATTCACAATGTCAGCTATTGTGTGGTGTGAGGCAGGTGCTCTGAGACCCTGAGCTCCTTCCTCAGTGTAAAAGAAGGAAACATGGTCACTCCTATGTAAACACCCAGGGGGCTCAAAGATGCTGCTGGCATGGGATGATGCTCTGTCCCTTCTCTACCTTCATGGTTAGAAATACAAAGTATTAACAATGCACCAATCTTCTCACATGAAATCAAATAGCACAGCATGGATAAGGGCAATCAGGGTGCTAGTTCAACACTTTGTGCAGACACAACATTCCTGATCTCCTGCTGCCTGGGTACCTTGATGTCAGTGGCCCCCACTTAAGAGAGTTCACTGACTTCCCAGCACACCTCTTGACCCTTACCTGCCTCCTGACCTCCACTCACCCAGGACACAGTGCTCAGAGATTCTCATAGACTGTGGATCTGTCCCCAGTCTTTCTTCACTGTGTCTAATAATACAGAGTCAGCAGGTAAAGGTAAGATGAATTTTGGAGAGCTTATGCTTTTCAATCCATGCAACTTTCCTGTCACAAATAAGCCTTTTAAAAATAGAAATCTATCTGGCTTCTTCCTGTCTCTCACTCCATTTCCTGTCTGTATCTCTGCCTATCTCATCTTATAGGTCTCAGATTTGTCTGATATTTATACAAAGACATCAAGAACACAGCCATGTTCTCTGCTCTGTCAGCAGCACAGGCAGAACATACTACTTTATGGGCTTAAGTATCAGGTTCGCTTTTGTGCTTTATCTTTAGGATCTTGACATAGATATAAAATGTCCCTGAGATTTGTGATTGTTTTCTTACTCCCCTGTAACTCTTGCTAACATCTCAGAAAGAGGAGATTTCATTTTCTTCCTATTGCTGCTAGCACACAAATTAAAAAAAAATCTTATAAGATCTCCTCTTTTTAAAAATACTGTGTAGAAGAGGCATCCACTGAGCCTTATTAGACAGGCTGGACACACTCTATCTGATACTGTTTCTTACTATGTTGTACCTCTTTTAAACTTCAAACTTAATTCACATCTATGTGCAATTTTCCCAGCATAAACAGACACTAACCTTGTTTAATGCAACCAAGGTTAACGTGTCTGGGGATTTCTTTCAGCATCTAACACAGAAGGAGGCTGTGAGCCTGGAGTGGAGGGAATGGTGAGTTTCTATCAGGAACATCTCAGGGCTGTGTTCCCTCTCCCTCTCAGACTCCATGAAGGAGTGGCTGACTGAGATGCTGCTGCCACAGCCTGGCCTGGCAACCAGCAGTGACTGCTGAATCCTCTGCCTCCTGTGGATTCTTACAGCAAATGGTGGATACTGTGAGGAGTGAAGTTTGGAGAAGGGCAACCAGAGAACTTGAAACATTGCACTAACTCTGTCTACCCAGCATAGATGAGGGAGCATGTTATATTTATTTTATATCTATATTTTCATATGACCATGTTTATGTGAACATACATTTAAAGAGAATTTATCCATCAAAACAAACAGATATAGGACACTTCAAATTCAATGGAAGTGTATATCAGTCAATTAAAATAAATTACCATAATATGTTAAAAATCACATTCTTCAGTGAAGGTTAAATTGGAGAGTGCATCTCATCTCATAATGTGTTAACATTAGAATCAGCTCAAAAATGGTTCTGAATAATAACTCATGCACTAATTAATTTTTAACACTGTTTCTTGGCTCATTTGGATTCCATGTGTATTAGGGTTTTTTGATAATTTCGGTTGGTAATTTACTATTTCCATTAGTATCAAAAAAAAATCATCCTGCAGCTTTGAAGAACAGGAAAGGCCAGGACCATGAACTGTGGTAGATCTACTCTGAAGTGTGATGGCTATAACCACAGATGTGCATTCTTACTTTTTAAATTCCTTACATCATAGCTAGACTGTTACTCTCAGATCTACAAGTCCAGGGAATTTCTCAGCACAGTATGTTTGTGCACATATCGGTACGCAGTCACTAACACCAAAGCTTCTTGGTTGCCTAGGTAACACCATTAGACATCACTACCTGGATGAGCAACTACACTGGACAGTCAGATTTCATCCTGCTGGGACTCTTCACTCAGTCCAAACACCCTGTCTTGCTTGCTGTGGTCATTTTTGTGGTTTTCCTGCTGGCCTTCTCTGGGAATGCCCTCCTGATCCTCCTCATCCTCTCTGACACCCACCTCCACACACCCATGTACTTTTTCATCAGCCAGCTGTCTCTCATGGACATAATGTACATTTCTGTCATTGTGCCCAAGATGCTCATGGACCAGGCCCTGGGGAGCCACAGGATTTCAGCTGCTGCCTGTGGGATGCAGATGTTCCTCTACCTGACATTAGGAGGTTCAGAATTTTTCCTTCTGGCTGCCATGTCTTATGACCGCTATGTGGCCATCTGCCACCCACTCCGTTATCCTGTCCTCATGAACCACAGAGTGTGCCTCCTCCTGATGTCTGTCTGTTGGCTCCTAGGATCCTTGGATGGATTCATGCTCACTCCTGTCACCATGACCTTCCCATTCTGTGGGTCCAGGGAGATCCACCACTTCTTCTGTGAGGTCCCTGCTGTGAGGAAGCTCTCCTGCTCAGACACCCGGCTCTCTGAGACCCTCATGTACCTGTGCTGTGTGCTCATGCTTCTCATCCCTGTGACAGTCATTTCCAGCTCCTATTCATCCATCCTCCTCACTGTTGTCAGGATGAACTCAGCAGAGGGCAGGAGGAAGGCCCTTGCCACCTGCTCCTCCCACATGGCTGTGGTCATCCTCTTCTTTGGCGCTTCTTTCTATAACTACATGCTCCCTGCCTCCTTCCACACCCCTGAGAAGGACATGGTGGTGTCTGTGTTTTATACAATTCTTACCCCTATGTTGAACCCACTAATCTATAGTCTGAGGAATAAGAATGTCAAAGATGCTATGAAGAAATTGTTGGGTGTACAATCCCTCTTCAAGAAAGAGTAAAATAATTTGGAAGGAATAGTTTCTTCTCCTGGTCTCTAAACTCAGTTGTTCTAGGCCTCGTCCTGATGTTAGTCCTCATATATCGTGTTTCATTTCATGTTCAGCACGTTTGGAGAATTATTTATCTATTCTGAAAGTTTCTTCATTGATATACTCCTTGTCCATTCAAATACTTTATATGTATTCTGTCAATGTTATGTTTCTTGAAGTTGAAATGGCTGTTTCATTTTGTGTGGCAATAGTCTTAGCAATAAAAATTACATCATATTCAGAAATAATTGGTCATGAGGTGTTCAACCAAGAAAAGATAGAGTGAGTTGAAAGACAAGTGGCTAACAACATTGACAAGAGGTGACCTGAGATAAATAACATATCAAAATATTTCTGTATGCTTTCTTATTTGTATAAATTTGAAATTAGAAAAAAATGAATAGCGAGATAAAGTTTTTTTCCCTTCAGCTGCTGTATTATTATATAGTAACAATAATGATTAAGAGAGATATAAATCTGGATAGTACAAGTGGTCCCAAGGGTTTCAAATTTTCATTGGGCTGTTTTACATATACAAGTATCCCTCAAAACCAAACACTGTTCTCACTTCAAAGGAAATGAGGAACAGCTTTCTTAAACCAAAATGAGTGACGATGGTCAAGGAGCATGAACTCAGGTTCCTCCAAACCACACGTTCCAAAGTCTCCTGGAAAGTTACAAAGCACCAGCAAATCATACCTAATACCTCAAGGGATTTTTCCACTACACTTGTGGAAAAATCAGGATTGAGGTTGTAGGAAAGTGGCAAAATCTCTGCCACGGTTCTCACATGCTGTCTGGTGACAGGGAAAGCTTTCAGTTTGGGGGAAGCTGGCACTCCAGTACAGATTCCCAATACACTCCAAAAGATTTCACCTGGTAGTTATGAAGGTGCTGGCTCAGAAACTAAAGCCAGCAATGAATGGCTCCTAAGGCCCTACAGATAGGCTGGGGTAAATTAACTTTGAATCTGTTAGGTTCTTATGCTCCATGTTCACAGAAGGTCTACCAGTTGGCCAGTTGTATAAGCTTTAACCTGTGTTTGCCTTTGCCCTCTGAGAACTTCAGTGCAGTGTCCCCTGTTGACCAGCTGTCATATTCTGTGCATGAAGAGGCCAACTGCTGTTTCTGACCTGTGCTGAGGAAGCTCATTCCTAGGTGTCTGGATAAGCAGGACCGCAGTATTCAGGAGAAGTAGCTAGTGCAGCCATTCTGGTGTGGGTCTCATTTGTTTCCACTCCCAATATCTGACACAGCATTTACATGTGACATGTTACAGGAATGTTACACCTGAAACCACAACAGCACAGTGAGGCCTATGGAAGTAAAAGTAGCAAGTGAGAGAAACAGGTTTCTTAATTGAGCACAGCTAGAATCACCTTTCAACCAGGCTATCTGAGTGTTTCCTCTGTGCCCTTAAGTTTTTTGCACTTTATGAGCTATTTTATTTGATGTTTAGAATATTGGAAATAATTTAATCTTTCATAACTCTATTTTCTTTAGGCCAGTCTAGTCCCATAGCTGTAATTTCATATGGAGTGGCTAATTCTAACTTTTTTTTTTAAGGTTTTTAAGAAAGGGTTCCTTCGTATAGCCTTATCTATCCTGTACCTCGCTGGCCTTAGCCTCACCGAGAAGGTTTTAACTATCCCTACTAGTAGACATGGTCCTAATAAGAGTAATAAGCCAAGTCCCAAAAAACACTACATAAAAGTGACATAAAAAGATGACCCCTTATCCAAATATCAAGCCTGAGAAACATTCACAGGAACCATAATAAGAGGCTGTTGAACAATCAAAACCATTTTAAAGCTTGGAAATACAGCTTGTTATGTTACATTGATGGCAAGAAACATTAAATTTTGGATCTTGTATAAAAATGTTAACATTTCCAAACAACAAAGCATAAGGAGAATTTACATAGGCAGTTACACGGCCTCCCAAGAGTTTCTGTGGTAAGCTTCCAAATATAGGTCAGCTGAAAGCCAGAATCAGACCAAAGTTCCATAGTCAGTCCTCTTTTTCATTCTTTCTGCTTTTGTTGAGAACTGTCCTTATTACAAGATCAATCAATTCCAGTCACACTGTATAAGAGGTTTCTCTGCATAACATCTTCTCCCAGGAACAGAATGAAACAAGGGTGGGTCAGCTGTCCATTCACCATCAGGACAGCTGTCCATTCACCATCAGGACAGAATTTACCATGGTCAGCAACAGGAATATCCTCCTTCCAGGGAACAAGTGCAAATCACACCAGCCTTTCTGGGATCTACCTGGCTCCTTCTGTATCCTGCGGATAAACACAAGTATGCCCTCTTCCCCATATTAATATGGGGTCAGGGCCCTGCCATATTCCAGTAATTGGATCCTTCCATTTTACTTGCACATAATCGTCTTTGGTATTAGGGTGCCACAACCATTCAGTCACAGAACAGTTATATTCACATTTTAAAAAATTTAAAATAAAGAGAGCATGATAATTCTGTGGTGTCTGGGGATATAACTCATCCTTTTTTATTTTTTGCAATTGGTTCTAAGAGATCAGTGGGCATGCTCAAAAATTCCATTGCTCTGAGGATTATATGGAATACCCATTTTATGATTTATATTCATTTGTGCACAAAAACACTGAAAAGCTTGACTAATATATCAGTCTTTATAATGGAAGGAATACCAATTGTAGCAAAACACTTTAGACAATGACTTATAATGTGTTTGGTGGCTTCTCCTGCTAAGGGAGTTGCCATGATAAATCCTGAAAATGTATCAATTGTTATGTGAACATAGTTTAGTATTCCAAATTCTGGGATATGAGTAACATCCATTTGTTGTTTAGAATGGTTCCAACCCAAGGTTTTAAGTAAGTTAACGTTATGTTACAGAATTTAAACATACCCAGTGACCAATAATCTATAACCAAGACATACTGAACATGGTAAACTTATCATTCAAATCAGACGAACAAAACACCTTGCTACTTTGTTGAATCAAATTTTTATGACCATAGAAGCTTTGTAGCAGAATTAACCATTAGCTTTCTTTTTCCTGGAGTAATTTTAGCTGTAGCATGACACTGCTCACCAAATTCTAACTTCCATAACAAATTATCTTTTCCTGCTAAACATTCTCTTGCTAATTGCTTCCAGTCCCCTGGGCAGAGAGCCTCAGTAGACAAGGAGTCTAACAGAGATTGAGTAAAAGGTGCTGTAGGACAATATTAAGAGTGTGTGTGCAATTTTCAATTCTTTTATTTGTTTAAAAGGTATATGTGAATAAACTCTCACCTATTACCCTGTCCATCAGGCTGCTCCATAATTGGAAAACCATAACACTCAGTTATATCTTCTCCATTTTGCCTAACTTGTTCTTCCTCCAACTCTGCAACCTCAACAGAATCTAGGTCATCCTCAAAGTCTTCTTCTGACAAGAAATTATTATAATTAGGAGGAACATCTAACTCTTCTGGAGGAGCCAATGGTTTAATCTCATTTTGTCTTAAAGCCTCCCATTTTTCTTTCCTCTTTCTCTCTAACCCTGAAAGATTTACTTTCTCATTTCCATGCTGCATATACAGACTATTTCTAATTAAATTCCATACAAAAAATATGAGGCAACTGCCTTGTCCCATTTTTACTGTTGGATTTTACTCACCATGCCCTTTTTGATTTATGATTTGAGTTTGTCAACACCCGTGGTGTCCTTCATTGCTTCACTGCTTCATTGCTTCATTGTATCTCGGGCCCCACGTTGGGCGCCAAACTGCCAGAGTGCCACAGACCGACCCAGCCGGGTCCCACAACCACGGGAAAATCAGGGTATTTGGATATCATGAAGGCACAGTTTTGGGCGAGTTGACAGACAGAGACGACACTGTAGTAGCTTTGACTCTGCTGTGTTTTTTTTACTGAAGTCAGGCTAATAATTTTATAGTGATTTCATAAGGAAGCACCTTAAAGTTGGCATGCTTCCCAGAACACTTAGACTTTTACCAAGGACACAAAGTTTATATTTTACCATGAAAGTGTAGCCAAGCGTAAAGCAGTGCCCACAAGAAATCTTGACCTAGGAACTTTCTGATCAACACAAACAAAATGCAAAATCCTCAAATTCTAGTTTCATTATTGCTAAGCAGTGAGGAGAAAAGTCAGGAGCTAAGTCAGATACCTGCCAAAAATCTTTCTCTGCATCAAAGTTTAAATACACCTTTGTTAATTGTCCTCCCATATGTCTTGCTAAAGATTTATAATCTTTAGATTATAGAAACAAGACACCAAAGGGAGACATGCTCGAGCCAACTGTACTTTCTTATGCTATCTTTTCCTAATAAGGAGCCCATTATTTTTTCACTATTCTTGTAATGCTTTTTAATACTGAATGATTCATTACTTCTCTTAAAATTATTTTTCTTCCATTCTATTCTTGTTAAAGCTTTCAGTAATCTATCAAAAATATGTTTCCTTGAATAGTTAAATGTGCTATTCCAAGAATCATAGAGAAAGATCAAAAGACTCATTAATCCAACCCCACAACCGAAACCAAGAAAGCGTAGAAATCTCAGAATACATCTATTTAGCTTCAGTGGTCAGTGGGACACTTGTAGTTACCTTCAGGAAGCATATTTCTGAAGAAACCATATCTGCCACCTAGTAGCACAATCTATTGATATGCTACACTGACGACGCTGGAGTGGGTGTAGCACCAGAGCCCACCAGCAGAGTTGAACAGTTCTTGAGTTGGGAGTGAGGACTGAAATTAATAAACCAACACACAACACACAGGACCCTTCTGAGAGGATCTAGCAGAAGCTAGACACCTTGCTTTATTCCAGACTCCTTTTAAAGTCAGAGCTAAAGCACCTTAGTACAATGAATGATTTCACAAGGATGTCAAGCTAAAGGTGTGACTTTGACAAGACATCCCACCTGCTGTCTCAAACAAAAGGAGATAGACCTGGTAGCTTATCACTGACTCCAGTGAAGGCCAGGGTGAAAGTATGTCTTTCTGCTCAGATCTAAATAACAAAGCAGCCTGGCAGACCAGCAGCTCCCAACAAGGGCCTTTCTCACCACAGCCTCCTTTGGAAGCATTGGGAGCATGTCTCTCCATTGGACTCACTTCTCTGTGGAATTTACACTGCTGAGCATCTTCTTAGCAGAGCCTTGGTGGCCTCTTGATCTAGAGGACAGGTGCCCACTAGAATTGACAGACCTTTGGAAAAATGTCCCATGTCCTCTGGGGGCCTAGATTATCTTGAAGAACCCGGGTAAAACTTAATGTCACTTTAATCCCTCTGTCCACAGTGGTATAGGCTCCCAAGAATAGTTAATCAACATCCAGAAGGTCAGTTGTCCTGCCTGCTACTCTTATATTTTGTATGACATTAAATAATGTTTGGTAAGGGAAACACCACATTTTTGTTCACTAATGCAGCCCTTGTAGATATTTTCTAAGGACAGATCAATAAATTTTGAGAGTTTTAATGATTTAAATAAGTATTTGATTGAACTTTGACCTTAAATTTTTGATTACTTTCACTTAAAGATCTTTATGGCCCATCTTTTACATAAGTTACATACATACTCAGAACTTCTGTGACATGTTTAGGATTTTCAGCTTTGTATTTATTGTTTGGATTCTGGAAACATTTAGTAATCTTAGTTTAGAAATATGTATTACTCTATAGAAATCCTCGTTTTACTAAAAATATTTTTATTGCTACTTCCTTTTAACCTTTGTTTCTCTGGGAACAGATTCACAGAGAGAAGCTGAATTCTCATTTGGTGTGGGCCACAGCCTGAGGACAACAGTCCTGGGAGGGAATATTTGAAGGGAATGGGAATTAGAAGGAGCCATTCTTTGGTTCCAGGAACCACCACTAAACATAACAGTTATGTGACACTGGTGAGCTTCACGAAGCCCTTGAAGATTCTTTTTTTTTTTAACATGAGGAGAGAAAGACCTCCCAGCTAATTCTCTTCAGAAGGGGAGAGGAGAGATGTGCAGAAAGCAACAGCACCGTTCCCACTGTGTTTCACAAGGAACAACAGCGTCACTTCTGTGTATCCATGGACAGATCGTATTGTGCATAAGCTTCTCTTATTTTCAGTTCTGTTTTTATTGCACTTCTATTGCTTGTACACATTGTAACATGGGATTATCACTCTTTATTGTATAGGATTTGGTTGTTTGATCATGCTTGTTTTTGTTTCTTTTAAAGCAAGGTGTGACTTTTTATGATGTGACTTGCTCAGCTGTTGGTAATATCAATATTTTTATCCAAGCTATTTGTACATTTAGATTGTTCTGTAATTTTCAGTTCCCTACTTAAAATGAAACGAACATTTAAACTGAAGGTATGTCTAAAAAAACATGGCTTGTTTATCCTATATTATATGGCTAATATCGACTTATAAGTTACTATATACCATATGTGTCTTTCTGCTTCTGGGTTATTTCACTCGGGATGATCTTTTCTATTTCCCACTATTTGCCTGCAGGCTTCATAATTGCCTTGTTTTTAATTACCGAATAATATTCCATTGTTTAAATGTACCATACAATTATTCCTCCATTGAGGGACATCTAGGTTGTTTCCAGATTCTGGCTATAACAAATAAAGCTGCTATGAACATAGTTGAGCTAATGTCCTCATTGAATGGTGGGGCATCTTTGGGTATATGCCGAGGAGTGGTATAGCTAGATCTTGAGGTAGCACAATTACGAATTGTCTGAGAAAGCGCCAGAATGATTTCCGAAGTGGTTGTACAAGGTTACATTCCCACCAGCAATGGAGGAAGGTTCCCCTTTCTCCACAGCCTATCGAGGATGTATCATCCCTTAAGCTTTTTGTCTTAGCCATTCTGATGGGGGTGTGTGGAATAAAGAAGCTAAACAAGGAGGAGCCTAGGGAAGAGGCTGAAACCTCACTCAGAGGGGAAAACAGAATAGACATCAGAAGTAGGAGTAGACAAGGAACAGGACAGGAGCCTTCCACAGAGGACCTCTGAAAGATTCCACTCACCAGGGTATTGAAGGAGATACTGAGACTCATAGCCAAACTTTGGGCAGAGCGCAGGAGGCCTTACAGAAGGATAGGGAGATAGAAAGACCTGGAGGGGAAAGGAGCTCACAAGAAGACCAACAGAGCCAAAGAACCTGGGCACAGGGGGTCCTGCAGAGACCAATACTGCAACCGAGGACCATGCATGGAGAAGACCTAGACATCTTGCTCAGAGGAAGCCCATAGGCTGCTAAGTGTCCTAGTGGGTTCCCTAGTAAGGGGCTCAGGGACTGGCTCTGACATGAACTCAGTGGCTGACTCTTTGATCACCTCCGGCTGAGGGTGCAGCTTTCCCAGAACACAGAGGAAGATGATGCAGCCAGCCCTGATGAGACCTCATAGGCTAGGGTCAGAGAGAAGGTCGTATCAGTAGACTAGGGAAAGGGCACAGGGGGAGAAGAGGGAAGGTGGGTAGGACTAGGAGGAGATGAGGAAGGAGGCTACAGCAGGGATACAAGTGAATAAATTGAAATAAATAATTTTTAAATGAACATTGCTTGTGACTAACAGCAGAATACAGGGATGATGAGGGAGTTGGGGACAGATGGCACATGAGGGATGAGGCCTCAGGGTTAGTGGCCATGCATTAAAAGGGGCAGGGTCAATGACATAGCAGCTGAACCCCAAGCTCTGAGTCCACATCTATGAAAGATAATATGTCACAAATGCTACTGGGTCCTTATATAAACATACATAGAGAGACAATAGGAAGAGAGAGGATTCTGTAAAGTCAAAATTATCTTGGGCATACAATAACAGACTCATGTTGGACCAGATTGTTATTTATGATGGTGATATTCAGGTATTGTAGACACTGGCTACACTTTTTCACTTTAACAAAACTGAAGAGTAAATTGGACTGTGGCAGAAGTTTCTGTTAGCATCCCTGGCTCTCTTAGCTACACATTCTTCTTTAAAGTCCCAGAGGGAAATTATTAACCAAATAGTTATCCAAGAATGAGCAGAGTCTCACCAGGTATGATGTCACTTGCCTTCTGTTCCTTGTGCATTTAAATAGCTTCTGTCCCTTGGCAAATGTGGCTCAGGCTGCAGCTGCATCTGATGGTGAGTCAGCATGGCATGGGGTGATCAGCGGACAGTCTGATCTCAGGGGTCTGTTTTAGCCTTTATTCTTTACTGTCTTATTCATTATAGGGAGGAGAGAGTGTCCTTCTCCTCCTCCTCCTCTTCCTCCTACTCCTCCTTCTTCTTTTTCTTCTTCTTCATCTTCCTCCTCCTCCTCTTCTACTTCTTCTCTTGCGTTTCTCTCCCTCTTCCTCCTCCTCTTCCTCTTCTGCTCATTCTTATTTTTCTTTTCCTACTCCTCCTTCTCCTTCTTGATTTCTCTGTATAGCCCTAGCTGACATGCAACATGAGCAGCCTGGCTTCAAACTAAGAAGTCTACATGCCTCCCTCCCTAGTGCTGGCATTAAATGTGTGCACTACCTCACCCAGCATCTTTCTAAAGTTTCCTTCTGGTATTTTCTTACTGAGATGTTTTCTAACTAGTAAATGAAACAACATGTTTTCCGTAGAGACACACAGAGATACACACACATACACAACCAGACTTGCCTTGATTTCATTGATGACCCCTTTTCACGAGTGCTAGGATTGTTGGAGGCATCTGCCAGCACACCCACCCTTCCTTTTTAAGTGTTCATAGGACAATGCATTCATTTTGCCAAACTGTCTCTGTTGTTAAATTTCAAGTATGGGCAATTCTAAAGGGTTAAAATGAATCTTATCAATGTCTCACCATGTGAAGCAGAGAGTCCATGATTTATACACAAACTATATATTCTTGGGGAAATGATATTTCCCTAAAATCCATGCAGCTAGCACTCTGTGTCTACTCATAGTTTAAGCATTCACAATGTCAGCTATTGTGTGGTGTGAGGCAGGTGCTCTGAGACCCTGAGCTCCTTCCTCAGTGTAAAAGAAGAAAACATGGTCACTCCTATGTAAACACCCAGGGGGCTCAAAGATGCTGCTGGTATGGGATGATGCTCTGTCCCTTCTCTACCTTCATGGTTAGAAATAAAGTTTTAACAATGCACCAATCTTCTCACATGAAATCAAATAGCACAGCATGGATAAGGGCAATCAGAGTGCTAGTTCAACACTTTGTGCAGACACAACATTCCTGATCTCCTGCTGCCTGGGTACCTTGATGCCAGTGGCCCCCACTTAAGAGAGTGCAGACTTCCCAGCACGCCTCCTGCCCCTCACCTGCCTCCTGACCTCCATTCACTAAGTAGACAGTGCTCAGAGATTCTCATAGACTGTGGATCCGTCCCCAGTCTTTCTTCACTGTGTCCAGTAATACAGAGTCAGCAGGTAAAGGTAAGATGAACTTTGGAGAGCTTATGCTTTTCAATCCATGCAACTTTCCTGTCACGAATAAGCCTTTTAAAAATAGAAATCTATCTGCTTCTTCCTGTCTCTCACTCCATTTCCTGTCTGTATCTCTACCCATCTCATCTTATAGGTCTCAGATTTGTCTGATATTTATACAAAGACATCAAGAACACAGCCATGTTCTCTGCTCTGTCAGCAGCACAGGCAGAACATACTACTTTATGGGCTTAAGTATCAGGTTCGCTTTTGTGCTTTATTTTTAGGATCTTGACATAGATATAAAATGTCCCTGAGATTTGTGATTGTTTTCTTACTCCCCTGTAACTCTTGCTAACATCTCAGAAAGAGGAGATTTCATTTTCTTCCTATTGCTGCTAGCACACAAATTAAAAAAAAATCTTATAAGATCTCCTCTTTTTAAAAATACTGTGTAGAAGAGGCATCCACTGAGCCTTATTAGACAGGCTGGACACACTCTATCTGATACTGTTTCTTACTATGTTGTACCTCTTTTAAACTTCAAACTTAATTCACATCTATGTGCAATTTTCCCAGCATAAACAGACACTAACCTTGTTTAATGCAACCAAGGTTAACGTGTCTGGGGATTTCTTTCAGCATCTAACACAGAAGGAGGCTGTGAGCCTGGAGTGGAGGGAATGGTGAGTTTCTATCAGGAACATCTCAGGGCTGTGTTCCCTCTCCCTCTCAGACTCCATGAAGGAGTGGCTGACTGAGATGCTGCTGCCACAGCCTGGCCTGGCAACCAGCAGTGACTGCTGAATCCTCTGCCTCCTGTGGATTCTTACAGCAAATGGTGGATACTGTGAGGAGTGAAGTTTGGAGAAGGGCAACCAGAGAACTTGAAACATTGCACTAACTCTGTCTACCCAGCATAGATGAGGGAGCATGTTATATTTATTTTATATCTATATTTTCATATGACCATGTTTATGTGAACATACATTTAAAGAGAATTTATCCATCAAAACAAACAGATATAGGACACTTCAAATTCAATGGAAGTGTATATCAGTCAATTAAAATAAATTACCATAATATGTTAAAAATCACATTCTTCAGTGAAGGTTAAATTGGAGAGTGCATCTCATCTCATAATGTGTTAACATTAGAATCAGCTCAAAAATGGTTCTGAATAATAACTCATGCACTAATTAATTTTTAACACTGTTTCTTGGCTCATTTGGATTCCATGTGTATTAGGGTTTTTTGATAATTTCGGTTGGTAATTTACTATTTCCATTAGTATCAAAAAAAAAATCATCCTGCAGCTTTGAAGAACAGGAAAGGCCAGGACCATGAACTGTGGTAGATCTACTCTGAAGTGTGATGGCTATAACCACAGATGTGCATTCTTACTTTTTAAATTCCTTACATCATAGCTAGACTGTTACTCTCAGATCTACAAGTCCAGGGAATTTCTCAGCACAGTATGTTTGTGCACATATCGGTACGCAGTCACTAACACCAAAGCTTCTTGGTTGCCTAGTAGAAACCCATGGACAACACTACCTGGATAAGCAACTACACTGGACAGTCAGATTTCATCCTGCTGGGACTCTTCACTCAATTCAAACACCCTGTCTTGCTTGCTGTGGTCATTTTTGTGGTTTTCCTGCTGGCCTTCTCTGGGAACGCCCTCCTGATCCTCCTCATCCTCTCTGACACCCACCTCCACACACCCATGTACTTTTTCATCAGCCAGCTGTCTCTCATGGACATGATGTACATTTCTGTCACTGTGCCCAAGATGCTCATGGACCAGGTCCTTGGGAGCCACAGGATCTCAGCTGCTGCCTGTGGGATACAGATGTTCTTCCATCTGACACTAGCAGGTTCCGAATTTTTCCTTCTGGCTGCCATGTCTTATGACCGCTATGTGGCCATCTGCCACCCACTCCGTTATCCTGTCCTCATGAACCACAGGGTGTGCCTCCTCCTGATGTCTGTCTGTTGGCTCCTGGGATCCTTGGATGGATTCATGTTCACCCCTGTCACCATGACCTTCCCATTCTGTGGGTCCAGGGAGATCCACCACTTCTTCTGTGAGGTCCCTGCTGTGAGGAAGCTCTCCTGCTCAGACACCCGGCTCTCTGAGACCCTCATGTACCTGTGCTGTGTGCTCATGCTTCTCATCCCTGTGACAGTCATTTCCAGCTCCTATTCAGCCATCCTCCTCACTGTTGTCAGGATGAACTCAGCAGAGGGCAGGAGGAAGGCCCTTGCCACCTGCTCCTCCCACATGGCTGTGGTCATCCTCTTCTTTGGCGCTTCTTTCTATAACTACATGCTCCCTGCCTCCTTACACACCCCTGAGAAAGACATGGTGGTATCTGTGTTTTACACAATTCTTACCCCTATGTTGAACCCACTAATCTATAGTCTTAGGAATAAGACTGTCAAAGATGCTATGAAGAAATTGTTGGGTGTACAATCCCTCTTCAAGAAAGAGTAAAATAATTTGGAAGGAATAGTTTCTTCTCCTGGTCTCTAAACTCAGTTGTTCTAGGCCTCGTCCTGATGTTAGTCCTCATATAACATGTTTCATTTCATATTCAACACTTTTGGAAAATCATTTATCTATTCAGAAAGTTTTATTGATATACTTCTTATCCATTCAAATACTTTTTATATATTCTGTCAATGTTCTATTTTTTGAAGTTGAAATTGCTATTTCATTTTGTGGGGTAATAGTTTTAGCAATAAATAAATGTCATATTCAGAAATAATTGGTCATGAGGTGTTCAATCAAGAAAAGATAAGAGTGAGTTGAAAGACAAGTGGCTAACAACATTGACAAGAGGTGACCTGAGATAAATAACATATCAAAATATTTCTGCATGCTTCCTTATTTGTATAAATTTGAAATTCGAAAAAAAATGAATAGCAAGATACCATTTTTCCCTTCAGCTCCTGTATTATTATATAGTAATAATAATGGTTGAAAGAGATAAAATCTGGATGGTACAAGTGGCCCTGAGGGTTTCAAATTATTTTGTATATGCCAAACACCTACTGACAAAGCAAACACTGTTCTCACTTCAAAGGAAATGAGGAACAGCTTTCTTGAACCAAAAATGAGTGACGATGGTCAAGGAGCATGAACTCAGGTTCCTCCAAACCACACGTTCCAAAGTCTCCCGGAAAGTTACAAAGCACCAGCAAATCATACCTAATACCTCAAGGGATTTTCCACTACACTTGTGGAAAAATCAGGATTGAGGTTGTAGGAAAGTGGCAAAATCTCTGCCACGGTTCTCACATGCTGTCTGGTGACAGGGAAAGCTTTCAGTTTGGGGGAAGCTGGCACTCCAATACAGATTCCCAATACACTCCAAAAGATTTCACCTGGTAGTTATGAAGGTGCTGGCTCAGAAACTAAAGCCAGCAATGAATGGCTCCTAAGGCACTACAGATAGGCTGGGGTAAACTAACTTTGAATCTGTTATGTTCTTATGCTCCATGTTCACAGGAGGTCTGCCAGTTGGGCAGTTGTACAAGCTTTAACCTGTGTTTGCCTTTGTCCTCTGAGAGCTTCAGTGCAGTGTCCCCTGTTGACCTGTCATATTCTGTGCATGAAGAGGCCAACTGCTGTTTCTGACCTGTGCTAAGGAAGCTCATTCCTAGGAGTCTGGATAAGCAGGATCGCAGTCTTCAGGAGAAGTAGCTAGTGCAGCCATTCTGATGTGGGTCTCATTTGTTTCCATTCTCTGTATCTGACACAGCATTTACAAGTGACATATTACAGGAATGTCAGAACCTCAACTCACAACAGCACAGTGAGGCCTAAGGAAGTAAAAGTAGCAAGAGGGAGAAATAGGTTTCTCAATCAAGCACAGCTAGAATCACCTTTCATCCAGGCTATCTGAGTGTTTCCTCTCTGCTCTTACATTTTCTGTACTTTATGAGCTATTTTATTTGATGTTTAGAATATTTGAAATATTTTAATCTTTCATAACTCTATTTTCTTTTGGCAAGTCTAGTTCCATAGCTGTGATTTCATATGGAGTGGTTAATTCTAGCTTTTTTTTTTAAAGGTTTTTGAGAAAGGGTTCCCTTGTGTAGCCTTGTCTATCCTGTAACTCACTGGCCTTGACCTCACAGAGATTCACCTGCCTCTGCCTCCTGAGTGCTGAGAATAAAGGTGTGTGCCTACACTGATCAGGGGTTAGTTCTAATTTTAGGAAAGATTGTTCTTTGGTTTTTAAGTTTTTGTACGTTTCATTTATGGGTCGTATTTTAATTCGTTCTGTTGCATTGGTATTATACCAGATGGCATTTTGGGGGAGTAAATATAAACCACCTTGTAGAAGAAATTAGACAACAACACAGTATGTGTTTGACTCACTTTTTAATGGAACTGTCTTTTCTCCCGAATAAGTCAAAATCATGAGAAGTCAGAATTTCGTGGGGTATTGCAGACATAACCACATCATTTACGTCACAATCAGAGAGTGGACCACTTTTTAAAATGACGTACTGATCCTTTGTAATCTCTCCTCCTCGTGACCCAGGCATCATCTGTACGCCCTCTCTAATAGCAAACATCATTTTTGAAGGGTAATTACATATCTGCTCCTTTCCTGAGGCAGCCACTGCCATTTCAATCTTATACTAAAGAATTACACCTATAAATACTGTCATTTATATTTAATAAATTCATATAAAAAAAAACCCTAAGTTCTTTAGCCACATGGCCCTAAATTCATCGCTCTCATGTCTAGCCATGGAAGCCAAAAGAGTCCAGGAGATGGAGGCTCCTGTGGGTCTATCAAGAAATTCTAGTGGACTTTAATTTAAACATTTAAAAACTATCATCTGCTCTGGCTCCTGCTGGTTGCCTGTCTCGGTCATGTGATGCTAATTGTTCTTGCCATGCACTCGGGGCTGTGGGAGATAGGCCGGAAGGGCCCAGGCACAAAGAAGCAGCTCAGTCAGTGCCCCAATTTCATATCACCAGTGGACTGAGAAAGACACCTGCTGTTAACCTCTGGCAGCCACATATACAAGAACACATGCACACGTGTACCCTCACACATGTGTGCACGCACACACATACCACACGCACAAACAAGAACAGAATTAAAGGCAGATCTACCCTGTGACCATTTCTCACTATTCACCTGGAGCCTTTAGGTCATCACACTACACCACACCACACCACACCACACCACACCACACCACACCACAGAGATTCTTGTACATCAATTATTTTTATTTATTCTTCTCTCATACAGTACATCCCAACTCCAGCTCTCTGTCCCTCCATTCCTCCCAGTTCTCCCCCAACCTCCTGTCCCCCCCCAGATCCACTGCCCACCCCCAGAAAAAAGCAGGTCTCCCAGGGATGTCAACGCAACATGGCATAACAAGATACAACAAGACCAGGTCCAAACCTTCACATCAAGGCTGGGTGAGGCAACCTAGTAGAAAGAAACATATCCTAAGGGCAGGCAAGAGTCAGAGCAACCCCACTATGACTGTCAAGAGTCCCACAAAAACACCAAGCCAACAACCCATAACAGATATGCAGAGAACCTAGCACAGACCCATGCAGGCCCTGCAGTTGCTGCTTCAGTCTCTGTGAGCCTATATGAACCCTGCTTAGTCGATTCTCTGGGCTATGTTTTCCTTGTGTCCTCAAGCACTTTGGCTCCCACAATTCCTCCCCCCCCCCCTTCCTCAGGGTTCCCTGAGCTCTAAGGAGAGAGGCCCAATGGATACCTCTAATCTGGGCTCTTTCTCTATGCCTATTTGGCTGTGGTTCTCTGCATCTGCTGCCATCCTCTCTGATGTGGACTGGACTAGGCACCAGTGTGAGTATAGTGGTATTGATATATCATTAGTAATCATTTTATTGATTTTTTTGGTATGGGGGGCCAGCATGTTTGGTTCTACCCAAGGTAAAACTTATCCAGCTTCTGGTTATCCAGCTTTGGATCTGGTTATCCAGCTTCTGGTTTCGGTTGTCCAAGCAGTGTGAGGCACAGGCTCCTTTTGTGGCATGGGCCTCAAATTAGACCAGTCAGTGGTTGGCCACTCCCGAAAGTTCTGCGCCTCCACTGCGCAGCACATGTTGCAGGCAGATAAACTGTAGGCTGAAGGTTTTGTGGCTGGGTTGGTGCCCCAATCCCACCACTGGACGCCTTGACTGGTTACAGAAGATGGCCGGTTCAGGCTCCATCTTACTAGGAGTCTTCACTGTGGTCAACTTCATAGGTTCCAGGAAGTTTCCACTGCCCTAGGTTTCCACATTGGCTCCTAAATGCCCTTCAACTTCAGCTGATCTCCCCATACTCTTTCTCCACACACCCCACGTGATCCCTCCTCTTCCATTCCCACTTACCCTGAGTACATGCACAAAATGAATTCTATTTCACATTCCCAGGGAGGTCCATGCATCCCTCTAGAGCCCTCCTTGCAACTTAGCCTCTCTGGGTCCGTGGATCATAGCATAATTATCATTTTACTTAGCAGCTATTATCTACTTATAAGTATCCACCTATCCCTGCTTGTCTTTCCGGGTCTGGGTTACCTTACTCGGGATGATTTTTTTTTTCTAGTTTCATCCATTTGTCTGTAAGTTCCATGATGTCGTTTTTCACTCTGTTGTGTAAATGTACCCCATTTTTAAAAGTCTACTCTTCGGCCGAGGGACATCTAGGAAACAATAACCAGTTTCTGGCTATTAGGTTGGGTTTCATTATTCCTTCTAGTACCTTCTGTAGGGTTGGATTTGTGGATAGATGCTTATATTTGACTTCATCATGGAATCTCTTGTTTTCTTCATCTATGGTGATTGAATGTTTTTCTGGGCATAGTAGTCTGGATCCACAGGACATCTATGCAGGCCCTTCTGGCTTTTAGAGTCTTGACTGAGAAGTTGTTATGCCAGGTTCACGGGACCCTCAGAGACCACCAGGAGATGACTCAATGCAATTGCAAGAGAGCTTTATTACGAGAGCGATCGAACTCAGGACCCAAGTCTCACTGGCGCAGCAGTAGAGAAGTGGGACCCCGAGCTCTGAGTGAACAGGATTTTTAAAGGGAAAGTCTGTGAGCCAGGGGTTTCCATGGCAGCAAGCAGGGGGGCACAAGCCTTGGTGTTACAGAATTGGGTGAAGTTTAGCAGGGTGGGGTGACCTTTTCTGAGGTACATAATCACAATGGCTAAGGCATATAATCAGAATGGCTATTTTTCTAAACCATATCTGAAACATTGGGGAGAATTTTCCCACCTGATTCTCAACCAATTCCCATTGATTATTGCCAGGGAGTTTGTCTCTATTTTCTATCAAGCATTTATTCTGTTATATTTCCTGGAGGCTGTTGCTAGGAGAGTTAACTTTGTTTTCTGCCAGGTGTACATTCTGTGATATTTCCTGGTACCTGAATTCAGCTTCCAGTCAAGATCTTTATTTCAAAATGGAGTTATATTCAGGCTATCTTAACCTCTTCAAAGTCAGGTGTAATTCTAATAGGTCTGCCTTTATATGTTACTTGGTCTTTTTCCTTTGCAGCTTTTAATATTCTTTCTTAATTCTGTATGTTTAGTGTTTTGATTATTATTTGGCAAAGGGACTTTCTTTTTCTGGTCCAACCTATTTGTACCTTTATAAGCATCTCCTTGTTTAGGTTAAAAAGAATTTTCTTCTATAATCTTTGTGGAAAAAAAATTTGCTGTTTGAGTTGGGATTCATCTCCTTCTTCTATCCATATTATACTTAGATTTGATCTTACCTGAATGTTTTGTGTCAAGAATATTTTAGATTTAACATTTCCTTTGAAAAATGTATCTATTTCTTCTCTCTTATCTTCAATGCCTCAGATTCTCTCTTCCATCTTTTTTATTCTGTTGGTGATGCTTATTTCTGTAGTTACTTTTTCCTTACCTAGATTTTTCATTTCCACATATGCCTCTGTTTGTGTTTTTCTTATTGCTTCTATTCCCATTTTCATGTCTTGAACAGCTTTCTTTATTATTTAACTGTTTTTTCTTGGCTTTATTGGATTTCTTTAAGGGATTTATTCATTTTCTCTGATCTTTGCTTATCTTAGTCATTTCTATAATTCTGGAAGCTGTTTGCTCTATGCTTCCAACATACTTAGGTGTATTATTTCCTTCTAAAGTTTCTGATGGGATTTAAGACTAGATAGTCATAGTTTTACTACAACTAAGCTTAAGACAAGGATTTATATCTAAAAAGATGTTTTAAAGTGTGGATGAATGTTTTTAGGATAGATACAAAATATCCTAAGAAAGTGATTTAGGTACAGAACTTAGGACTCACCAGGATAGAATAGATAGTGTGGAATGCTTTTTCCATGATTGTCAAGTACAAATGGACTGGACATTATAAGTGTAATTCTTACCTAACAATTCTCCTAATTCTTATTGTATACAGCTTATTAATGTTAGAGAAAGGGCAATTTTTAAAAAACCAAAAGGGGCATGAAATGGAAGTTCTGGTTTCCTTTAAAACTCAATTATGTTATGTAAACATGTTTTTGTTATAATTCCAATTATGGGATTTTAGTCTGTCCACAGCTGATAATTGCTTAGTGTAGGGGCATGGACTTTGCCAGCTGGAGTTAACTGAATTCTGAGGACTTTGAGGGGTATAAATATGATAGCCCAGAGGGAAAAGGTACAGTGCTTTGGAGGAGGTTGATGGAGGACTGTTTAGTTTATTTGCTGTTTTGCTGGACTGATGTTTTGCTGTTTACCTGGACTTCTGGATATCCTGACGACTGAGATTGGTATTGCCTCAAAAAGAATCCTATGATCCTACCCAGCCAGAAGTAAAGAAATCTACATCCCCTCTCCCTTCCAACCTTCTTTTTCCCCAACCTGGGGTGAGGGGGTTGGAAGGGAGGTATAGGCTTCAAGGAACCCCAAAATAAAGTAGCATATGAAAAACTAGCACCTACGGGTCTTTTTCTTGATTTCTTTAAGGGATGTATTCATTTCCTCTTTATGGGCCTCTATTATCTTCACCTAGGTCTTTTTCTTGAGCTTCAGCTGTGTTGTAATATTCAGGGCTTGCTGTAGTAGATTGCCAAGCCCTTGTGGTGATATTGCCTTGGCTGTTGTTGGTTGTGTGTGTTCTTATAGTAGGCATCTGGGTTTGGGATGATCATAAGTCTAGGTACAGATTTCTAAGCTTGTCTTTGTTGGATGATTATTTTGTTCCTTGGCTTTTGTTTCCTCTCTGGTCTTCTGGCCACTATGTCCTGTGGTTGATCAAAGTGTCTTTACCCAAGTTGGAAGCTGGATTTCTGGTGGCCATGGTGGAATCAGGAGGAACAGGGACAAAAGACAGTTGCATGCTTTGCCCTTTAGAGTTTAGACTATCCTGTGAAAAGTCCAGGTTACCAGAACTGTTTTAGGTTCTCTTCCCTTATCCCAACTTTTGTTACTTCTCCTCAATCTTTCCAGGACCCCAGCTCATCCTCGGCCAGACAGGATCACCGCCACAGGAGCTCCTGAAGGAGCGTTGGTTGTTCAGAGTCTGTTTACTTCTTCCCCTGCCTGCTGCTTCCTTCCCATCTCCACTGAGATAGTACAAACCCAACTGCTATTTTACCAAACAAACAGCACAGGATGCTGGACAGTGAGGCTTTCATCAGAGATTTCTTGTTCTGTGATTAATTGGAGTCTTGGGACAGACTCTGAGGAGACTCCCTGAAGGCTCCCCAGTTCCCTGGCACACAGGAGAGTCAGCTGCTCTTGATCTGGCCAGAGCCCAGCAGTGACCCATCACACTGCTCTCAGAGCTGAGTCAGGTGTGCATCAGAGATGTATCGAGCCTGTTTTCATGGGCTATGAGGTCAGAGGTCAGGCTTCTCAAGACAGGGACTGACTGATTTGATGCAAAGTGTTATGGGTTGCAGGGAGAAGGGTGATATGGGCTACCCAAGGCTCACACTACAGCACAAAACAGGACAGTAAAGTCAGGAGGAAGAACACTAACTACTGACAAAGCTCCTGCTCTCCAAGAAGAAAGTTAACTCTGGTTGGTGACCTGTGCCTGAATCACAGATCCAGGGTAGAAAGTCTGCAAAGCAAGAGCAGGTAAGTTTGGATCTGAGAAAAGACAGAGTGCTTTTCATGTTGAAGTCAGGACCATGTGAAAGGCACTCTCCCTCAACAAGAGGAAGAGGTAGGTAGTTGAAAAACCAAAATAAGGCCCCGATGCGGTAGATCAGTGAGTGACTGTGAAGGTCAGCGTCCACCTTGACCTGGTGAGGATGCTGGGTCCACATCAGCCAACAGCTAATGGCGGCAGTGCTGCCTCCCTGCCTCTTCCCTCACTCCAGATTCACACAGGCCTGGAAGAACGTTGTGGGATGGTATGCCAGCCTGTAAGTGTCCACTGATGTTTGTAAGATTGACTTGGGATTATTGCCAGTGGAGGACGACACATCGCCCTCTAGCGGTGCCCCTTTGGGGACTGTTGAACTTTGGGCTGGGAAAAGCATTGAATATTGCTCTTCTTGTGTTGGGGAGGGGGTGTGGAGTGAAGTGCACAGGGCTGCAAGTGAGCATGCGAAAGCAGTCTGCAGACAGACTGCAACCGCCTCCTCCCAGGGCACAGGACCATTGTGCTTCCAACCTTATGCGCAGCTCTGGCTCACTTCCTCCCTTAGAAGAAAGTAAACAAACTAAATGCCTCCCTCATGACTATGGTCCTCAAGTCCCTGTCCAGCATTGGGGCCCAAGATGCAAGTGGGTTCGCAGTCTTCCCTAATGTCCCCGACAGTGTTTGGATGCTTCTTTCAATGTTCTCAAAGCACAGATTATGGGCAGTGTGGGGTTATGGAGAACTTTTCCAGGCACAGTCTGTCCACACACTTCCTGTAGCATCTGCCGTTTGTCATTTGCACCACACAGAATTTCTTTGATTACTTATCACTCAGACAGAATTTACTCTACAGCGAATGCTGGCTGTGTTGTGTGGATGACAAGAAATGTGGCTGCCAGAAGGATGTGGCCTTTCACACAGCAAGGTCCAAGGTGGTCACCTTCATGTCTAGGTGAACCCAGGTCATCAGAGTCAACCTCTTGAAGACTAAAACTGGAGTCCTGATAGAATAAAGTGTGTGATTGTTTTGTTAATATACTCTTTGTGCATGACTCACCTGATTACATAATTAAACACTGAATTATACTTCAGTGTGCTAAAGTCAGTATATAACCCTTCCATCAACAATTACTGATTTAACATGTTTTCTATTGGCTGATGTTTAGCTCTAGGTCAGCTAACAGCTGCCTGCAATTAATACTTCTTGAACCATTCAGATAATGAGAGGCTGTTCTGTTAGTGGTTTGTTTAAGTAACCTGTAACTTGGGATTTTCCATTATAGCTTCTGATCCAAACCTCCCTCCCAGTTCCCTATTTCTGTGTCTTACCCCAACACCTCTCCCATGGAGACCTGCATCTCAGAGTCTCAGCTCCAGGGTCACAGAGCAGAGGCACTGACTTAGAGACTAAAGTCATTTCAGCCGAATGCTTTCTCTGTGATACTTTTCATTTCACCATTGTAGATTTTCAATTGTAAGAAATTCTGAATGAAAAATATGGACCCAAAGAATAAAACTACAGCTGATTTCATCCTGCTGGGGCTCTTTCCCAGCTGCAGGTACCCAAACCTCCTCATCTTCCTCATCCTCCTCATCTACACCCTGGCCTCTGCTGGAAATTCCCTCCTGATATTCCTCATCTGGCTGGACCCCCATCTCCACACCCCCATGTACTTCCTGCTCAGTCAGCTGTCTCTCATTGACCTGGCTTACATCTCCTGCACAGTGCCCAAAGCAGCCACCAACTACTTCACCGGGAGGCAGAGCATCTCCTTCTTTGCCTGTGCCACGCAGATGTTTGCCTTCCTCACCCTCGGCCTTGCCGAGTGCATCTTGCTGACACTAATGGCCTATGACCGCTATGTGGCTGTCTGTAACCCTCTGAGATACGCCATTCTCATGAGCCCCAAGGTCTGTCTGAAGATGGCCGCCTCCACCTGGATGGGAGCAGCTGCTGCAGCCCTTGTTCACACCGTCTACCCCATGAATTTTCCCATCTGTGGCTCCAGGGAGATCAACCATTACTTCTGTGAGATGCCCGCCATCCTGAGAATGTCTTGTGTGGACACATCGGTCTACGAGATGGTGAAGTTTGTGTCAACCATTATCTTTCTCCTGGCCCCGTTCACTCTGATCCTGACCTCCTACACCCTCATATTCCTCGCCGTCCTCAGAATGAACTCTCCTAGGGGGAGGAACAAAGCCCTGGCCACCTGCTCCTCCCACCTGACTGTCGTGAGTCTCTACTTTGGTCAGGCCATCTTCATCTACATGACGCCCACGTCTGCCCACACACCTGACCAAGACCAGGTAGGAGCTGTGCTGGGCACCATAGTGACCCCCATGCTCAACCCTCTTATCTACAGCCTGAGAAACAAAGAGGTGATAGGGGCCCTGCAGAAGTGCAGGGGCAGATGCGGCAACTGCGACAGTGCCGGGTCCTTCCGGTGCTGCTCTCAGAAACGGCCCGTCCTTCATCTTAAACGTGAGCTCAAGTCAACCTAGATCCCAACTGGAAATAGGGTGTTGTGAGGAAGAACTGCACAAGCCTTGTATAAACTGGAATTTGTTAGGATGTTGTTCTTTTTTCCATAGCGGTGGCGACAGTAAACCCTTAGTAAGTGTTGCTTGCTTGTAAAATTATGTGAATTGTGACAATAGTGTCTGTGCAAAGACAAAGGGTTTCTTAAGTCTTTGGGTCGCAAGTCAAGAACCTACTTGCTGTTCTGGCATTTCCACTTTGACTGGCCTTTAAATATCATCATGTCGGTGTCTCCTTCTCACTTAATCCCTTGAAATAATTCATGCAATTAGCCTCTTCTTACTGATTACATCTATCAGGCGTCGACATGAATCACCTTTTTGTTTTTACTATTTTTTAACCCTTGTAGGTCACTAGTGCACCACTGTTTATATTTACTGGCTATCGAGAGAATTTGTTTCCAGTTACTGATGGGACTCAACATGTTTTCTGAAGCTACAGTAAATGAAATTTTCATACAGTGTGCTGTCTCTCAGTGAAACAAGCAATCATGAAGTCCTGTATTACAGAATACAGACTGTGAGTTTCAGTTGCCCATCTCCCACAGTCACAGCCTCTTAAAAATAAATGTGGCAAAACAAAAGTTAGATGGCATGCAACCGCAAATTTAGGAAGAGAGAAAATTGATTTGTGAAACCGTAACAACCTGTCAGACTTAGAAAAATGGTAGCAAAATTTCCACAAGACCAGTGACTCCCCTTAAGCACCCTCTCCCTCTTCCTTTCCACTCGGACCATTCGTGGGCATGTGTCACGGTTGACGTTGCTTTAGATCACAAAAAGTACGTTGACAAGCCTTCATCTTCTGAAGGACGATCCCAAGTGGGGATTTTAAGTGTTTTGTTTTTGAAATAAAGGGCCTTAAAGTTATGAAGTTAAAACTATGAGTTAGGGAATTTTCACCTTAGAAGCACAAGTACTCATACTGTCTTACATCCAGTCTTAACAAACATCAGAATGACTTTACATCTCCACACTGAGTTGTAGGGATCACAGGGGCCTTTAAAAGCAACTAAACAGCTCTGAGTTTCAGATGTGATCACTTTCCGTTAAAACACACCTCCGATTTCCCCTCACAGAAGCCCACTTTGATGAAATTCTGTTTTCTATATATTTTCCACTTCTTTGAAGAAATTAAACTTTGACATCTTTAAGTTCTTCTCGTAATTTTCCCAGCTCTGTTAAGGTGTGCCTGAAGAAGTAACTGCATGTCATGCTTAGCATGTAAACCGTAGTGTTGATATAAACGCGCTTTGTGTGATGATTCCAGCAACAAAGCATGTAGCAGCCATCATCTCCCCCACAGCCTTTTGTGGTTTGACACAAGGATATGTTCTTTCAGAAAGTTTTGTGTCTGGCTATTATCCTCCTGATCTAGTATCTCTTACTAGCTTTACACAGCCTGTTTTTCCTTGCCTCATACTCATAGCTGATGTCCATGTGGAGTAGTATGTGACTGGAAGCGGGGTATTACATGTAGAAGCCGATAGTGAATCCAAACAGCTTCATTTCCTTCAAAAAGGATTCAACCTTTTTTTTTCAATGCAAATCAAAACGACCCTAAGATTTCACCTTACACCCATCAGAATGGCTAAGATCAAAAACTCAAGAGACAACACATGCGCAACCATGTTTGTAGTAGCCTTATTTTTAATAGCCAGAAGCTGGAAACAGCCCAGATGCCCCTCAGTGGAGGAATGGATGCACAAATTGTGGTATATCTACACAATGGAATACTACTCAGCAATAAAAAAACAAGGAAATCATGAAATTTGCAGGTAAATGGTGAGATCTGGAAAAGATCATCCTGAGTGAGCTATCCCAGAAGCAGAAAGATGCACATGGTATATACTCACTCATATAGATATATAATATAGGATAAACCTACTAAAATCTGTACACTTAAAGAAACTAAACAAGAGGGAGGACTCTTGCTAAAATGCTCAATCCCTATCCTGAAAGGCAAAGAGGCTGGACATCAGAAGAAGGAGAAAAGAGGGAACAAGTCAGGAGCCTGACACAGAGGACCTCTGAAAGGCTCTGTAGATCCTGAGACTTATGGGCAACCTTTGGGCAGAGTGAAGGGAATCTTAGGAAAGAAATGGGAAACAGTAAGATCTGGGGAGGACAGGAACTCCAGAAGGAGAGCAACAGAACCAAAAAATCTGAGCACAGGGGTCTTTCCTGAGACTGCTATTCCAACCAAGGACTATGCATGGAGATAACCTAAGACCCCTGCACAGATGTAGCCCATGGCAGTTCAGTATCCAAGTGGGTTCCATTGTAATAGGAACAGGGACCGTCTCTGACATGAACTGATTGGCCTGCTCTTTAATTACCTCCCCCTGATGGGGAAGCAGCATTACCAGGCCACAGAAGAAGACACTGCAGCCACTCCTGATGAGACCTAATTGACTAGGATCAGAAGAAAGGAAAAGAAGTCCTCCCCTATCAGTGGACTTGGGGAGGGGCATGCATGCAGAGGGTGGAGGAAGGGAGGGATTGGGACGGGAGGAGGGAGAGAACCACAGGGGGGATACAAAGTGAATAATGTTTAATTAATAAAGAAAAAACCGAAAAAAGGAAATGTTTAATATCATTACTCATAAGGGAAATGCAAATCAAAATGACAAGATACCATCTTACACCAGCTAGAATAGCTAAGAACAAAATCTCAAGTGACAGTACATGTTGTCGAGGATGTGGAGCAAGGAAAACACTCTTCCATTGCTGTTGGGAGTAAAATAAACTTGTACAACCACCATGGAAATCAATCTGGCTCTTTCTCAGAAAATTTGGAATAGTTCTACCTCAAGACCCAGCTATACAACTCCTTGATATGTACCCAAAAGATGCTCCACCATACCACAATGACACTTGCTCAACTATGTTCATAACAGCTTAATTGTATAAGCCTGAAACTGGAAACAATCCAGATGTCCCTCACCCGAGGAATGGATACAGAAAATGTGTGCATTTGCACAGTGGAACACTATTCAGCTTTCAAAGACAAGGAAATCATGAAATTTTTAGGCGAATGGGTAGAACTGGAAAAGACCATCCTAAGTAAGGTAACCTGGACCCAGAAAGACACACATGTACTCACTTATAAGTGGATATTAGACCTATAGTACAGAATAACCATATTATAATCCGCAGACCCAAAGAAGCTAAGTAACGAGGAGGGACCAAAGGAGGATGTTTGAATCCCACTCAGAAAGGGACACAGAATAGACATGGGAAGTGGATGAAGAGATGGAAATGGATGGGAGAGGGTGTGGGGACAGGAATGAGGGTGGGGATCATATGTTGAGAGCAGGGTTAGGAGGAGAGAAGGTTGAGAGAGAGAAGGGAAACTGGGGAGGGCAGCTCTGGGACAAGCTGGAGACCTGCAACAGGGTAGGCTCCTGGGAAGATATAGGGGTGACTCTAGCTGAGACTCCTAGCAACAGGGGGGACATGGAGTCTGAACTGGCCACCTCCTAACCAGTCAGGATTTTCAGTGGAGGGAAGGAGCACCAACCCACCCAAAATATGTGTTTTATTTAGAAGACTGACATTGGAAGAATACTTCATTCTATTCAAGTATTGCAAGACAAAGGGCCGTGTCAGAGCATGGGGACCCATCTGAGGAAGAACTGAGGTAGTCAAGAAGCAGAAGCCATGAGCAGAGATTGCAAGCAGCAAATATATGTGACTTCCGCAGGATGGGGTGGATTTAAGACTGGAAAATCCCAGCAGCTTTGAGGCCATGGTGGCTGTCTTTCATTTTCACTGTGTGAACCTAAGATGTGCAGGGCAGCTGGACTGAACATAGGGGGAGCAGGCATCCAGATAGTTGCTTGCATGACATAGTCCTGTAAAGATGGTGAGTGGGAGGATGATTTCTGGACAGGTAGGTTGCAAATGATAAGTGAGTTTACAGGAGAAGCTCTTTACCAACCTTGCCTGTTACCTCACTCTGGGCATCACCAGAGCCCAGATGCCAACTGTGGTGATTTGAACAGAGATTCATGTGTTGGAATGCTTGGCCATAGGGAATAGCACTGTTAGGAGGTATGGCTTTATTGGAGGAGGTGTGGCCCTGTTGGAGGAAGTGAATCAATGTGTAGGTGGGCTTTGATGTCTCCTATGCTCAGGCTCCACCCAGTGTGAAACACAGTCTCTTCCTGTCTGCCTGTGGGGGATAGCACCATTCTGCATCCATGGATCAAGATGTAGAACTATCGGCTTCTTCAGCACTGAATCTGCTTGCACAATGCCATGCTTTCCACCAGGAGGATAATGGACCAAACCTCTGAAACTGTAAGCCAGCCCCCATTAAGAGTTGCCTTGGCCATGGTGTCTCTTCACAGCAATAAAACCCCAACACACCAACATATAGCAATATGGACAAGATGTCATGAGTTAAAAGTACTAAAATCCTGCAATCTAAGGGGGCACATGTCCCCTACTAAGTGCGGGCCACTCCAGAAATAATCCTCTATGTCTCTGGGCTCTTTGTGCTAAAATCTGGGTCATACACTCTAGCTCTTCCTCCATTCCCCAAACACTTGATTTACATATAAGTGACCTCCTCCTTGCCCACAGGTGACCCTTGCCCACATGTGCTGTTCTGCAAAGGCCTCACTTCATTCAGTACTGCCTTATGGATGTGATACAAGCTGGGCATGCTTTCACCGTAACGATTTCTTTAAACATTTGTCAGTTATCTACAAGTCTTAGATTGCTAAATGCATTAGCTTAACTCTATAATCTATTTAGCTCAATCCCCTCTTTACCTTTGATTTTCTTCAAAAATACTGTGAGAAACTGCGAGTCTTTGAACTCTATCAGCAAAGAAGACATGCAGCGAAAGCCCTGGTGTCTTTGTCTTATTTCTGTATCTATGCTCAACTGTATCTAAGATCAACTGAGAGTGGGGGCTACTCAGACCTTAAACCAGTGAGTGCTGTCCCAGGTCTCACTACTAACACGCAGATATGCACAGTAAAATGAATCTGGGGCTAAACTCTGCCCCACTGGCAACACATTTTTGAGGGAAGACTGTTCACTTAAGAACTCCTTACATGAAAGTGTAAGAGTTGCTCTCCCAACACTGACACAAATCTCAACAATGAATCAAGGAAAGACTATGTTTCCCCCAGAAGTTAACAACTGTACAGTAACTGATTCCAGCATTTTTTGAGTAGGTGAAATAGAAAACAAACAAACAAACAAACAAACAAAACTCAAAGGAATGCAAAGAGCCTAGACTTAGAAGACAGACACTAAACACATCATCAAAAGACACTTATAAATAAATAAATAAATAAACAAACCCAAAGAAGCAGAATATAAAAGCAACATGGGCTCTTTGAGAAAGAGATCAGGAAAACAACTCTGTTCTCAAAAGCATCACTGAGGCACACGCTCAACCATCGAAGCCGAGAGCCTCCATACAGGAAGCTAAACGACACTGAAGAAAGAAATGGTAGAGAATGTTAAAAGATGGAAAGACCACCTATACTGATAGATTTGGTAGGTTAACATTGTGAAAATGGTCACATTTTAAAAAGCATCCCAGGGGTTCAAGGCAATCCCCACCAAAATACAAAGACATTATTCACAGAAAAAGATCCTAAAATTAATATGGAAACACAAAAGGTCCTGAATAGCCAAAGAAGTCCTGAACAGAAAGAGCAATGCTAAAAGTATTACAATATTCTATTTAAGGTTATGTCATCACAGAGCCGTGGTAACAAAAACAGCATGACAGTAGCACAAATGCTGACACTTAAACCAATTAAATAAAAGAAACTCACTCAACTGCAGCCATCTGGTTCTCCACAAAGGTGCCAAAAGCATACACTGGAGCAAAGATAACCCTCAACAAAAGCTCTTGGGAAAACTAGATATTCAGACCCAGACGAATGAAACTAGATTCCTAACTCTCACCCTGTGCAAAACCCAGCTCTAAGTGTATAGAAGACCTAGTGTGAGACCTGGAACCCTTAAAATACTAGATATTTCTCTTCCCTTGAAAACTGCATATAAGATGCTATACGTCTTAATAAGCTTCCTTGGCATAAAACACAGATTAGGTAAGCTCTCTTGGCCCAGCTTACCTATCCTCTTTATTTTCCCATCTCTTGATCCTCTCCCTTTGGATCCTGTCACTGGATAATGACCTGCTGGCCTAGGTCAGCTGAACAAACCCTAGAGTTCTTAAAGACAAGGTATCTTAGGGGGTTACAGACAGCTACACAGTAGTCATGGACCATGAGGGACAGCAGGATGATTTCAACATCCCCAGGAGTAAAGGATAAAAAATATAACTGGGCCCTACAGGCAAAATGTGTCCTTCTTGCAGAGAGAAGAGGTGATTGCCATCTTTGGAACAGCTGATAAACGGGAAGCTTAGAGAAGGCGCACCCAGCTGTGGTGCATCAAGGGCACCCACGGCGAGAGGCTGAGGCTGAGGCTCTCAAAAAAATGCAGCAAGGCTCGCCAGGATGATAATATTGATACCGATACTGGCATAGTTTATGTTGGCAAGAGACCTGGAGGGTCCCTCCATGGCTCCGGTTGACCTGTCTAATGTGGTTCTCCAAGGCCATGTCGCCTGTCTTTATAGAGTAAGTGTTGTTTCATTA
Source organism: Meriones unguiculatus (assembly GCF_030254825.1). Lineage (NCBI taxonomy): Eukaryota > Metazoa > Chordata > Mammalia > Rodentia > Muridae > Meriones > Meriones unguiculatus. The sequence goes on from NC_083359.1 coordinate 12,711,703, forward strand.
ATGTGCTGCAGCAAACAAACCCTCAAATCTCAGTGACTTACAAAAAAGAAACACACTTTCCACTCCCAGAACTGTGCCCCATGGCAGAATTTTGCTTTAAACTACAACTCGAGTATGAGTCCTCATGTCTCTCAATCTAGGCAGTGGCTACCTCATGCGGAGAATGGCAAAATGACAAGATGGTGGTACAGAGCTTCCTAGTTAGTACCAGCACGTAGGAAGTTTTCAATCTCTCCCTCCATCTCCTGCCTCACTGTCAGCAGTGTTCATGTTCACACACATTGGTGATGGGTTTCTAGGTATGGTTTGCTTTAGACAACTGAGTAGGGGTCAAAGTGACAGGGTCTTTCTGATCTCAGGCCTACAAGCTGAGCCTGTCAACAGCCCATCTTGAAATGGGACGAATGTATAAGGTTTTCCCTCTCCTCGAGGAGTAGATAATATTATAGGCAGACAGTGGTTGCTGGGGGAAGGAGTGAAGCCACTGATAAGTTGCTCAAGTAAATAACACAGGATCATGCTCATGCAGGCAATTAAATGTTATAGCCTACAAATAAGCAAAAGGTGGAAATAGTGATCCCACCCATTCATATACCCTACAACAGCATTTATGGTCAATTAATAAATGTCTTAATGATCAATTAATAAATGGTCTTAATAAATGTCTAATGACAATGTGTTCTGTAACTGATATGCTCTTAGTCTCAGGGAGATTGTAGGAGCAACCTCTTATTTTTCTGCAATAGAAAAGTGAGAGAATGCCTCTGTGTATGAAGAGTGGTGCATTATGGGAAATCAGTGATGCAGATGGAAGCTGGAAGTCGACAGAGTCTGGGTGTAATACTATGTTGTCTTTCAAGGAGACTGGATCATCATGAAATGGTTACATAGGGGGTGGTGAGTCTGAGAAACTGTGACCACGGCTGGCCAGGCTCGCTAATCTAAATAAAATAAGTGTGAAAAGGTGTTGAGCTCCTAGGTCTATATTATACCATGTCGCCCCAAACAAAAAAGCATTCCATGGACCAGCCTTGTTTTCATATAGTGACCTACACATTACAACATGTCTAATGGAAGCTACTATGATCTACTACTGAAGGGCCCCCAAAATGGAAATTTCTCAAGTTCTTCCTCCTTATTTTTGTCTCTCTCCCACCAGCATTCTCCACAAAGGAATGGTTAACAAGTATTACTGACCTAACACATAAAGAGATCAATGTCTCATTTCTCAAAGTAAGCTCAGGGGGGAGCATGACCCTGGGCTAGCCTCACTTCTAAGTGTAGGACGTTAATCTAATGAAGGGAGACATGCTCTTCCCTTCAATATTTCAGGGCTTCGTGATGGAGGTTCATAAGCCCAAAGCCACTGACCTGCTGGCATCACACATCATTCATCTCAGCAGGAGAACCAGGGTAAAGGGACCATTTGCTGCCCTCCCAGGGCTGAAATGGCACCTGCTGATACCCTGAACAAGGTTTCCCAAACAGGAGGAAGAGAACCCAGACAAGAGGAGTCAGACTTCCCTAATGGACTGATTCACAGTGCACCTTGGCATGTGCAGAAGGTTAACATCTTGAAGAGGACCATACAAAGTCTAGGGCTGAAGAGCCAAACCCAAAGGTCAAGTACTGCAGGGGATCTGCAAGGCCTGCTGTTTAAGCACCAGGATCTAAGAAGATGTCCCAAGCATCAGATGCTGTGTTAGTGAGGTTTGGGGGGTTTTGATTGTTTGTTTGTTTGTTGCTGTGACCAAGTATCTGGTAAGATGCTACTTAAAAAGGGAAAGATTTGGGGGCTGGAGAGATGGTTCAGAGGTTAAGAACACTGACTATTCTTCCAAAGGTCCTGAGTTCAATTCCCAGGAACCACATAACCATCTATAATGAGATTTGGTGCCCTCTTCTGGTGTACAAGTACACATGCAGGCAGAATATTGTATACATAATAAAAAAAAATTTAAAAGGAAAGGTTTGCTTTCGCTCAGTCTGAGGGCACAGTCCATCGTGGTAGGGAAAGCATAGTGCCTGTGGGAGAAGATAGAGCTGCTTGCTAACACCTAGGCGTGTTGTGTAGGAGAGAAAGGGCAACTTACTGCTTACCCAGCTTTCTCTCTTCCTTTTTGTTCAGTCCATCCCTGGGATGACATCAAGGTTGGGCAGGTCCCCTTCTAGTCCTCTCTGAAGATGCCCAGAGAAGCACACACAGATGGCCCTCGATAACGCCCATTAGAATTCTTAACCCAATCAAGTTGGCAATGAAGATCAACCATCATAACTGTCATGTTTGAAAAGGACCGTAGGTGAAGGATCTGGCTGCGAAGCTTGGCCTCTGAGTTCAGTCCCTGGGACCCACTGGGACTGAGTTCAGTCCCTGGTAGAAGGTGAGAACTGACTCCCACAAAGTGTCCCCTGACCTCTATATATGTGTGTGCGCACATGCGCGCGCGCACACACACACACACACAGAGAGAGAGAGAGAGAGAGAGAGAGAGAGAGAGAGAGAGAGAGAAGGGGAAGGGAGAGAGAGAGAGAGAGAATAAAGAAATGTTTTAAAGATTCATTAATGAGCACACCTTGGTTAAGAGAAATGAAGGGTTGGTTTTCCACTTGGGATGTATTATAACACAATCTGGTAAATACAGCAAATTATTATCACAGATTTCAAATTTATTAAGAGTAAATTTTAAATATTATCATAATTGAATGTGGTATTTGGGTTGACATATATGATAATTATCTTGATTAAATCACTTGACATTGTTACATTCTAAAACCATGACAAAAATTTACCACATAAGCATAGAGACTATAATTGATCAATTTAAAATTAAAAATTTTAAATAAAAGAATATATATATATATATATTACAAAGTTTCTTTTAAGTTGTTCAGGAGTACCAATAGAAAGAAAAGAGGTATGAGTGTCACAAGGCAGCTGTGAGGCAGAACACTCCACAGAGGAGCAGATGACCAGAAATAAAACTTTCTAAAGATAAAGCAGGGGCTGTGTAAGGGCTGAGGTGGGAAATCTGAGGTGGGAGGGCTGAGGTGGGAGGTTGAGGTGTGAGGGCTGAGACATGAGGGCCAAGGTGGGAAATCTGAGGTGTGAGAGCTGAGGTGAAAGGCTGAGGTGGGAGGGAAGGGGTGGGAGGGCTCTGATGGAAAAATGTAAATGTGAGGTCTGAGGTGTGAGCCTGAGGTAGGAAATCTGAGGTATAGGGCCAAGGTGGGAAAACATAGGTGTGAGGGCTGAGGTGAGAAGGTTTGCTGTCTATGAAAGATCACTTAATTATCCACATGGAAAAATCAACAGCTTGGAAGTTTTCTAATTGTGAGGCCTGGGAATTCTCGCTGGTGTCCCTCAGGCCCCTGATGGTATGGGTCCCTGAGAGCTCGACAGAGTGTTTAGGAAAAGGTTCTGATGATCTGGATGTAGGCTGCAGACTGTCGCTGCTTGTCAGAGCTGCCCACCAGGCATTGCTCCACACCCCGAGCAGGGAGTGTCAGGAGAGCGATGGGCCTTGGAGGAGTGTCCTGGACCATCACGGAGGCTCTTTATCCTGCCGGGATTTGGTCCTCCCCACCCTTAATTCAAATCTGGAGAATGACTTCACACCAATAAACAAAAATAATTATCTCCACTGTTGCCAGTCAACATAGGGGAGCACCAAAGCTAGCTCCAATTTCTCGGTCCCTTAGAGATGACATAAAGCAAACACACTTTCTGGTAAATTACAGCCACGGTTAAGTCTGACTAAACACTCCGTCCGACATTTGAATTTCACTTATAACTGACTGAGTGAAAATAGTCAGTTTAATATCACTCCATTTATTAGTATAACATATATGGCAATTGGAGTAAGGAAAAAGGTTAAAAAATAATAATTATTGATCATCTCAGAGTTCAAATTTCCCCCATTTTCCATGTGAAAAACATAGTTCTTAACGCTGTAATTATAAGATTTAATAATACACATTACACTTTTATCATTTTCACCATCCTTCCATCTCACTACAATATTTTAAGCATGGTCACTTTTAATGATGACTGTCACTCTATGGGGTAGAACACGCATGTACCTACTTCTCTATAACTGGGCACTGTTTGCTTTTTCATCTTCTACTATGATGGTCTAAGCTACATGGAAGCTATGAGCATTTGACTTTGTCACCCTCATTCATTGTCCCAGCTGCCTGGAAGCCCACAGATGTGATGATTCATGTTTCATGGTGCTCATATGAGGATGAAAATTCCTACAGCCACATCTGACATACCCAGAGTGTGAAGAATGGTAGCTACTTATATTGTTGTACTGAATAATAACAACAGAACTGTCCAGAGGTTTAAAACAATAATTTTAAAATATCACATTTCTCCTTTTGAATATATTTGTATGTATATATGTATGTGCATGTATATTTCATGTGTATCCTTATGTATATATAATATATATATATATATGTCCTTATGCATATAGACAATGTTTACACATACATGGGCCAAAGGTCAACTTTAGATATCATCCCTTAGGTTCTGTCCTGAAGTGAAAATTTCAGGTATCTTTGAAGTCTGAATTTTGTCATGTGATATTTTGCTGCAAGCTGGGCATGTAATGTTTTGCCCTGGTTGGTTTTGAGAGGGCATGTGATATTTTGCTGTGATTCCTCACATCCATGGGTGGATTTTGAGGGAGGACATATATAGAGGCCAAGGCAGAATGAGACATCTCTTTTTGGATCAACATCGCTGCACTGATCTTCATGCTTCAACACTTGACTTTGCAGAGAGAAACATTCCAGAGAGCTTCTCTGGGCAATCCAACTTGGTCTCACTGACTCCATGTTGGCCTTTAGTCTGGACTGCTGGTATCCTGATAATTGTGTCTGGTGATCCCCTAATGACCCATCAACCCTGATCAGCAGGAAGTAGATAAAAGAGAACTACAGCCCTCCTCCCCATCAATCTCCTACCTAAGGTTTCGGGGGTTGGAAGGGAAGTAAAGGTGCATAAGAACCCTAAATAAAGTAGGTTTGATGAAAAAGCTAAGCCTACACTGTCCACTTTGGTTTTTTTTTGAGACAGAGTCCCTCGTTGGCCTAGACTAGGCTGGCTGGTCAGGGAGCCCTGAGGAGCCACTGTTTCTACCACTTCAACGCTAGGACTAAAGACACATGACAAGCTCAGCTCTGTTACGTAGATTCTAGAAGCCACACTCAGTCCTCGTGCTTACAAGATAAACATGTATGTGCAAACATTGTCTATATGCATAAGGACATATACATATATTGTCTATATGCATAAGGACATATACATATATTGTCTATATACATAAGGACACATACATATATTGTCTATATGCATAAGGACATATACATATATTGTCTATATACATAAGGACATATACATATATTGTCTATATGCATAAGGACACACATGAAGTATACATGCACCAGCTGAGCCATTTCCCCAGCTCTGAAACAGTATGTTAACAAACCTATTTCAATATGTAGGAAAAAATACCAGAATGACATTTCCTGTAACAATATTTAGTTTCTCCCCTGTAGAAAAATATTCCGGTGGTGATTAATACAGGGCAGTAGACACGGATCTAGAATCCAGGTGGCACCAAAGTGGAATAAGTCCAGCTTTAAGGAAATAATTAGGGAGCAACAGCTATCATCACTAAACAACCACATTATGCAGTGGAGCGGTTGGAAATAAAGACAACAGAAACGGGATTCTAAGAGCTTAGAAGTGACCACTTCACCCAAATGACCACAACATGCATAAAACATAAAGAACATAGAACATAATGGGGAGGGGAGTTGATCAAAGAAGACAAGTCTGGTAGAGGACAGACTTGCAGACAACATTTAAAATCCGTGAGTGTTCAATGAGAGGAGACAGGAGTTGACTCTGTTCTATGAAGGATCAAGCAGAGGATACAAATTACACAAAAGCAAGCCAAGCTGGGCTTCCAGCCATTCTTTCTACCGGCTCAGCAAGCGTGGGTGCATCACAGAGCACTCTGCCATGGCGGCTTTGACTCTGCATGTGCAGGGAACTGGGTCACATGACCTTATGGTGAACTTCATCGAAGGCATATGGACTAGGAGGGCTATGGGGTAGTCAAAGCTGCCCCAGTGCAGCGGGTACTTTATAAGTATTGCTGGGCAAACACAGCATGAGGTCACAAATAAAGAACAAGAAGGCCTGGGGTGTGCCTCAGTTGGTAGAGTGCTTGCCTAGAATGAACCAGGCCATGGTTTCAACCCTCAGTGCCACATAAAACTGGGATTCATGGTGAATGCCTACAATCTTAGCACTTAGGAGGTAGAGGCTGGAGGACCTGGAGTCGTGGTCACCTTTGGCTATGTAGAAAATGTTAAGGCCAGCCTGGATTATGTAAGATTAAGAGATGGGAGAGGGGATAGTGAGAGAGAACAGCTCCAGCAGCACTGTGGGCGTGTATGTACCTGTGACAGTCTAAGTGCCAAAGATGAACAGAAGGCTGGTGAGATACACACTGGCCATGCAGAAGACCAGGAGGGGAACGGGCTCTGTGCTGACTGATGACCTGTGCCACGTCCCAGACTGCTTGTGCAGGTGGCCTGGGCACTGAACTAGTTAACCCTGCCTGTGTTTTCATGTTTAAAAACAATGGTTGATCTCCCCCTCTGTCGTGTTGTATAAGTGAGATAAGGTAGATCGTATCTAACACAAAATGGGAAGTAAAGAACTATTAGCTCACTTCCCATTCTAATTTCTTTCAAGTTGGGAAATAAAAAACACACTAGAGCAATAAGACTTTTTAAAATTTATAACTGAAGCTGGGCATGGTTAGTGCATGCCTTTAATCCCAGCACTTTTGAGATAGAGGCAGGTGGATCCTCTGAATTCAAGGTCAGTCTGGTCTACAGTCTACAGAGTGAGTTCCAGCCAGGGCTACACAGAGAAATCCTGTCTCAAAAAAAATCAAAATACATACATACATACGTACATACATATACATACATACATACATATACACATACATACCTGTAACCAACTTTAGTTGATATAAGAAAAGGATGGGAGAGGGAGGGAGGCGGGGACAGGGGAGGAAAGGAGCACTTGCATGTCTCTAATTGCTCACTGGTGAGCAGTATCCCCCAGACACCAAGATGATGCTCTATTAGTCTGTTTTCATGAACCCAAGATTTCCTAAGCACTTTATGAATATATATGTGATGTAGAACAATGGCCTGGGGGCCCTGGTGCCCCTACAGATCCTTCACTACAGCTGAGTGAAGTGTGTGTGTGTGTGTGTGTGTGTGTGTGTGTGTGTTTTCTTAGCGTCATCTCCACTTCTCTAGAAATGAAGAGCTTTGTGGCAAATTTTGAGATGTGCCCTTATTGTCAACTCCTCAGGATCTAGTTTGTTTCCTCTATAGAACCACTGAGTTTCCTACTCAGAAAACGTCAAAGAACTACTGGGACCCAGGAGGAAGGGTCTCTGACTTTCCAATTTGGAAGACTCCCCCAACCCAGGGACAGGCCTCAGATCTGTGCTCAGGTGAGGAGCAGCTTACCCTCAGCACTGGCTGAGGGAGGGTAGAGAACCCAGACCTTCCTTCATCTGCTGTTTTAAACACAAACTGCCCTCTCTGCCAGGGTGTCCTGCTTCTGGGAAGCCCAGCTGCCTCTGTTTATTGGCCCTGAGCCTCCCTCTGTTCGGGTACTGAATTGGAGCACAGAAATGCTGAGAACCGCAAACCTGGTTTTCATCATCCTGTCTGTGACTCTTTCTATATAAATTCCATTTCTTTAGATATTTCCATCTAGTTTTAGCCAGACCAGTGTCTGTAAATTATATGTCATGGGGTTAAGCTAAGTCTGCTCATTGGTGTCTCTTAAAGGGTTATTGGATAAACTGTCATTCACTAATTGGAGATGTGAGGCTTTGGAGAAGAAATGTCAGAACAAGACCTGGCTTTTGGCCAGAATGCACTAGAACTCACCACTCTGCCATCTCAGAGCCCCAGCTGTCTAGAGCTGTGAAAGAGTCAGAGTGTGGTCCTGACTCACAGAGGGCAGACAAGGAAAGCTAGTACAGCCTTCTGCATCCAGAGGGCATGGGCCTGGAAACGCCCAGTGTCACCGTGAGCACAGAGGAAGCGACCTCTCCTCCCTAGAGCTGCTCCAGCCAGTGACAAAATGTCTCAGAAACTAGTGACTCCCATCATGGCCTTGATGGTCTGCAGAACAGTAAAATAAGAACTGTGGACATTCTGTCTGCGGGGCAACTGCCTGCCTGACCAGTAGCAGTTATTGCTTCCTGGTCGAGGCTGACCTTGTACTCAGAGGATCCTAGCAAACCCCTATGCTCTGCAGGGTGAAAGGTTCTGCCTTTTGGGTGTGTGTCTCTCATACTCAAATAACTCATCTGCTCAGTTAGCTGTTTCTGCCAGCTCAGAGCTGGCTCTGTTTATATCCCCAGAAGCCTGGCATGAGGGCGTCTGGATGCTACAACTGATGAGAACTGACATTATTTTGAAAGTTTCTCCTGGGCTCCGAGATAGCTCAGTCAGAAAAATACTTGTCTTGCAAGCTTAAGACCCTGAGTTTGATCCCCAGAACCTACATAAAAATCCAGGTTAGTGGTATGCCTTTATCCCAGTACTGGGGGAGAAGAGATAGGGAGACCCCTGCCTGGATAATAGCCAGCCTACCCTACTTAATGAGCTCCAGGACAATGAGAGGCCCTGACTCAAAAAACAAGCTACATAGTTCTTTTTGACACCCAGCGTTGACCTGTGACCTCCACACACATGATCACACACATGTACATGTGCCCCTGCACACCAACGTGCACACATGACTCTTCCAGCGGACCCTTCACCTTTCCTCCTCTGATAATCTGAGGTGATCTCACCATTCACACTACGCCTCCACACACTAATTCAGCAGGAAAGGGGATGGAAACGCTCTCACACATGTTTGGGACAGGGCAGAGCAGGAGTGGACTTCCTCAGCCTCAAACTGAGGCTGCGTTTCTGAGCCTCACACCGTGGCGTGTCTGGCTGGCTAACTACCTGTGGCGAGAGCCTGTCCTTTGCACGGAGATTGTTGGGCACCCCACCTGGCTTCTCCCCACTTGATGTCAGCAGCACTCCCATTCGTCATCATGACCACCAACAGGCCTTCAGAGATGGACTAAAGTCCCCTGAAGAGCACGTAACCTCTGGTTGTAAACATCTGGCTAGAGTAATGGTTCTTATGAGGCCCTCAGTGGCTTACTCAGAAGGGTGCTGAGATAGACATCTGAGATCTACCCTCTTTATCGCTTGCCAGGTCTGAGTTGGAGCCTGAGGGATTTCACAGCAAACATATGATGATGGTTCTTTATCTGGAGTCCATGCCCTCGTCTACCCCTGTGGCTTCTGCCAGTGGGAGTACCCATCCCCTCTGCTTAGGAAAGCCCTAACTCAGTAGATTTGTTTGTGCTCAGAAATATTTTAATCCTTCCAAAGGCCATGCTATGTCCCCAGACGAGTTAAATGGCTGTTTTTAGGAGTGCAGCATAACCCTCAGGAGTTGTGGGGCTGTAAAGATCATTTCAACATGAAGATCAGATCGACAGAGACTTCTAAGTCTCTTTACTTCATCTCTGACTTACAGACTTGGGAGGAAGCAGGTCACAGCCTCAAAGCACACGAAAATGATAGGCACTGCACAGGACTGCATGATGGAAGTCCTGAAAGCAGGAAATTGTGAAAGCTTTTTAACAGTGGCATTGCAGGTGTGCTGGAAATAGCTACATACTGTCCTTGCAGTAAAGGTCAACAGAATATCCTGTGCAGAGAAGGGAGTCTAAGGGACATAAGAATTCTTAAGATGTGCCCTGAGTGAAGGGAGCAAGTTTCACCCTCAGCTCTCATGGCTCTCTGTGCAGACTTCCCAAAAGAGGCACTCTGGTCTCCAACCCTCAGCCTGCAGCTCTGAGAGAAGATGGGAGAAGGAAAGATATCAGTGAGAGAGGAAGGCTCCTGATGGACAGTACAGATGGAACAGTGAGGTAAGTTATAGAGAAAAAGGCAGTTCTCTTCTCTATCAAAGTTTCAACACTTGTGTCTCTGTAAGTCAGCAGGCTTTTCTAACATTGCTCTTTTCAATGCCAGACACCTGACATTGTAAAAAAAAAAAAAAAAAATTAAGGCTATACTTACGAGTGTGTGTTGGGGATGGGGGGGTGAAATGTCAGTCCAACCATGGGATTAAATAAGATATAAAATCAGCCCAGAAAAACCATAGGAATCAAAACAACCAAAACCAACCTTGGGCAAGATGCAGCCTGTAACAGCAAACATATGGCCTATAAACATATGGGTCACACCTATAAATCTCTTGATTCATTCTAGCCACTCTTCAGTGTCTGATGTCTACTAGTTCTGCTCTCCTCATGCTGGAAGAGACAAGAGCAGAAAACCTCATCTATTCTGAAACAGTGTAAAAGAAAAAGAATTCCTTTGAGTAATTGTGCACTCTCTCTGTCTGTCTGTCTGTCTCTCTCTCTCTCTCTCTCTCTCATACACAGAGAGAGAGAGACAGACAGAGACAAAGACAGAGAGAGGCAGACAGGTAGGCAGGCTTATAAAGATAAGCATGTAATGCACACATAGGCAGGCACCTGTTACATACACTGAAGTTCATATGTGTACATCAACTCTAAAATGCCACCAGGGGAAGAAAACCCCTGTTGGAACAAAGGAGGGTGCATTGCTGGGTCAAGCAGGAGGGCTCAGCTCCGAAGGGGATGTTGGCCTCATGTGACCATGACAAGGGGTAGAAACAGAGGGGGTGGAGCCTCTGTGAGTAAACGAGTTTCCCCATCTACTCTACACATCTTCCTATGGTCCCCCAGCATTGGCCCAAATTTGATTAAGAAATATAAGAGGAAGAAAGGCATAGTGCTTCACTCCAGATATTCTGCAGTCTGGTATAGTCCAGTCTAGTCTAGTCTAGTATCTCCGACCCTGTTTCAAGAGACAGAACATAGACGTAGAGAATCAACACATGGGAGGGGCTACAAGCCCTTTGCACAGAAGTATGCAGTTATGATGCAAGATGAAGTTGCTGTGTGGAGTCCCTCCCATGCCTGCTCTGGAGAAGGGACACCCTCCTTGTTTCCCTTATGCTACACTCACAGTAACTCTGGGAAGTAGACTCAGGGGCTCCACCTTACAAAGAAGCATGTGTACGCTAGGCAAATGGCAACAATATGGATGCCAGCAGCAGCATGATGCTCAGAAGGGTCAGGCCTCCTGCAGACACTCGCAGGTGTTCACCACTTAAGGCTCTCTCGCTCTTTGAGAGGAGGGTTCTGGGGCTGGCTGGGTGCCCTGCACAAGTTACATAGCTAGGAATCAGTGGAGCTTGGTCGGGAACCTAGCAACTTGTCCGCATACTTAATCCCAATGCTTTAAACTGGGGGGAATCTGAAAAGGACGTTCAGCCAGGTCAGGTTAAACACACTGCCTTGTGTGAGCTCTGGGCTTTTTAATTTGCCTCGGTGGAGCGGAGGGAAGGGAAAGGCTTCCCTGTAGAGATTCCCGGGGGTGACTACACCTGCAGGAGGCAATCCATGAAGACTTGAGAGCCTTGTGGCTGTCACAACTAGACAGGATTGCCACTGGCATCTAGAGGGTAGAGTAAGGTATGGCGTGAAGCGTTCCACAACACTCAGGGCATCCACACTGCAAAGAATTACCCAGCCACAGATGCCAGTGGTGCTGGGGCTGAGAAAGCCCACTCCAGAAGAGCTGTGAGGATCCAAGGTGCAGCGGAAAGGCCACCTTTGTCGCCCATGTTTCATACTGCTCGCCAGTGAAATGAAGATGTTAAGTCAGGTTCCTTCCAGACACAAAATCTGAGATGTCTGAGACATAAAGCAAGCTGTGCTTACAAAATGCCAGAACTTCTCGTTCCCTTTATGGGAATGCCTTAAATGCACCTGAAACTTCATTTTTCTTTTAGTACAAGGTTGGCAGATCAGGAGACCATTGACAAGATGATTTAATAATCACAGTTCCCAGGTGGAGAGAAGACGCCATTCCACACAAAGCCACAATCGTTGATCAGGAGTCAGAGGGAAGAAGCAGAAAGTATAGACAACCCTTCCTGGTTTGTTGTTATTTTTTGTTTGATACACATTCTTGTGTATCCCAAGCTGGCCTCAGACTCACTGTGTAGACAAAGATGACCTTGAACTTCTGATCCTCTTGTCTCCACCTCCCAGTTGCTGGGATTGTAGGTACATGCCACTGTGTCTGGTTTTTGCACTGCTGAGGACCAAGCCCAGGACTTGTGCATCCTAGGCAAGCACTCGACCAACTGTACTTCAGTCCCATTGACTCTTCCTGGGTTTCGTTTGTTTTGTTCTTTCTGTAAGAATGAGTAAGCAAGATGGGTAAGCAGTGGTGTGGGCGTGGTTCAAATGATTTGGGCTAGCTCTGGGTACAGGCATCATTTCTAGCTGCCCAGAATCTCACCTAAGGATCAGCTAAGACAAGAAGACAGATATCCCAGACTGCAACCCCTACTACTAGAAAACTGTGGGCTGTAGAATTTAGAGTGTGCATACAAAGGGCATGCAGGTGAGAAAACTGTTAGGAATTAGCCCCGAGAGGCATCCTTCACTATGACTTAGTGCTGTCTGCAATTGTTGGTCTGAACAGTGCTCTACTCATGAGACGGGCTTTAGAGTGGACCTCCAACTCCCTGACTCTTATCTTCTCGCCTCAACCCTTCTCCCTCTCTCTGCCACTGGTGAACTGGCTCTTTCTCCCCGACAGCGCAGCTTAGTGGCAGGAAATGGGCAGGGAGCACTGGAACCATTCCACCACTGGCTTTGTCCTGACAAGCCTTTTTAACAACAGCCAGACACACCTGTTTCTGTTCAGCATGGTGGTCTTGGTCTACATCCTTGCTGTGGCCGGCAACACGGCCATGGTCCTTCTGATCTGGGTGGACACCCGACTCCACACACCCATGTACTTCCTCCTCAGCCAGCTGTCCTTTCTGGACATCTTCTTTACGTCAGTCACTGTCCCCAAGATGATAGTGGGCGTTCTCTTTGGTTGGACAAGCATCTCCTTTGGGGGCTGCGGGGCGCAGATGTTTTTCTTCATGTTCCTGGGGGCTGCAGAGTGCCTCCTGCTGGCCCTCATGGCTTATGACCGCTACCTGGCCATCTGCAACCCTCTGCGCTACCCGGCACTCATGAGCCGCCAGGTGTGCCTGCTCATGGTCGTGGCCTCCTGGCTGGGAGGATCCCTCAATGCCTCCATTCAGACTTCCCTGACCCTTCAGTTCCCCTACTGCGGCTCTCGGAAGATCTCCCACTTCTTCTGTGAGGTGCCCTCGCTGCTGATGCTGGCCTGCGCCGACACGGAAGCCTATGAACAGGTGCTATTTGTGACTGGCGTGGTGGTCCTCCTGGTGCCCATTACCTTTATCACCACCTCCTACGCCCTCATCCTGGCCGCTGTGCTCCGGATGCGTTCTGCCGAGGGGCGTCAGAAGGCCCTGGCCACATGCTCCTCCCACCTGACAGTCGTCAATCTCTTCTACGGGCCCCTTGTCTACACTTACATGCTACCCGCTTCCTATCACTCTCCAGGACAAGATGATGCAGTGTCTGTCTTCTACACCGTTCTCACACCCATGCTCAACCCTGTCATTTACAGCCTCAGGAACAAGGAAGTAACAGGGGCAATGAAGAAAGCAATGGGAAGGTGTGGGGTCAGTAGGAGTGTGTGAGACCTGAGAGGACGAAGAGGCCAAGCACCTCAGCTCTTAGCATCATCATATGCACTAAAGGCTGAGGCAAAGAGATACATCCACTCGACTCCTTCATCCCTGGCTATTTCCTCCGTCTTCTCTATCAGCCTCCTGTCCTCAAGCATGATGTCCTGACTGAGAACTCTCAACACAGCCCCTCAGCAGAGTCCTCCATGGCCAGAACTGTACCTGACATGTTCAGGTAGCTTCTCCTTCCCTTGCTTAGAAACTGCCTAAAGCGTCAGAGACATCTGCAGTGCTTCTCCCATCCACAGCTCAGCCCGCCATCTTCCCCTCACCCGATTTGTGGATTTGAGAGGTTTCTTTTTCCCAACTAGTTTGTGCAAACCCAGATGGCAGAGGATTCACTTCTTTAATGCCACATTGTCAGCTTCTAGGAGGGAGCCCGGAAGATGTGATTAATAATAAATACTGGATAAATAGAAAACTGCAAAGACCATTTCCTTAACCAGTGATCTCATGAGCATTGGTCCAGCTTCTTGGAATTTGTCCCTGCCTTGGGGATGACTCCACGTCCCTGAGTCTTCCTCTTCTGGGATTCTTTCCCATTAAGGGATAAAGGTTTTAAAGCCTGCGGCTAGACCCTTCCGATTGAAGGCCCCGATTGAAGGCCTGGGCTTCATGCATCACCTGGCTCCAAAGTTATCCATATATATTTATAGGTCAGCCAGGCTTCCCCTGACCCCCTCCCTCAGCACACACCCGCTACCCACAAAATACTTGTGAATTCAAGCTTCCTCCCTACCACTTCCTGTTAGCAGAACTCTCACTACAGGGGGAGAGGGAAGGCTTCCCTAACTGTGATTGGTCAACCCCTGGACATGCTAAAGTTTCTGACAGTTTTATTACTATCATACGTCACAGCAGAGTACAAGCCTTTTTCCTTTGTTTTGGCTAAATAATGTCCCACTGTGTATATAAGACACCTTTTCTTTATCCATTCACCCATTGATGGTTGCTTCAAGAAACCACATGGGGTTTCCGAGGGTGACGGAAAAGCAAGGCTTCAACGATGGGGTCGGTGGGTGAGTAGGAGGAATTCCGGTCCCTTTAGGATCTGTCATCCAGTTAACACACGAACAACATGCTCACAAGCCAAAGCACAATGCTTGGGTCTGGCGGTCACGTGATGTACCTGCACAAAACACGCCCCCTTCCCCCCCAGACAGGATGAGCTTAGAAAATACCCTGAAATGAAAAACTGCTGCCCTTCATGCATTGTTAGGGGTGAGGAATGGGTGTCAGTTAAAAGTACCTGGGTGCTTCTTGTCAGAGGGTCTTCAAGAAAGTAGGGAAGGCAGCCAACCACAAGAAGTCATCTTTAATGGAGCTGGGTGGGGAAAACAGAAACCCCACTCTCCAGGCCTCTCGTTTCTCAGAACTGCCGAGATCCCCTGCCAAGACATCTCTGGTCACGTGGGAGCTTGAGGCACTGGAAGCTCATTGGCCAAGGCTCCAAGAAGGCGGGAAGAGTGTAAAGTGCGGACCAATGAGAACAGGCTGACAACCTGGAGGCCCTGTGCCCTACGCATGCGCAACGCAGTTGGGCCTCTTTTTGGGAAGAGCAGCGCCTTGGATTCAGGATTCCAGCACCCGGTACCGGTTCTTGGTTTTACCCTGGCCACCCAACCTTCCCAGTTCCTCCAGAGGACATGGGCACCTCTCAAGCCGCTCCCACCTTCTCATTTCGGTTTAGCCATGTGAGAAGGAGAGAAACAGGCCAGAGCTCCCTGCAGGCCGCACAAGCCTAGGTGATGTTTTGTCCGAGGTGGCCCCAGAGCAAGGCTGTCAGCACGGCCCGCTCAGCGGCTGAGCCCACCGCTTGCTCTCTATATCCAGTTTAGGACGCTTAAAGCCCTCGTTCGAGTTGTGAGGAGCTTCGGCCTGGGAGACAGTGTCGCCCACGTGGAGGATGGGTTGAGTCGAGGTGACCCGGCCATGTCGCCTTGTGTGAACTCCACCTGACCATGCTCTTTCCACAGAGACAGGACCTAACAGCCTGGGCCATGCACCCTGCCGTCCCGAGCAGGCTTCTCTTGGCCTGTAGCCTCGCCTTCATGCCCTTCTCTGCAGGTGAGGGTGGGATGGAGCCGTCCTTTCTATAACCCCAGCCCAGCTTGTATTTCTCTATCCTCTGCACCCCTCCTCCTGAATTCTGTTTTGCATTCTCTATCCCACTCCAGCTTATACTCCCACATCTCTACCGCCTTCGCTGTTCCCGACAGCCGGGTCAATCCGAAGCTTTGCCCCTTCAGGGCCACCTTCCCTTGCACTGTGCTCTGCCGGGCCCCTGCAGTGAACCGTGGTTTCTGCCTGCAGATCCGGTGCAATCTACTCAGCAGTGCTATGGCCTGGGCGGAGTCCTCCATGTCCCCGCCTGACCGCCTGGCTTCCGGGGAACAGCTGAGCCTCTCTGTGCCTGTGTCCCTTCTAGAGAGTTAGGGATGTGATTTCGGCCCCTTGGGATTGTGAGGAATGCATGAGCTCCGAGTAACACACACAGTGCTGTCTACACACTAAGGTCCCGGAGTTGTTTCCCAAAAGCGGCTGCTTGTTGACAGAAGGTGAAGGGTTCAGCGGTGTGAGGTGCAGGGCTTCTGCCTGTTTCCTGATTTCCCTGAGAGCTGGCTGCTCTGTGTAAGCAACGGCTACCCTTGTCCCAGCACAAGAGGCTCTGGATCCGGCTTTGAGCCCTGGGCGTGTGGCTAGTACAGCATGGTCATTTGTGATGGCAGAGGTGGTGTCAGTGTTGAGACACGGTCTCCTTCTGTAACCCAGGCTGGTCTCAGTCCTAGAGAAAGCCTCCTGCCTCACACAGATATGAGCCATATTTATTTTTAAAGCAAGTTCCATTTCTCCTCTCTCTCTCTCTCTCTCTCTCTCTCTCCCTCTCTCTCTCTCTCATGTGTATGTTGAACTGAGGGCCTCATATAGGTCAGACAACCACTGAGTCACCCTAACTTCCTGTGGGGAACTGAGGAAGCTTTGAACAGCTGTAGACCCACGGGAAATGGGCTAAGTCTTCCTTCCTCACCCCACTGGGTCAGGCTCAGAGGGAAGGCATGGGTTTCAGTGCAGGTGTTGACAGTGTGTACAGAAACCGGCAACGGTCGCTTCCTCCTCCCCTGTTGACTGCTCCCCTACAGAGAGAGGCCTCTTACTGACATGTTGAGCTTCTGGGCTGCTGGGTCGTTGGTGTGACTCCATCAGAGTCCACACAGCCCACCTGACCCCAGCTCTTCTGTATGTGTGCGTCTGTATGTCTGTCCTTTCCTCATTCCCCTGCCTCTGGTCAAATAAGGGCATCAAGTCACATGAGACACCAAAACCCTGCCTCTGTAACATTTGAATATTCATTTCTGCCTGCTGGCACAGCCCCCCCAAGCTAACCACACAATCCCTCAGCCCACTGATTCAGTGGTGAGGGCTCATGCGCACCCTCAGATTTTTCATTTTTCTCCCACAGTACGTACGTTCTCTTTCTTTAGCAGGTAAAGGGAGAGGTGACAGGACATGCAGGGGCCACCCATGCCTTCCTTCCACTCGCACTAACAGACCCATCATCACAGGAAGAGTGTGTAAAGAGTCAATTTAGGGGGGGCTCTATGAACAAGAGGCCATCGTGATTTTGTTAGCAGAGGTTCAGGGCAAAGCCTGCCTCTCCCACAGCTCCAGTGGGCTCAGCCACCTGCTTCAGAGCTCCACAGAAAGGAACAAGTAATAGCAAAAGTTTTTATGCAGCCACAGAGGGAGAGGGATAAACAAAGGGATCCAGTTGCCCCAAGTCCTTCTTCCAGGATAGTGCCCAGATGGCCCAAAGCTGGCCTCCTTGAGGTGACCAGTGTGGTTGCTACATGCTGCCCACTTCTGCAATCTAGCTTTTCTGGATAATCGCCCTCATCTGTGCTGGTCTGTCCTGCAGTTTTGCTTTGTGGGAATCAGGAGGGACCCGGGAAAAATTAAGGACAATGACTTATCTCTCTGCCTTCAACTGACATAAAGGAGAAAGGCAGAAGCTGAAGGCAGAGAGCCCAGGTTTCCACCCTGTGTTTCATTTCCTTGTGAGCTCTTGTAAAGGGCCTCACTTTAGAAGCAGCTTCTATGAGTATTACAGCTGTATGTAAAATTGTAGCTCCTCCCTGCTTTTAAATTGTCCTTGTGTTGTTCTGGGGTCAGCTTAAATCCAACATAACTCAACCCCAGGTCAATGCAGATGACAAAAATTTATTGTCATCAAGCCACTACTCATCAGTCAGGGCCACATAACAGACTCAGGAGCTGAACTGCGACCTTGAAGGGACATTTAAAGGATGAAAACATAAAGCAGGAGGGAACAGGAGGAGCTGTAGCATTGTCCAGTCATATTTTGACGTAGGGGTTGAGCAAGGGAGTTGCCATCAGGATAGGAGTTGGTTCCTGGCCTGGGAACATGAACTTAGTTTGACCCTGCCAGCAAGATGGAGGAATTGTCCCTGAGGTATCTGGACTCAGACAACTGTCTCCTTACAACAGAAGCTGTTCAGCTGTTGGGAAGTCCCGAGCTCCCCTAGAGCTTAGGACCTTGAGCTTAGTTTCTCCCTCTGATTTAATGGAGCCTGAAAAGGAAATGGTAGGACTTGGAATAAGTTTCTTTTGCTTGTTCCCAACAGTGTCTGTTCATTGTACTTCTATGCTATATAAGGACATTTTCATGCACACATACCGTCATATATATCCATCATACTTCATTTATATATATATTTAATTCTTTATTAATTACACTTTATTCACTTTGTATCCCCCCCCCCGTGGTTCCCTCCCTCCTCCCGTCCCAATCCCTCCCTTCCTCCACCCTCTGCATGCATGCCCCTCCCCAAGTCCACTGATAGGGGAGGACTTCTTTTCCTTTCTTCTGATCCTAGTCAATTAGGTCTCATCAGGAGTGGCTGCAGTGTCTTCTTCTCTGGCCTGGTAATGCTGCTTCCCCGTCAGGGGGAGGTAATTAAAGAGCAGGCCAATCAGTTCATGTCAGAGACGGTCCCCTGCTATACCACATAAGGATGTTTTCATACACATATACATTATATACATTTGTTGTACTTCTATGTTATATAGGATATTTTTATAAATGCATACATTATATATATCATGCTTCTGTGCTATAAAGGGCATTTTTATACACACTTACATTGTATATATCATCATACTTCTATGCTACATAAGAACATTTTCATAATGTAAATAGTATATATTCATCATAGTTCTAAGCTACCTAAGGACATTTTTATGCCTGCATACATTGCATATATTCATCATACTTCTACATAAGGACATTTTCATACACACATACATTTTCATACACACATTTGGGGTGCATTTTCCCACTCCTCCTTTCTTATCACTCTTCTTTGTTCTTTCAGACAGTCTCAGTTCTTTCATATATTAAGTACAAACATGATTGCATATATCTGTATAAGATACAGGAGCCACATACAAAAGGAACATGGCATTTGTCGTTCCGAGACTGTCTTAATTCCTTTCATCTGGTAACTCCACTTACGTCCATTTTCCTATAAATAATGTAACTTCTTCGTGGTGAAAAAGTACACATTTTTAAACCCATTCTGTTGTAGAACATCTAGGTGGATCCCATAATATAGCTGTTATGAGTAATGTCCATCTCTTTATCTTTCCTCCTGCTTCCTATGAGCAGATTGTGGAAGTGACTTGTTTTGTTTGTTTTTAGGGGAAGAAGAGGCCTACGAGATAAAATGTGCAGGTTTTTATCCTGGTACACCTTCAGATCCTCTTTTCCTTTCCCCTTTGTCATGTCTTGCCTCAGCCATGGCCCAAAGCCATCCTCACTGAGAGTTTCCAGTCAAGACTCCTCTACACAAGAGGCACAAAGATCATTGTCTTTTATTGTACAAAGAGCCCCGAGTGGTGCCTACTTGCTCAGCATCTTAACAGCTCAAACCAAAACCTGAACTTCACAAAGAAGCAAGCTTTTTTATCTGGAGTAATTCCTGTTTTATATATATTAATTACAGTTTATTCACTTTGTATCCCAGTTGTAGCCCCCTCCTTCATTCCCTCCCAAACCCATCCTCCCTCCCTCTTCTCCTCCCATGCCTCTCTCCAAGTCCACTGATAGGGAGGTCCTCCTCCCTTTCCATCTGACCCTAGCTTATAAGGTCTCATCAGAACTGGCTGCATTGTCCTCCTCTGTGGCCTGGCAAGGCTGTTCCCCCCTTAGGGGAAGGTGGCCAAAGAGCCAGCCACTGAGTTCATGTCAGAGACAGTCCCTGTTCCCCTTACTAGGGAACTCACATGGATACCAAGCTGCCATGTGCTATATCTGAGCAGAGTTTTTAGGTAATATCTATGCATGGTCCTTGGTTGAAGTATCAGTCTCAGAAAAGACCCCTGTGCTCAGATATTTTAGTACTGTTGCTCTCCTTGTGGAGCTCCTGTCCCTTCCAGGTCTTACTATCTCCCCCTTTTTTCCTAAGATTTCCTGTACTCTGCCCAAAGTTTGGTTATAAGTCTCAGCATCTGCTTTTATACCCTACTGGGTAGAATCTTTCAGAGGCCCTTTGTGGTAGGCGCCTGTCCTGTTTCCTGTTTTCTCCTTCTTCCAATGACCATCCTATTTTTCTTTTTGACTGAGGATTGATTGTCTTACCCAAGGTCCTCCTTCTTGCTTGGTTTCTTTAGGTGTACAGATTTGTGTAGGTTTATCCTATATTATATGTCTAGTATCCACTGATACGTGAATATATACCGTGTGTATCTTTCTACAAGAAGCAATCTTTTAATATAATAATTGGCTTAAGGTAGTGTGACATGTATGTTTGGTTGAGGGAGCAGAGAAGCTGCTACCAAACAGCCTGCACAACACACTTAATGATTCCGTGTCCAGATCAGACACTGCTCTGAGAGCCAGCAACCATGCACTGCCACTGGAGGGGCAGAAAAGGCCATCTGGGCAGCTTCTGTGAGATGGGGAGAAAATGATGCTTATTCCCACTTCACAGGGGTGAGCAGGGAGGCGGCCAGGTGTGTTCTCAGGGGTGGCTTTGTGTGTGTGGTTCACAGTGATTTTGCTTGCGTATTGGCTATGTTAGACCCTTTTAAATGTGTGTGGGTATTCTACCTGCATGTATGTCTGCATACCATATGCATACAAGGCTAGAAGAGGGTGTAAGACCCCATGAATTGGAGTTACCGATGATCATGAGACACAGGGTGGGTGCTGGGAGTCAAACCAAGGGTCCTCTGGAAGAACAGAGGGTGCTCTTAACCACTGAGCCATCCCTCCAGCCCAGATAGGCTTCCCCACCAAGAGCAAAATTTGATAGTCCTTATTCACCTGCCCTCCTCCCGTGAGAAGTGGCCCCAGTGAACACACCAGACACACAGACACCGCTGCTGTGGTGCTACCCTGCTTGTCTTCGCACTCCGCAGGTTCTAGCTGTGTGGGCCTGCAACATTCCCAGGAGACTCGCGTTCATTAGATTTGATTTTGGTTTTAATTAAAATAGTCACGTTAGACGTAACAGGGTGGGAACGAGAGCCCATGAGGAGAAAGAGGGAAAAGACATTTCCATGTTTTGGAATTTTAGGAAGTCTCTTCATGGCTAATGATTGGTATTCTTTTTAAGATTTTTTTTCTCAGATTTTCAGTTCTTTGGGTATTAAGCTTTTGTGCTTTTATAAGTTATTTCTCTTTTTCTTTTTGACTTTTTGTTTTTTTAATTGGCTTGGCCTGGGTTCTATCCACACTCTGGAGGGAGACAAGGCTCAGCTCACCGGAAGTCTCTGAGGGCTTTAGTGGCTTGGGAAGCATCCAGGCATCTAAGGCCCCTGCTGATCCGCTCCTGCTTCTGTCCAAACAGAGAAGCATCGAACTCGTCCTTAGCTGGGCCATGGCAGTGTGGGACAGTAACTGAAAAGCATGTGTTAAGCCAGAAACTGTTAAAATGTTTTGCCTCCTGTATGCACAGATGTCCTTCAGGGAAAAAGGAAAGCAAGTTTTCACGCTTGCCGTAGGTCCCTGCTAGGGAACAAAGCTCTGAGGTACTCCCATCTGCCGTCCACCCCGTGTCCTCTCCCTGGGGACCTCCGTCTTCCTGAGGAGAGCATCACCAGTCCTCATAGCCAACCGGCCCGTTCCACCATGAACCGTGAAGTCAGTCCTCGCTCTTTGTAAACACGAAATTTCAGGACTCTTGCTGCCCAGGCTAGGTCAGGAGAGACTGTGGATGCTCCGGTGGGCACACCCCTCATGGTTTTCCTGCCTCAGCTCATGGGGTAGCCGAGCATGGAGAGGTAGCGCTTCCGAGGAGAGCGGCTGAGAGCAGTTCTATAGAGAGCACTGGCTTTCTCCTTACCCTTCCTTCGCCCGGTCCCTGACTCTCCATTCATAGCTCCCATCCCTCTCTACTCTGCCCAGGATATATCTCTCTAGAGTAGCCAAGCCCTGTCATAACCCATGACAGCCGTGGAGACACATGAATGAAAACACAGACTTGTGGCCTTACCGTTGAGAAGACGTTAGGATTCCCCAGAGGCAGAGGATGCAGGAAGAACAGACTCCACCTTATCATTTGGGGCCCACTGTGCGGGCACCCTGTGCCTCCAAGCCCAAATCCTTTCTGCAGGTGTTGGGAACTAACTAAACCTCCCCTGGGACCCCACTCAAAATACCACCTTTTCCCTGTGCTTGGCAGCCTCTCCTTGAACTGTGCCTTTCCCCGACATATTCATCTCCCTCTGTAGCGTCTATTTTCACTGCAGATGCTGTGTCTTGCCCATCAGAGAGCATGTGCCATGAAG
The DNA here is from genome assembly GCF_030254825.1 of Meriones unguiculatus. Classification (NCBI taxonomy): domain Eukaryota; kingdom Metazoa; phylum Chordata; class Mammalia; order Rodentia; family Muridae; genus Meriones; species Meriones unguiculatus. The sequence goes on from NC_083359.1 coordinate 12,734,363, forward strand.
TATGACCTGTAGGGATTAAAAGTGTCACTTGAGGATTGCAGGGGCAGAGCAGGGGGGAGGCTAAGTGAGAGGGACCATTTAAAGAGCCTGCGCCTCTTTGGGCACGTGTATTTCTTTTGCCTGTAACCAATGGTCAGCCTGTCTCCTGTCTTGTCCCCTCGCCCTCTGGCAGACTCCTGGGAAATCACAATGAGGGACCTAGAGGAGAAGGACGTGGACGAGTTCAGCTCCAGCGGCTTCAAGTGTCCCACGTGCTTCGCGGTGAAGGGGAGAGAGTGCAAGCCAGAGCTCAAGTGGTGCTCCACGGATAAGATAAACTGTGTGGAACTCTCCGGCATCGTGAACACAGGTGCTTGGCTGGGCTGAGGCGCTGTCCGCAGGTGGGAAGGTCCCTCTCCTAAGGCTTCACGGCAAAAGCTGAGAAAGCCGCTTCTATCCAAGTGAGCACACAGCAGTGTTCTGGATCTCCAGAGGAAGTAAACACTCCTGGACACTCTCGACACTCTTGAATTTATGTATACACTTATTGCCAGAGTCTCCCGGGCTTCTCAGAGGTTGTTCCACATATGGAATGAGACTTTAGCCCTAAAACCCCTGATTAGTTCTTTTCAAAGCACAAAGTGATTTTGTGACAACTCCTGTCAGCTCCCCCCAACACACATACACATACACACACTCATTTTCAAAGTCAGAGGAAAGCAATGACTAAATTGAAACCTTTAAGGAATTATAAAACATAATTAAACATATTAATTTACTATGCTTTAATAATATCTGGTGTCGCCAGGTGTGGTTGCAGATTACATGCCTGCAATCCTAGTGCTCAGGAGGTCTTGGCAGGAGGATTCCAAGCGCTGGGCCAGCCTAGGCTATGTGGCAAGACTTTATGTCAAACAGAGAAAAAAAGTCCAATGCAAAACTCTAAATTAATTGAAAGATGGGTTAGGAATGAATCAGCAATAAAAGTGTATTTTACTCTGAAGCTGGCTAGGTTCCATGAAGGCTGGGTCATTCCTGTAGCTCCTCTTTACTCTCTCTCTCTCTCCGGATGGCTCTAGGGAGCTCAGCACCCCTTGAGGTAGTCACCTGCTGATTGGTCTCTTGGACTCTCTCACTTGTCTGCTTTCTGCAGTTCGCACAAGCACAAGGATTCTTTGCTTTAAAACAGCAGTGAGAGGTTGCAGTTAGTACCCAGAAGTGGGATATGAGACCTTGTACGTTCTAAAATTTAGAGCATATAGCACCCCACAGCTGAGAAAACGGATCCAAAAGCACCTTGGAAGGGGTAGACTGTAGTCACAAATGGTGACGTGGGTGGCTGTTGCTGTTCTGATAATAGGCCAAGAATGAGAGCTGAGGTCCTCACAGTCCTAAAACCTGGGCCTGGCTGCTGCACGAGGCTGCACAGCTCCGAGCAGCCACAGCAGCAGCAGCACACAGCGTGCTCCGCCACAGCTGTCTCACCACCCTGGCCACAGTCAGTCAAAGAACTGCCCGTCCTGGCGGGTTACTGCAGGACAGGAAGGGTTCAGTTCCGAAGATGCGCCAGTATTTGATTGGAGCGGGGAGGGGGGTTAAGTTAGGGATTGGAAGACCCTGGGCTTGGAGAAAAACATCCCAACCCAGTGCCCGTCCTAGAACTAGAGAGCGGGGCGGGGGAGGGGTTTCCATGAGAATGCAACTTGGTCTGCCTCCATCCATAGACCAGTCTGTGCAGGTCAGAGTGGGACTGAAAGCCTGGGAGGGAAGTCTCATGTGTGTTCTCCTGCAGGTATCGACAATGTAGCCATTGAACTGAAGAAATGCATAACCACGGACCTATGCAAAGACACAGCGACTGCCTATATGGGTTTTCCAATCACTAACAAAAGTTTAAGTTGTAAATTGGCCGTCAGAAGTGGGGCCAGAGCCAGAGCCCCGACCCCCATCTTCTTTGTCCTCTTCCTGAAGAAACTGCTCCACTGAGCACCTTCAGAGGCCCAGCCACCATCACGGAAGAATTAAAATTGCAGCTTCTGCCTGTGTGTCACATTGATTGTCAGTCTCGCCACAAGTAGATTCAGGTATCCACTTCCGGGTTCAGCAAAGTTTAGTGTGTACCTAGCCACACAGGGAATGGAGCAGAGCCTGTCATGTGACTTCCTGGGGGGTGCCAAGCAAACGCCTGTTCATTCATCCACAGTGGGGCACCAATGGCAGACCAAAGGAATGATTCCGCCTAAAACTAGTTCAGTGAATCAGTGAGGTTTGGAGGAGGGGGGTATTGCTCCTCCTCCCAAGGGTCCAGCCCATGGGTATGGGCACAGGGTTCAGGCCAAGGGGGCGAGTGGGCACGAAGTCACCACACGGACACTGGGAGCTGGGGGAAGCAAACCGAGGGCAAGTGGCTGCAGACTGGGTTATTCAGGAAGAGACGCCAGGCTGCATTGCTTTGGGAGACCAGTCAGGCTCCTCCACACCATCTCCGAGCTGGCCAATGGATGTTCGTCTCTGGGCAGACTCTCCAAAGTCATGTACTTCCTGCCTGACTACTCCCAGAAGTTATGTCTGCAGAAGCTGCCCCAGTCCGTGAACCCTAATGGCCCTTTTTAGGGGTTGTTTACAGGTGCATGCATGAGTGTTGGTGTTGGCTGCATCACCAGCAAGCTGGCCTCCAGCGTGGGTAGCACCTCAGGAAAGCCTCATCCCAAGGGATCCCTGCACAACCTGCTGATAGGCCCACCAGCTTCCTCCTCCCCAGACACTGCAGACCCTTGAGCGACCCTGTGACTCTTGTAACTTTCTGAGCTTCCTCAGTCTAATGAGCCTTCTTCCTCCCTTCCTAGACACTTTAGAGCAGTGGTTCTCAACCTGTGGATAGCGACCGTCAGAAAACGCTTACTTCGATGGTCTTAGGAACTGACACTCCACACAGCAAAATCACAGTTATGAAGTAGCAATGAAAATAAGTGTATGGTTGGGGGTTCCTAAGACAATCAGAAACATGTTTTCCGATGGTCACAACCCACTTGAGAAATGGTGCTTTAGAGAAAGTAGCACAGCAGGGCCAAAGCCAACTTTTAAGGTTTCTGAGCATTCAGAACTGATTAGATCTAATCACAATCATGATTAGAGATCAGTGTAAGAAGCGTGAATGAACAAGGCTCTGCCCACTAGCCCTGGACCAAGCTTAGACATGAGACAGAAGTGGAAGATTGTGGCTGTGACAAAGGGTCGAGCTAAGCGAATGGGTGAAGTTTGAGGCCTGTGCTATGTCACCCTGGAATGGCTGGGACACAGAGATAACACAGTGTTTGTGACTCCTAGAAGGGGCTGGGCAGAGGAAGGCACAACAAACACATGCCCAGTGTTTAATGCACTATGGTGTTTACTGCCCAGCACTGGGTACAGGACTCTCTGAGCTGAGCACAGTGCTGATGTGTGGCGGAGAGAAGTGAGCTGCTCCTGGGCTCCCTAGAGAGGGAGCCTGACAGAAATGTCTCTGGATAACAGGGTCTCCTCTGATCATTAGGATAGCCAGGGAACCTGAAGCTGGATGCCTCATCCCAGGCCGACTACCCAAAATTCAGGATGGACTGCTCTGAAGTGAGCCTGGCTCAGCCAGTACCACCATCTCTCGTTCTGATCTCTGCTTGTTTTAATCACCTAGGTGATTCTGCCTGTCAGTTGTTTTCAAAGCTGAGCTGTGACAAGTTTTCTAATGACAGTTTAGAAACGTAAATGCTCAGGCCATGCAGCCTAGTTCTCCGTCAACACAAGCTAGAGTCACCTGGCAAGAGGAAGCCTCCACTGAGGAATTGCCTCTGTCAGCTGGGCTGTGGGCAAGCCTGTGGGGCATTTTCCGGATAAATGGTTAATAGAAGGCCTAGCTCACTGTACGTGGCTCCATCCGCCCTAGGCTGGTGGTCCTGGGTGGTACAAAAAAGCAGGCTGAGTCAGCCAGGAAGTGACACCCCTCCACGGATCTGCTTCATATTCTGCCCTGACTTCCCTCGAGAATAGTCTTAAGCTGTAAACTACAATAAACCCTTTCTTGCCAAGTCACTCTCGGCCAGTGCTCTGTCAGCAACAGAGATGCAAACTAGGACATTAGTCCTCAGCTTCAGATGAGTCAATCACAGTGAACACATGGCAATGCTTTTCTCGGGTCTTCTAAAATTTATAAATGTCAATTCATGACCCAAACAATCCAACTCATGGGCTCGATCCTATTCAGTCTTTTCAATTGCCAAAGGAAAACTGGCTAAATGATTGGCTTTGTTTTGACATGTAATAATTTGTTTCTTAACGGTACTGCCGCTGCAAACATAAGCTGAAAACTCAGCCAGGCATGGTGGTGCACACCTTCAGTCCCAGCATTTGAGAGGAGGAGGGTGGGTCTCTGAGTTCTAGGGAAGCCAGTGCTATGTAGAGATCCTGTCTCAAAAAAAAAAAAAAAAAAAAAAAAAGTCTCACATGAGATTGCGAAATAATATATAAATTTATCTTGAAGATGAAGCTTTATGATCAATAATAATGACTGAACACTGTTACTGCTGCTGTTGGCCTGCCTTGCTGGTACTCAGGAGGGAATGTGTCCAGGAAACTCACAACTCAGAGGCCTGGGAAGGTATCCCGGCTATAGGGTGGGACAGTGTCCCAAGGGTGTCCTGAGACACAGGAGCCCAGGAACCTCAGATCTCTGAGGGGAGCCTCCTCAGCAGAAGCACTGCAGCTCCCAGGGGAGGGTTACCCCAACCCTGGGGACCTGAAGAGACTCCTTCCTCTAACGAGTGAGTCACAACAGGCAGCAAATCTCTTAAAAGAGATCTACTGCAGAGATGGCTCCAAGACAGGGTGCCTCAGCTCCCAGGAGAAGGCAGCAGGGAACTGGGGCAGACACCACCTTTATATAGGATTTCTTAAGGGGCGGAGCTTTCTAGGGCAGGGATTTCCAAGGTGAGGATTGGTGGGTTTCAAGTCCTGAGCGTGGGGAGCTCAGGGATTGGTGGGCTTTTGTCCAGTCTTTTCACCTCAAATTAGCATAACCTGGGATGAGTCCTATGGGGGGTGGGGGGCTGGAGGTGACAGTTGCAGAGGTCTGGGGAAGGGGACAGGGAGCTGGGCTGCTGGCGCTTCTCAGGCAGAGGTCTGGCGGCTTTTCGGCCTTGAGGTTCTACAGTCTACAGTGTCCAGAATTTACAGAGTCCACCGCGAAGGCAGCAGGCTGAAGCAGGAAGGTATCGCCATCACGGACAGCTCCCATGGCTGCGGCAGCAGGCAGTCTGAGACAGAAAGGTTCCAGCAGCAGCAGGCCGAGGCAGGAAGGGTCACCATGGACAGCTCCCGCCGAGGCGTCGGTTTCTGCAGCCCCGGGGCGGGAAGGAGCGGCGGGCAGCCGGCCCCTCTAGCGGTCCACTGCTCCGGGGCTGGACGTGGCTCTTGGCGGAGGACGGGGCATCCGCCCAGCCGACTGCGCCGCCAGCCGCGAGGAAAGCGCTCCACGCGCGCCCTTCTTGGATTTGCCCCAGGAGGCCACGAGAGGGCGCTGGATCGCTGGCGGCTGGAGTGGCCGGCGCCCGCGAGCCGAATCCGTCCCCCTCCGCGGCACGGCTGACTCGCTGCAGGGGGCTGGGCTATACCTCCGGCGCTCCCGGACTGCAGGCCTGTGCCCCCGTGCTTGGCTCTCCGCTGCTGCTGCACAAGTCCTTCACGTCAGGGGCACCATCAGCCGATCCCATTGCTGTCGTCCGTCCCCACAAACCCGTATTTGAGGCCTCAGAGTCAGCTGGGGCCGCGAGGCCCGCCTGCAGCCTTAACTTCCCTGTTAGAAGAAGGGGAATTGGGAGGACCTTGTCGGCTCTCACCCCCAGAAGACTTCGGCAGGCCTGTCGCCATTGCGGACATCCGCAAAGGGCTTCGAGGGTCCCTGAGGCGGCATCCACACCGACCTCAAGTGACAGAGCCGCTCGGAGATGCCCTGGAGCCCCAAAGGCAGCATGGTTAGAGCGAATGGGGGGGGGATGAAAACCAAAATTGGACAAATTAGCTGTTATGCCATAAATATGGCCACTAGGTGGAAATGTTCCTCAATAAAATTTCATGCCCGCTTTCTCCCTGTGTCTTTGATCGATTAGTTTGGTTTTGTTGAGATAAGGTCGCCCTATGTAACCTTAGCTGGCTTTTTCTTCACTGTGTAGACCATGCTGGCCTCCAACTCATAGAGACCTTTCTGTCTCTGTAGGCCATCATGACTGCCTCCCCTTTGTCTTGGGTTTCTCTAAGGTGGTTTTCCTCTGTTCCCCTCTGTGGTAGAAAAAAAAAAATCACTGAAAGAATCAAGCACAAGCCCAGCAATGTTCAGGCAACCCTGAAGGTAGAGGCCAAAAGCTCTCCTTCCTGACCTGTAGCGAACTCCCCTGATCTGTTCCAGCTAACACAAATCCCAACTTGAAGGGAAAGAGTGAAAATAACCCATAAACCTCAAGAGACAGTTTGAGACTGTTTGCTTAAATTGGAAAGACAATACAGTCCTTTTGGCTGAACTCTGCTCTTGGGTCTGGCTCCCCTTATTGAACTTAAAATGGTTTAGTGAATCAAGCTAGTAGGTATGGCTCAAATACCTCACGTTCCAGTAAACACATTCAATAAGCTTTTCTCCTACGTGGTGGTCATATAATGGACAGTCCTGGATTGGACAATATTTTAGTGAATCTCGTCCAAACAGCAATCTAAGGACAGGACGTCATTCATATTGAGACCCAGTCTCACCATGTGACATGAACTCTGCTCTGCACAGCTTAGGGGGGAGTGAAGGCAGTGTATGCAGGCCTGGAAAAGAGTGCTCCCTCCAGTCACACAGCCTGCAGAGAGGGCCCATCCCAGGGCCCATCTCTCCTGAGACGCAGATATCTACAGAGCATATGGCAAAGATTGCACCCAAGGGTGCAGAGGTGAGGGAGGCTCAGTTGAACTTCACCTATTTTTTATTTTAATGTGTATGGGGGGGTCTGTGTGTATTTTAAGCATAGCTGTGGGGCCTCAGCTCTTGTTCCTCATATGCGTTTTTGCTGTTGTGGTTGAGACAGGGATTCTCTCTGGCCTGAAACTCGCCAATTATATTTGTCTGGCTAGTCTGCAGGTTCCAAGGATCTGTGGTGTCCGTGTTCTCGGTTCTGGGATTCAAGCGCATGCCTCTATGCCAGGTTGTTTTAATTTGGGTTCTAAGAATCGAACTCAGATCTTTGTACTTAAAAAGTCGGCACTTTACCGACTGAGTCATCTTTGTTTTGTTTTGTTTTGTTTTGTTTTGTTTTGTTTTTCAAATACTCAATCTTAATCTTTGAGGCAGCATCTTGCCATGTTTGGAGCCTTGTCTGGCCTATAGCCCATTGACCATAAACACTCAGCAATCCTCTTGCCTCTACTTCCTAGGTGGTGGGATTGCAAGCGTGTACCACTTTATCCAAAAAGTTCAAGCAACTTTGGGAAATGATTTTCCTGGGCTCTGAATTGTTCACTTAAAATTTTTTGCTAGGTCTAGTGTGGTGGCACAAACGCCTTTACTCCAAGCCCCTCAGAGGCAGAGATAGTCAGATCTCTTAGTTCAAGGCCTGCTTTATCTACATAGTGAATTATGGCCAGCAGGAGCTGTGAGACCCTTTAGTGAGATCCTTTCAAACCCCCCCAAAAAAATACAAATAAAAATAAAATTTTTCATTAGCAATGGACAGTTACAAATTAGTAATCTGAAATGATAACGTTGTAAATGGTTATTCACTGGGGTGTCAAGCTCCAGGTATGGGCAGGGACAAGAAATAGACCGCAGTCTTGTGAAACGGGCTACCTGGAGTACAGAAAAAGAAAGTAAGAGTTTTCAGTCTAAAGTACAAACACCACTGTCTTGGTTTTTGTTGTTGTTGTTTGTTTGTTTTTTATTTCTCTCCTGTTGGATAAGGAGTCATGAAAGTTTGCTGGTGTGGTCACATGTAAAGGATCATGGGAGTGACAGTCCCCAAAGGATCAAAGCAAGGCTTTCATTAGGAAAAGACCACTCAGAAGAGAGAGGATGGATCTGAGTGGGGGGCTCCCATTGGTACAGGAAGTATGGATATACGTAGTTTCCAGAACAATCATATTCACGTTGCAGGCAGTTGCAGTGGCACAACCCATTGCATGTATCTTGTTAAACCATCCTGTTATCAAAAAGACACCAGAGTTACTCTTCTCCCATTTCATCTCCCCTCCTCGTCCACATCCTTTGAAAGGAAACTGTGCTCCAAACGGTCTAGAATCCACACACCCCCACCTCTGTGCACAGCTCCGTCTGTGTAGAGCCTGGGCCTTCTTGTCCTCTGGCCCCACACTTCCACAGAGAAGGAACCTTGAAAGGATCCTCTCATCTCAGACATGAGACTACAGTGAGACCTCTGGGTACCCACTTACTGGGAAAGATGAACTTGATGCAGGTGAAGAGGAAGGCCAAATGCAAGCTCTCAACTGTCAGCAAAAATCCGTCTAAGTGTACCTGTCAACTTACTCTATCCTTTCTCTCCTTCCCTAGAGGAAAATATCATGAGTCCCTCACAAACTGACATCCTCTGAGGGTTCTGAGTTTCCTATGAGGATAACCATACAATGTGCTGGACATCTGTTTTCAGAGATAAACTGAGATAGAAGCCTGTCCCACTTGGATGGTTTTAATCCTTCTTTGTATTCTGTGATATCCCATTTTCTCTATACATCTCAACTCGTCTAGACAAAGGGCCCTTCCCTTGCTCACCCCAGAACCTCTTTCCAAGTAAAAGCATAGCTTGCCTCCAGTCCCATCAAACTCACACTACCACTTAAACAGCTCCTAAAATACCACTGGTTCACGGTTCTGTGAAACTTTCCATATATTGTTCAGGGAAGAATTGCCAGATCCTCCCTCTGTCTGTGTATTCTAGAAAGAAAAATCCTACAGTTGTTTTCCCAGTTTCTGTCTTAATGGCATAAGAGCCCTTCATAACAAATACATATTTAATTAAAAAAAAAACATTTATCTTTTACTGAATTTAGAGTGACACCAGGTAAAACTTGAGTAGTGAATCATAGGCTTTGCTTGTCACAATGGCAGCAGTTAAAAAAAAACAAAAAACAAACATCTATTTCTGAAGTGCCATCATCTCCTACACTTTCAGCAAGCCAAGGTCCCATTCTAGGACATCACAACAACACGGATACCCAAATAGGACTTTTCTGTGGGAAGCAGTTACATTCCTTCATCCTCATCTCTTCTCTTCCGTCCTTAACTCTTGACTCCCAAAAAATGGCTCCTTCCAAACACATGACTCCATATGAGCACTTTCTCCACATGGAGATAGTTCTCAAAGATGTTCCACACAGTCTCTTCCGTTTCCTGGCAGCTCCCACCCTGGCCCAGTCTGGGTTGCTCTGAACTACCAACAGTCTACAAGAGGAAATGCTGAGCATTAAATCCACAGCTCCTCTTTGACTGTGCCTCTACTTTATCGTTTGCTCTGAGGAAAGCCAGCGGTTAATCATGAGAACACTGCAGCAGACTGTGACGAGACCATAAGAAAAGGAATTGAAACTCACAAGAAACCAGGAGTGAGCTGGGAAACAGGTGCTGACTAGGAGTACAGCACCTGTGAGATACCCTGAGTCCGCACCTGGCCGTCCACAGACCACAGATCTACACATACCAACGTGTAGTAAATGCTCCCTGCTTTCAGCTACTCTATTTGGCCTAATTCACTCCATGGTGATAAATGATGTGTCCTGCCCTTAACAAGACGTTCAAGGGGAATCCTCATACCTCTGCCAGTAACCTCAACACACTTCGTCTCTCCCCCTGTGCACTTTAGGGGCACTGGGTTACACTCGCCATCTTCACTGTAGCAGGCAGGACATTCTACACCATTGGGCTGGGAAGATGGCGGAGACACTGAATGGAGAGAGAGAGACGTTTTCATCTTAGCGGGAAAGGGCAGAAGAAATAGCTGAGAGCATGTCTCTCCACATCTGTCTCATCTGATACAAGTTTGTTATTTTTGTTTTTGTTTTGTTTTGTTTTTCCCGTGATTCTACCAAAAAGCATTGTGACTGGGATGAGCTGGGCGGAGGCACAGGAGAAAGGCGCTGTTGTGGGAGCGCAGTGCAGGATCTCACAGCAATTCAATGCTGTCCTCACCTTCATCCTTTACTCTGCTCTCCGCCCTGGAGAAAAAAGTCTAGATAATCGGAGAGGAGATAATCTGCTTCCTAAAAAGATGCTGTTCATATGGTGAGGAATGAGCCAGATGTGGTCCACACTCACACACACACACACACACACACACACACACACGCAAGCACACCCCTGTGCTCCCAGCTACTCCAACTTTGGAGGTTGAGGCAGGAGGATTGCTTGAACTTAGAAGTTCAAGACAAGCTTTGGAAACACAGCAAGCCCACTCCTCAACAAAACAAAACAAAACCCAACCTGAGGAATTAAATAGTCAAGAAAAGCCTGTTGGACAGAGAGACAGCACAAAGCATTTAATTCATGAAACACACTTAAAATCCCCAAGACCAGTTCCTGCCATCCAACCCTCTCTCAGTCCACCACACAGGAGAAGGGCCTTTATCTAATCCCAACCGAGTCCAACGGGTGCTGTACTTGAAAGGAAGACAAGCATCAGTGCTGTGTCCCAGAGAGACGAACCCACAGAAAGGCAAAGGAGACATGGAGCAGACAGTGGGGCTACAGAGACAGCTGCACTCACCCTCCAAGGGCTCTTTGTTGCACTTCTCGGTGTAGCAGCATTGGTGGTTATATCTAAATGTCTGGTTGCTCCCCAGTGTTGCTGAGAATGCTAGATTAGTACACGCATCTTTAGAACAGTCTTTCTTCTGCAGTTCAGAGCCTGGGATTGTAGCTGCAGAGAAGCAAATGCTCAAGAAATGGTCTCTTCTGAGACACAGAGAGATTGAAGCATCCAGTGGTAAGGAGTCTGTCTCTTCATTCACTCTGTTTTTGTGTTTCCTTGACTCCAAGAGTCCCTCTGCTATTGTTCCAGAGGACAAGCAATGGGGACAGAGCCCAGTGGTGCATTACTTGCTTAGTGTGCATGATGCCATGAATTTGATCTCTAGCATGGCAAAAAAGAAGTGTGGGTTCATGCTCCAGTAACCCTACGAGGTCGATTTGAGAAACAGAACTGGGTCTCTCAGCTCTGTCCCTGGAGATTACATCCAGTACCATTGCTCATCCCCACCACCTCCCAGAAGCCCACACTCCCAGCTCCATCCTTGAAGGAGCCAGAGGTAAACTAGAAGATGGTAAGAGTGAGGATTGGCTTACTTGATATTTGAAATTCCTGCAATTGGGAGAAGCAGCCATGAGAGGACTCACACATCTCTGTATTAGAACTGCATCTCCCATTAAAGCATCCTTTGTTTATACACCTGTAACTCTCTGCAAAGAGGAAGCAAACACATTCAGAAAGCCATCCCAAAGCTCTGCAGCTGCTCGAGAACTTTCCCAGGGGCCCAGGTGCTATGAACGTTGAAGGGATTCCCAGAGATCTGAGTGGCCTGTGGAGTTCCCCTAAGGTACCTTACTGCCCAACTCCCACTTCTCATCCCTGAAACAAAAAGTGCCGGTTACTCTTACCCACAGAGAGGACGGATAAGTTAGTGAAGACGCAGACAGCAAGGAGACTCTTCAGGACTGAGTACCAGGACATGGTGACTCCCGTGCGCACTGTGCAAGAAACGGGTGAGGACAAAGTAATCAGAGCGAAGGGGCTCAGCTCTTGTAACCTAGCAACCCAAAAGATGCCAGGCAATATTGTCTGTCCATGTTTTCATTCAGTCAGTCAGTCACTCACTCACTCATTATTCTTCATTCTTCATTCTGCAAGCTAAATTTTACCAAACGCTGGCTTTATGCTAGAAGTGGCCATTTGAAAGACTGCAAAACTGGAATAGATGCTATATCTATCATCAAGGCAGCAAGGGAAGAGTCATCCTCCCCTGGGAAGGACTGCAGGACTTTTGCTCACGGTGCTTTTTTAGTTTGGTTTGGGTTTTTTTGGCATGGGTCTGGAAGGTGCTAGATCTCCTTCCACCACTGAAATGGTTGATCTGGTCAAGAAATGACTCCTCTTGGAAGCAGGTGGAGGCTCTCTATGTGCTAGAAAGTTCTGAGCCATGGTGCTCATCAGCCCTTTAGCAAAGCCACCATTTCACAAAGAGCTGCCCCATGCCCCTACCAGCTATCACAGCTGCACACTGGAAATGCTTACCAAGAATTATTCCTGATTTCCCGAACCTGGGAAGGAGCAAAAAGCCAATGTTCTCAACTAGATACAAAAGAAGGAGAAAAATTAATGCTGAAGGCTTTGAGCAGGCTCTCGCTGTCCTCACTCTTGGTCATTCTCTCACAATTTAAAACATCATAAATTAATAGAATCTTAGCACAAAGCCAAATGCATTAAGCTACACTAATCTCCCAGAGATAGGCACCATGAGAACAGGTCTTCCTGCACTTCTGAATGGCAGAGGAAGGAAGGGGAGAGAATTTCAAGGACCCTGGGCCTCCATGAGCTATGCAAGAGCCTTCTGTGTTCAAAAGTTATGAAACAGAGGTCGGCCTGCTGTGTGTGGCTAGCATTTCCTCAGGAGGAAACCTAGCATTGCTTCAGTAAAGTGCAATTCCTTCCTTCCCCCCAGACATGTGTGCATCTCTGCAGGTAAGGGAATGAGTGTGTTTCTCTACATTTTCTTACTCTCCCTGCCTATTTTTATTCCAGACTCTTGTTAGGGTACAAATGCTACATTTCTTTGCAATAAAGAGAAAAAAAAATATGCCAGAGGGACTCACTCATCCTCTACCTTCTTGCAATCATCCAGATTTTAAACACATTAGCTCAAAAATCCAGGACTGGGTGCTGGGTGTGAGAGCAGTGAGGAAGACCTTCCTGGAAACCCAATATGCTGAGTGTGGAAGAAGACGGGGACTGCAGGAAAAGAGCACTGGGGATGTCCAGGGGCCCCAGAGGTTGGTGTGTAGAGGAATATGAGGAGGGATACCTTGACAGGTCTAGAGGTCAGCAGAGCCTCCAGTGCACTCTCTACAAAGCCCTGGGGTGCTGGGTAAGGAAAAGGGTCCTGTAGCCCATGCTAAGTTGACAAGGATTTCAGCAGCACACAGAAGTATGTTCTTGGAGAAGATTTATCACACCCTAGGCATGGCAGGTGAAGATGACCATGAGTGCCTAGTGAGGAATCGACCTTCCATTCCAAAGAGAACTAGTTAGAGAGCAACCTGTTGTGAGGGCCTGTAAGATGATGACCAGGGTTTGCTGAGCAGACCCTGATGGTCTCTCTAGAGTCATGTCGCCAAGGCCCCTTGGAATTTTGTCCATCCTAGGAAGGAATCCCAACTCCCTGCCTTGTAGAAACTCATGAGTTCCCTAACTCAATCCAACCCCAAGCCACGTGCCTTCACACCCTCTCTAGGATCCTCAGCTGGTGTCTAAGGCTGTACATGTCATTCTTCTCTTACCTGCTCAGATAATTAAGCCTTCTAGTCCTGGACCACGGATTCCTGAGCGGCAGACGAAGTTGGAGATAGGGAAGGTTCCTGCAAAGATGTGTGGCCAAGAGGCCAGACTTACAGCAGAGCCTGGAATGAGACTTGGATTAACCTCAGCTGGGCTTTTATCTACTGCCAGTGGCCTGGATTCTCCACAGCAGGCCAATCAGAAATGAGCTGGCTCTGTCACTCTAAACAGCAACCTGATACCGCTGTCACTTATGAGTGGAGAACAAATCAGGGAACTCCCTACCCCTTGCCAGGAGCCATCCAGTTCTGTGCCAACTTCCTGCTCCCAGGGCAAGGACTCAGTGAAACCTCCATGGTGACAACCCATCAGATATGTGCTAACCTGTGGTCACTGTGGGGAAGCTGGCAGGTGCAGCTGTGGTCAAGAGATGGGGCACGGTGCTTACTGGGAGCCTAGAGGATTCAGTCTTTGTTTTCTATCCCATGCACACTGGCCTTCAGAACGGTCCCAAAGACCCCCTCAAAGGACTCTCCATGCCATGCTCATTCTTGGGAATCAGAATAAGAATCATTCCAGAAACATCTTCTTCAGACAGACAGCAGCCAATAAGTCTTCCGCAGAGACCCAGATGCCCAGAAATAACAGTCTTTCTCATTAGCCATGCTGTGGTGTCAGTAAACTTCCATGTTCAAAACTGTTACAGCAACTTCAGCCTAAATACTAAGGACAACCAGGATGCTAGTTCAATGCCTTGTGCAGACATTCTTGATCTCCCACTGCCTGGGCACCTTGATGCCAGTGGCCCCCATTTAACAGAGTGCACTGACTTCCCAGCACACCTCCTGCCCCTCACCTGCCTCCTGACCTCCACTCACCCAGCAGACAGTGCTCAGGGCTTCTCATAGACTGTGAATCTGTCCCCAGCTTTCTGCACTGTATCCAATAATACAAACTGAGTCAGCAAGTAAAGGTAAGATGAACTTTGGGGAGTTTAAATCTTTGAATAGATCCAAGATTCCTTTCACTAATATGCCTTTGTGAACTGAAAATCTATCTGGTTTCTTCTTATCTTTCAGTCTATTTCCTGTCTTTATCTCTGCACATCTCCTCCCATAGGTCTCAGATTTGTCTGGTGTTTATATGAAGGCATCAAGAACCCTGTTCTCTCTTCCATTAGCAACTTGGGCAGAATATGGCACTTTAAGGACTTAAATATCAGGTTTGCTTTTGAGTTTTTATTTTTAGAATTTTGACATAGACATGAAATGTTCCTGAATCTTGTGCTTGCTGTCTCAACAGGCCCTCCCATGTAACTCTTAGTAACATCTCTGAAAGAAGACATTTCATTCCCTTCCTATTGCTTAGGGTTATCAAAATGTAAGGTCTACTAGTACAGAATAAAGAAACTTTGAACATCTCTCTTTAAAAGCAATGTGGAAAAGGCATTCACCGAGCCTCTGGGGTGGGCATTAACCTTGTTTAATGCAATGTAGGTAAGCATTTGTTGGGTTGTTGGTTGGTTCTGTTTTGTTCTGTTCTATTTGTATGAGAAATGATGTTGGTACAAGAAAATAATTCTTTAGGTCCCATGATCTGGGAGGATGTATTCAGTCTTGTCCCCATCCCTGATAGTCTTTCTCCTGTTTGATCTAGTTGATGGTTAATATTTTATTAATTTTTATTAATAGAGGTTTTTTGTGGATTTCTTTCTCAAAAGTCTCAGTTTCCCTGTTGATTTTCTCATGTTACTGAGTTCTTCTAAGGGGAAACTGGAGAAAACAAGATTGTTCACTATTAAAACTAATGTATAAACAAAACTGGATAAACTTAAGAATGCAGCAAAATATAAAAGCTTTTTCCTCCTGAGTATTACCATTTATTGTTAGATAGTTTATTACTTGCATTACATTCTTTTTATTGTTCTAAGTCTAATATGTCTCATGTAATAAATACACCCCTACAGAGCTCCCAGCATCCTCCCCATCCCCGATCTCCCCCGAATCCACTCCTCGAATATGTTCCTGCAGAAAAAAAACAGGCAGGCCTCCAAGGGATGTCAGCTTAACACTGCAAACCAAGATACAGTGGGACTAGGTATAAACCCTCATATCAGAGCTGGGAGGGGCAGCACAGAAAGAGGGAAAGGGTTCCAAGAGCATGCAAAGGAGTCTGAGACACCCCCACTCTCACTGTTAGGAGTGCCACAAAAAAGAGCAAGCCGCCATAACATACCTGCAGAGGACCCAGTGAAGACCCACACGGGCCCTGTAACTGCGGATTCAGGCTGTGAGCCACTTTTGAGCACTGCTTAGTGATTCGCTAGCCATCTTCTCCTAGTGTCCTCAAACACCCTAACTCCTACAATTCTTTCTCCCCCACTTCCACAGGGTTCCCTGAGCTCCAAGGAAAGGGACCTGATGGAGATCTCCAACTTGGGCTCTCTCTCTCTACCTGATGTTTGGCTGTGAGTCTCTGCATTTGCTCCCCTCAGCTGCCTGAGGAAGCCTCTCTGCTGAATACTGACGAGTTAGGAGAATACCATTGACGAGTTAGCAGAATACCATTAGGAAACATTTCATTGATTCTTTTCTATCCTAGTCTCTGGGTTACCCAGCCCCAGGTTCCTGGCCATCCCATCAGTGTTGGGCATGGGTTCCCTGCACTCCCCCGACCTGATCCCTCCTGTTTCCTTCCATTCATACTCACCACAGTCCAGCCACAGAGTCTATTCTATTTCCTCTTCCCAAGGAGATTCATGCACCACTCCTTGTTAGTTTGTTCTGATTTGTGGATTGTAGCATAACTATCATTTACTTAATAGCTATTATTTCCATGTGTGTCTTTCTGGGTCTAGGTTTCCTCACTCAGGATGATTTTTTTTTTATAGTTCCATCCATTTGCCTGTAAATTCCATGATGTCATTTTTTTTAAACAGCTGACTAATATTCCATCATGTGAAAGTACCACATTTTCTTTCTCAATTCTTTGTTGAGGGACATCCAAAAAGCAACAACCAGTTTCTGGATGTTATGAATAAAGCTTCTATGAACATAGTGAAGCAAGTGTCTTTGTGGTAAGATTGATCATCCTGTGGATATATGCCCAAGAGTGGTATGTCTGGGTCTTGACATAGAATGAGTCCCAGTTTTCTAAGGAACTACCATATTGTTTTCCATAGTGGTTGTACAAGTTTTCACTCTTATCAGCAATGGAAGAATGTTCCCCTTGCTCCACATCCTTGCCAGCATGAGCTGTCACTCATGTCTTTGATCTTAACCATTCTGACAGGTGTAAGATGGAATCTCAAAGTAGTTTTGACTTGCATTTCTCTGATATTTATATTTATATATATATACATAAATATATGTATATATAACATATATATGTTATACATATGTATATATATATATATGTGTGCATATATATATGTATATATGGGGAACCGTCTAAGGTCTGCCCTGCAAGGACAGCAGACAGCGTAGACTTACCCAGTCTTTCCCAAAGCCTCTAAATATATTTGGTCTATAATAAATATATATACATATGAATATATATATGAAAGACTTGTAATGTTCTTACCACAAAGAAATGACCAATTTTTGAGGAGATGGATATAATTATCAAGATTTAAACATAAAACAATGTATACATGTATTGAAATACATCTTGCTCCTGTATCCCAGGTGTAGCCCCTCCCTTATCCCATCCCACTCCCACCTCCCTCTTCTCCTCCTATGCCCCTCCCCCAGTCCACTGATAGGGGAGGTCCTCCCCTTCCATCTAATCCTAGTCTATCAGGTCTCATCAGGACTGGCTGCATTGTCTTCCTCTGTGTCCTGGTAAGGCTGTTTCCCCCTCAGGGGGAGGTGATCAAAGAGCCAGCCACTGAGTTCAAAAGACTTAACCATCCATATATTAGAACATAACTGTATTTGAGGACACAGTCTTCCCAAAAATAAATCAAAACAAGTCTATTTTTGTGGCCTCATCCAACACAGCAAGAGTCTGAGACTTATCATAGGCAGAGGGCAAACCATATGAAGATGGAAGAAGAGGCGGTCACCCATAGCCCTCAGAGAAACAAAAGAGCTGACACTGGATCTTATGATCACAAGGACAGTGACCCTGCTATGGGTGCCATCCTTCCGTGGTGTGGTGCACTGCAGTGACAGAGCTTGCTTTGCACACTCAAACTTTGGTAGACCAGAAGACTAGAACAGTTCATCTTCACAAATGCACTGAGCTTGCTTTAAGAGAATTTTAGACAAACTGCAAGATGGGATCAAGGAAAAGACCACAGGCTAGCTCACAGGGACCTGGTAAGTTCTTACTCAACACCACAAATGCCAGTACTCAAAGACAGTCCACATTAGCACATGCTAGGCTCTTCCAGGCTGACAGCTAAAGCCTTACAGGAGAGGCTGTACTGTTTCAAGTGTGAGAGTCATGTTTTCATCCCAATGGTGAGTGTGAAACTATAGGTTCTTGCGGAAGCCAGAGCTTGAGCTAATAGTCATTTCTTCTCCTCCACACTATCTAAAATACCCCTCAAGTTCCTCCTAGTCTTTAATCCCTGTCAGCTGGTTTATTGCTCTGCCTCTTGACCTATAGTTAACTTTATTAGATACTGTGTACAGAAAAGTCTTGGATTAAAGGTGTGTGATAAGGCTCAACCACATCAAAGAAACATGATTCTACAGTTCACTGTTTGGGGGTTCACAATGAGATTAAATATCCTGCAACAGGAGGCTAAAATGAAGAGGAGTTAAGTAAAGAAAAGAAAGCTTGTTGGAACCTATCTGCTGGAGTCTATCTTACTTTCATCATCAAATGTAAGTGTGTATATGTTTGTGTGGGTGGTCTTTTTTCTCTCCCCCCTTTTCTTCCCTTTAAGGATGCATTGCCACTACCAGTGGAAAGCCAACACTAGGAGCCATCAGCCCTAGCTGACGCTTACCGTTACAAGTGTAAGGCCATGCCAGGAAGCTATCAGCACTAGCCAATGCCAGCAATTTAATTCTGGCCCCTCAGTTTGCCACTATCAGTGGAAGCCATGGTTGGTAGCCATCAGTTCCGGTCCTGGAAAATTACCCTCAGAAAAATTCTGTTGGGTCACCAGCCAGCAGCCACAGATCTACGCTCTGACTCAGTTTGTTTACCCTGATAGTGTTGAAGCTGGTCTTTGGCAAAGATATCTTCATCCTTGGGTAGAGTCTGCTAGTTACCGCTCCAGACCAGCTATTACAGGCAGTAATTTCAAAATGGATGGAACACTATGAAAAGGCCAGATCTAAGACTCATGGCTATAAGAAGAAAAGAATTTTATTCTAAAGACATAGAAAATATTTTTAACATAATTCTTATTGAGTCTCTGGGAATTTCACATCATGTATCTCAATTCCTCTCATTTCCCAGTCTTTCCATATCTGTCCTCCATCCCCAAAGCCTCCCCCAAAAAATAAGTAAAAAGAAAAATTCTAAAAGAAAAAAAAAATCTACCAACCTCAGTGTTCGGTGGTTGTAGCATTCTGCTCCTCCATTTTCCCCCTTGTTGATCATATATTTGTTAGTTGCCATGGCGTTGGAAGTTGTGGTGTGTCATGCAGTATATTCTTTTGCCCATACAGCTCTGCTTGCAAATATTCATTGCAACGAATTGTCAGGCTAGTTCAAGGACTCCAGCTTCTGCTACAACATCAAAACTGGACCCTCATAGATACTCTCAGATATCCTGCTATTGCTCTGAGTTGTAGGGATCCCACAGCTATGGATCCACAGGACCAGTCCCTTCATGAATTCTAGCAGTTCACAAATGGGGAAGGTGTTGGGATGGGCCAACTCAAAGCCCTGGGTCTGGGCCTGGCTGCTAGTTGAATTGGTTAGCCTGCCATCTTTCCCAGAACCCATGCCACCAGAGCTGTCTCTCCTGCTGGCCAGGTGAGGAGCAGGCTGGCTCTTCCACTCTCCCACGCCCACATCATCAGGGCCAGTGCTCCTGCACCCATGCCATTGGGGCCAGCTCTCCTGCATCCTTGCCACCACGGCCAGCTCTCCCACACCACCCAGGTGAGGGGTGGGGCCAGCTCTCCCAAGTGCATCCGCCGGGGTGGGCTGAGAAGAAATTACTTTTAGTAAAGTCATATCAGTGAGTTTCCTAACCTTGGGGAAATGATAATTAAGTAAGAGGGGAGTAAGAAAACATCAACACTACAAAATCTACAAGATGCTACAAATTAATACATTCCTTCCAATAATTTATCTTCATACCAGTGCTCTTACGTCTACATTTAAAAAAAAAAACAACAGACTAATCAGTTGAATTAAAGACAGGGTTCATATTTTTGTTACCTTAAAGAATATTCTTTGTGATGAAAGCCAAATACTATTTTTAGAGTGAAAGCATGGAAATGGCGTTCCAAGCAAATGGAGCTAGGAACTAAGGAAGTGCCTGTCACACTTTTATTATCTGACAAAATAAAACCTCAAACCCAACTAATCAGAAGAGATAAAAATCACCTCATTCCAATTAATAAAAATTATCCATCAAGAGGACAGTAGAATTCTAAACATATACTCAGCAAACAGACATGGCTGTACACAATTTTGTAGAATAAATCCTGTACCCTGATGATCAGAAATAAGGATTCTTTTCTTCCCAATTCAATTCCAGCATTTGTTTTCTTGATAATAGCTTAAATTATCCTGATAATAGCTCAAATTACCTTAAATTCTAATTTCTGTGATAGCTAAGTATGTTGGATACCATTTGCATCTCTTCTCTTGAGAACTTGGTTCAGTTCTTTAGCCCATTTTTATTAGTTTGTTTTCTTGTTGTTTAGGGTTGTTTGTTTATATGAGTCTTTTTGTAGATTATAGCGGCTAATCCTATGTCAAATAGAAAGGTGCAAAAATCTGGCTGTAAAGAAAAAAGTACTAGAGTTTCAAATTCCAGAAAATTTAATTTGGAAGACTTAACCCCCATCATGCCTGAGAACATAATTGCATTTGGAGACAGTCTTCCCAGAGGTCATTAATATGGATCTTCATTCAATAGAGCAGGTGGCCATATAAGCACAGAGATCAGGACCCAGATATACACTGCAGGCAGAGAATGTAAAGACAGCATGAGAAGACAGTCAGCTAGAACCCGTGAGCAGCCTCCTCAGAGAAACCAGACCTCCCAATACCAACCCTCATACTTCCGGAAGTAGAATTAGGAGAACATGAAGGCTTGTTGCTGCCATCCACCCGTGATGCACTGTGGTGGCAGGCCTTTCACATTAGCACTTGGCAAGCTCAGAACACTAGCAGAAAATAGCCTCAGATAAAATCCCCAGCCAGACATAAGGTATTAGTCGAGGAATGATGACAGGTGGTCCAGGCCACATGGCCTATGCCTGGTCAAGTTCTAGGACAGCCAGGGCTACACAGAGAGACCCTACCTCAAAATTAAAAACAAACAAACAGCATTGTTTTATATTATGGTTAGTGGATGGTTTGGGGTGATGAAAGGATGTGCAGTTATTGGCCTTGAAGGTTACAAACACCATGAATGTACCCACTGCCACCCCTGCACATAAAAATGATTACTCTGGTATGGACAGTAAGTGTTTGCTTACTGGTTGTGTTCTCTTGGGGAATGAAAAAGGGAAGAGTCAGTGTGTGCCACAAAACTATGAAATGAGAAAGGCAGTAAATATGAACCTAGTACAGCAAAAACCACCCATGGAAGCAGAGTGGTTCCAGTGTTGGAAAACACTGGAAAGAATTGGTGAATATTTTATTTTTATGATCAAAGATACTAATGAGTTTAGTGACATTTCAGAAGTCATCATGAATTATGTCTGAATCCCAAGTCAAAATTTATTCAATGAGTTGTGAGAGTATGTGTGTATGTGTGTGTGTGTGTGTGTGTGTGATCCCTCCACAACTCGAGTCAGCCACTCACACAGCAATTTCTAAAATCAGAATCCAACACTGTTCTAAGTGGATACATCTGCCCCACCCAGTAGAAGTCTTTAGCTCTTGGGGGAAATAATCGGGTTCCCATGAAATGTCTGCTTCTACTTGAGGGACGAACTTGCTTCTCTGGGGGGGCAACTGCTTCTGCCTAGGGGCCGCTCTCAGGATGGGGTGATCTGAAAGCCTCTGCTGTTGCTGGAATCCAAGGATTACAGACTGTGAGTGGAGAGGTGCCCTTGGGGAGGCCTGAGGAAGCTGGAAAAGCCGACCATCAGCAGCCTCGGTTAGTTTTCATGTCTTCCGTGTGAAGGGATCAAGGTAGGCAAATGTAGGGCTAACAGTGCGTGCCACCAGTTCTGAGACCCTCCTCAACAGACTCAATGTGATACGCTGAACTAAGCGAGAACAGGACCAGAAGACTTGATATGAGGCACACAGACAGAAGGTTGAAAGGCCCAGCTTCAGCCTGCTTTTACCTGTGAGTTGGGTGTCTACAAGCTCTGAGAGGCAGCCTTTACAAAGCACTGGGATCCAGCAGGATTGCTTTCCAGCTTCCAGTCAGATTGTGTAAATGCAGAGATAGCCAGACCTGAGGAGTCCTGGGGTGAGGAAAGGAGAGTAAGGCCAATGAGCTGAAGTGCCACTAAAGGGACTACAGAGACACGTGTGAGCATGTAAGCAGCAGGGAGAAGGGACAATCCAGAGCGGGTGAGGGTTTATCTCCCAAAGATCATGTCTTCACAGATCCAAGGGCTGGTAGGTCACTGGGGGTGGGGTGGGGGGACTCTGAGGAGAAGGAGGTGGTAGCCACAGAAAGCAGGTTGGGGGTTCTGGCATCAGGTATGGGTTTGCTAGAGTGGGGGCAATAGTTCTGGGCACAAAGGGAGCTTCTTGGCTGCATGTTTCATGTGTCATTTGACTAGATTAGAAGGATGGGGCTGGGGCTTAGAGAATTCCAAGCATTTATTATAGGAACACACCCAAGTAGGAGCCAGAGATGGTGACAGGGAGCCAGGTGATTGCCACCACCATGTCCCTTCATGTGCGAAGATGAAGGAGGAGCAACTACCAGAGACAACTACAGGCATTGTTTCACCAGGAGGCAAAGGAAGGATTTCCTTATTTCCGCAAACATCACGTGGAACACCATGCCTCATGTCCAGAGCTCCTTGTAGAAGAGCTCCTGCAATGACCCTGAAAGGACTGTTCTCCTGACAACCTAACGTGCTTCGTGTCAGCTGAATCCTCTCCCAAGGATGGCCACAGTCCTCAGTGAGCTCCCTACTGCAAGACCACCTGCAGACCTGCTCCCCAACCAGCCTCAGTTATGAATGCCTTACAGAATGTTGAGACTTCCTTCTAATTGGTAGGTAGCATCACCGGTTAAATACTATCCTATAAATGAGCATGCATCCGATCCCCACACACTATTTGTGTCATGATCAAATAGAAAGAGACTTTGCAGAAGTGGGTTAGGACCCTGAAACGGGAGCATCCCCTGTATCTCATGCGTGAGCTACAAGGGTCCTCAAAGGAAAAGAGAAGGAAAAGAATGGCCAAGAGAGGAAGAGACTGTGAGGCAGACTTAGAGTGCAGGGGTCTGGGCAGAAGATGCAGGAAGGAACTAAAAGTAAAGAAATGCAGGTGACCACAGACCCTGTGGACAGACGGGGAAAATGGTTTCCACATGCTCAGCCCCGGATCTGCAGGGAAACCAGCTCTGTGGACTTAAGCTCGAGAGAACTCATTTCGGACTCACCTCCAGGTCTGTAATGTGCCTTTCCAAGCCACCAGTTTTATAGTGATTTGTTATGGCAGCAACAGAAATCTAATACAGTTGACCAAAAGTAAACAAAAGATAAATGCTGTTCCCAGATTTTAAATTTCCGCAGCTAACAGAGTGGGAATTTGATTCTTTTTCCTGACGACAGATTGGGTTGAACTCTCAGTTCCATGTCTACTAGCAAAACAGCTCAGCTCACCTCTTTTTAGGGCTTCCTTTCCTGTCATCTGGTAATGAGGACTGTATACATGTTATTAAAAAAAAACAATGTGCAAGGGTTAGCTGAGTTCCTGCTAGGAGACTGCCTACGTCCTCTGCAAGAAGAACAACAGCCCTTACCCCCCTAAATCACCGCTCCAGCCTCCCGCTGTCTTTTTACATGTATGTGTTGCTTTCTATTTCCGGTAAATAATGAGTGCAGTTGCCCTACTCCGTCTCAAACAAGAAAGTTGGATTTTACAACTCCGTGGACGTGTAAGTTCTGTAGAAGGGGGGTGGCAGTCACTGAAGGGAGTCAAGCACATCCCACGGGTAGAGAATATGAAAAGCTTTCCTCCCTTGCCCGGACCACAACCCAGAGGCTGTGTTTGTTCCAGACCCTGCCTGATTTAATCAAGCTAACAGAAATTCCAACTTCTCAGCAAGGGACAAGCGTGACCCACAGATTTCTAGGGACATTTAGAGACTGCGGTTTTTAGATAGAACCAAATATCTTTGATCCTCCCATGGAAGTTAAAATGAGTTAGTCAAACAAGCTAATGGATATAGCCCAAATCCTGCATTACCCCAGTGGATCACCTTAAATTGATCCCCCATCTCATTGGTTCACACAATAGACACTGCCAGTTTAAACAAGTGTATCTCCTTCATACTGCAACCTATTAAGACTCAGTCCCGAGCTCCACAAGGAGAGCAACAGAACCAAGAAATCTGAGCACAGGGGTCTTTTCTGAGACTGATACTCCAACCAAGGACCATGCATGGAGATAACCTAGACCCCCTGCACAGATGTAGCCCGTGGCAGCTCAGTCTCCAAATGGGTTTCTTAGTAAGGGGAACAGGGGCTGTCTCTGACATGAACTTAGTGGCTGGCTCTTTGATCACCTCCCCCTGAGGGAGAGCAGCCTTACCAGACCACAGAAGAAGACAATGCAGCCAGTCCTGATGAGACCTGATAGGCTAGGGTCAGAGGGAAGGGGAAAAGGACCTCCTTTATCTGTGGACTTGGACAGGGGCATGGGAAAAGATGAGGGAGCAAGGGTGGGATTGGGAGGGGATGAGGAAGGGGCCTACAGCTGGATACAAAGTGAATAAACTGTAATTAATATAAAAAATAAAAATTAATTAAAAAAAAAGACTCAGTCCTATTCTGGGGCATAAATTCCACCCCATGCAGCTGGAGGGGCGTCGAGAGTGTGAAGGGATGTGGGCAAGCCTGGAGACTTCTTCCTTTGGTCCACAGAGGACTGTTGAGAAAGCTGAGAGAAGCCACATGACTTATACCAGGAAGGAAAGAGGAAGTCTGCAGCAGGGGTTGGCAGAAAGGCCTGGTGGATGTGGAGAGACAGCTCTTACCACACAAAGGGCACTCTTCTCTCTCATGAAACCTCAGGGACAAGCTGGGCCCTGTTGGAAACCAAATCTGAGAAATGAGGGCTCCATTTGAGCAGGGTTATTCTGCTGTAGGCAGCACTAGAGAACATGGTCAAGTTTGGGTTCTATGAAAGCTTCTTCTCTCCTGGAGTCCTCTTGCCTCACTGGCATCACAGGAAGAGCGGTAGAAGCTGACAATGGTCCAAACCCTCCCACGAGAGGGGACAGGCTTTGGGGGATGTTGGAATAAGTAGCTTCATAATTTAAACTGAGTATTTACAACTTTCTTGACAGAGAGCCACCACCTGCATCCTGGGGCCCCTCCCTCCTCAGCTACAGAAAGCTCAGAGTGGATGGTGATGATTCCGTGCTGAGGTGAGGGAGCTTCAGGAGTGCCCACACTGCCTCTTTTATTTGTATCTTGTTTTATTTTATTCTATCCTATTCTTTGGAACAGGGTCTTGCTATGTGGTCCTGGCTAGCCTGAAACTCACTCTAAATCACATGATGTCCTCAGACATGCAGGAACCCTCGCTCCTCAGCATCCTGGGCGTGGAGCTTGTGCACCACCATATCTAGCTATGCTTGAGCTGTGCTGTTGTAAACTGTGGGAAATGATCCTCCCCAGGCCCTGAATTATCGATTCAAATTACTTTTCCTTAACAAGAATCAACCACAGAACATGAATAGAGATTAACAATCAGAAAAGACATGGTCCAGGATGCGTGGTTCAAAGGATGGGTGGAAGCAACAGTGAGTCTAGAGAATCTCATGAATGTCATCCCAGACATGGTGGACATGACAGAAAGAAAGAAAAAGAGGCTTTGCAGACAGATCACAGGGAGCTGGAGGGATGGCTCAGCCATCACAATCATGCTCTTTAAAAACATGAACCAGAATTCAGTTCTTAGTACCCACAACAGGCATCTTACAGTCTCTGCAACTCCAGCTGAAGGAGATCTGACACTCTGAACTCCACCAGCAACATGCACACACACACGCACACACGCACACACGCACACGCACACACACACACACACACACACACGCACACACACACACGCACACACACACACACGCACACACACACACACGCACACACACACACAATTTTTAAAATTAAGTAAAGCTGAAAATGGATTAGAGCTTTTATGCTGAAATATCAAAAGGTCAAGCAATCCCCAGCTTTTAATTCTCCCACAGTGAAGGAAGCCCTCCAGGTGTGTGGGATGGCACAACCATGGGATGGCTCGAGCCTGGCAGATCAAAACAAGACTTGCAGCAGGAGAAGAATAATGAGAACTGGTGCTGTGGAGATGGATGTAGATCGGAGGCCCGTGCTATCCGGAACCGGTGAGGTGGCTGGAGGCACGGGGAACCCACGCATGCAGAAGCTACAGATATTTAAAATGGTCCTGTTCAGGCTGCAGGCGCTTTCCATCTCACAGCCCGTTCTAAACATCACTAAGGAATGGGGACTACCGCTCCCAGCAGCTGAGAAAGAGACTCAGGAGTTAGTTCCTTCTCTCTTCCCTTCTACCCTCCTCACCCACATCCACTGGGAAAAAAAACTGTGCTTAGGATGGTCCAGAATCTATGACTTCTGCCTCTTGCCTGAGATGCATGAGTCCAGCTCCATTCCATCCATGCAGAGACCCAGACCAGTATCCTCTGACCTTATTGTTGTTCCAGTTTATAGGGACCCTCACATCTCAAAAGCAATACTAACAACGGGGTCCCTGGATGCCCGTTCACTAGGGAGATGATTTTGAGGCGCATAGGGAAGAATGCCAGATGCAGGACCTCAGTGTTGACTAAAACCTGTAGTGGGAATTTTGGTTTCTTAAAAAACGAGTTACGTGAATGTTTTTGTTTTAATCCCAGGTGTGGGATATGGGACTGCTTCAGTTTGCCCACAGCTGTTAAGTATGACTTGTCTCGTGATCTAGGAAGGGTGTGATTTTTAGCAGCTGCAAATAGATAATGGTTGGGACTCAGGAGAGAATATAAATAAGAGTCCTGAGGGGGCCTGTGGGGGTGCCTGTTCTTCCTGCTGCTGCTGCTGCTGCTGCTGCTGCTGCTGCTGCTGCTGCTGCTGCTGCTGCTGCTGCTGCTGCTGCTGCTGCTGCTCCTGGATATTCTGACTACAGAGCTAGGACTTGCCTCTAGAAACCAGGCACCCTTAATCAGCAGGAAGTAACCTAAAGCGGTCTATTCCCCCTTTCCCTCTTAACCTTCTCTCTCTCCTACCGAGTGTTAAGAGATTGGAACAGATTGGAGTGGAGCAAGGGTTGGGTAGATGTAAGCAGTGCACCTGAAAAAAAAGAACCCCTTCTCAAGTGCCTGTCCTCGTCACACAGGCTCCGCTGAGGAACTGGGGATCCCGCACAAGCTGACATTCCTCAGAGGGCTCTGACTTCTCTATAGGAATAACTGTGGAACACACTGGACGTCTATGGCTCCCAAGGTAAACTGAGGCAGAAGCCTCCTCTCTATTCTGTGACACCCCATTTTCCTCATTCGTCTCAACTCATCTAGACAAAGAACCCTGCCCTTGCTCACCCCATAACCTCTGTCAAAATTCTTTCCAAATAAAAGTGTAGCTCGACTCCAGCCCCATCAAGTGCTCAGTCGGCCACTTTATCAGCTACTAAAACACCACTAATTTCCACACAACTGTTCATACTTTGATCACAAGTTGCTAGCTCATCCCAACGGCGTAGAGTCCAGAAGAAAAACCCTGCAGTTATTTTCACAGTTAATTCCTGAAATGTATCTGTGCCGCTCACAGCAAATACATACTTTTCCTCAACATGGGAACTTAGAAATGGCTTTACTAAAATCGGTGTCTTTAAGCAAAACTTGAGCGCTTGTTTATGGGGCCTGTGTCATCTCAACAGCAGGAGTGACGGCATCTGGGACTCCAGTGTTCCCACACTTGTGCACTTCAGAGCCCAGGCCCAAGTCCAGGCCCATTCCAGTCCAGACTATCGCAGCAGCATGAGTGCCCAAACCGGACTCTTCTATGTGAAGCACTTCAATTTTTTTCCTCTTCTCCCCTCAATTCCCAGCCCTACCTCAACTCTCCTTTTATCAACTCTTTTCTTAGGATAAGTGGCTCCACTTGAGGCTTCAAGGGACAGCCAAACACTTGGCCTGAGTTGCCCTTCCCCAGTGGGGAAAACAGCTTCTCAGATGATCTGTTCCCATCATGCCCATCTCCTAACAAGAGGTGCCCAAGAGGTGCCAAGAGGTGCCGTTCAATCCACCAATGACACATCAAGGAAGATCTATGTGACCAACAGGGCATAAACTGAAATGCTATGTTACTTCTGAGATGAGGGCTTGAAAAATCTCAGCTCCACTAATGAGTCTATATCCGTGCGTCATCACTTGCTCCAAGCAGAAAGCAAGAGAATCTGTCAGGAGAACGCTTGCAGCCTACAAAGAGACCATAGGAGGAGAAAGTAGGAGCCACCGAAAACCACGATCTGGGAGGCATATCCTCCGTCTGAAGGACCGCAGCTTATGCTGACAACAGATCTCAGATTGACGAGACGCCCTGAGACAGCCACAGGGCAATGCTGTTCTCAGCATATACACTTTCCGATACTGAGTGGTGATAAACATTTTCTACTTTCACCTGTTAGGCTGTGGCATAATTCGCTGTGTAGTGACAGTGGCTAATACACTGTGCCCTCAACAACAGGAACATCACGGTATGGAAGTGATCGGGCCTGTGCCAATAACTGAAGCACACTTTACCTTGCTCCCGGTGCCCTTTAGGGGAGATGGAACACACAGCATGCCTGTCTCCATATGGCAGGCAAGACATTGAATACCATTGGCTGTTGCAGGGACCCTAGATGCTGAGGATGGTGAATGGAGAGGACAAAGGTATTTATCTTGAGGAATAGGCAGGAAGCAATAGCCAAGAATATCACTACCCCACCCAATCCAATACCATTATTCTTTTATGGTTGAACAAAAAAAAGTAAAAATAGAGCTAAAATGACACAGGAGGAGAGAGTAGGAGACAGGTTTCTGAAATCCTTTGGTAATAATTGTGCACCTATCTTCACATTTCTTCAGTCACTCGCCTCTCTACAGTGGCAGGAAAAAAAAAATTCCTAGATGGGAAAGGAGATGGTGTGTGATCTAAAAAGATGCTGACCAAAGAGTGAGTGATGCTGATCTAAGAGCTTTAGCAGGTTCCCTTGCTCTTGGGAGCTTATTTGCCCCATACTCATGGGACCTTCAGATATAGGGCACCAGACATTGTGTCACTCTGTGCTTGGCTGACCATGGCTGCCTTCAAGCAGGATGAAACTCAGACTCAGGCCCTGGGATAGAGCCTCCCTGCTCCCGAACTTTGCGGAAGCCCCCATGCTTACTCTTTGTTCCCAGGCTTCTGCTCTCTAGTTACCTTCATCAAAAGTCCCTTCTGCTCCTTTGGTGAGGAAAGGCTGAGAAGCGTTAGAGGCAGCAAAGAGGACCATTAGGTCCTAAGAGCACAGAGGAAGTCATGTGGAAAGGTGGGCTCTTTGGATCAGCTTAACTTGGCCCTTTCCCTGGAGACCTAGAGACTTGTTCTTAGACATGGCAAGCCTGCCTCCTGGCTGGGATCCTGGTCTCTATTACCTGAGAGTGATGATGAGCCAGCTGGGAGGCTAGCACCAGCGCATTAAGAGTTCGGGAACGCGTGAAGGCAAGAACCGAGAGGCAGAAACCATAGCAAAAGAACACTGCTTCCTGGCTTTCTCTCTGTGGCTTGCTCAACCTGCTTTTGTATATCACCATGACCACCTGCTGGGGTGGCACTGTTCTCCATAAGCTGGGCCCTCCCACACCAACCATTATTCAAGAAAACAAGTCCACAGACCTGCCTACAGGCCAATCTCTTGGAGACAATTCCTCATTGGCATTCCCTTTCTCCACATATGTCTAGGTTTGTATCAATTTGAAAAAAAAAGAAAACAACAAGCACATATGGGTTAACTCTTTTAATCCAAATTATGAGAAAGTAATGGGGAAAATTGTAATTAGCCTTTTCTGAACTGAGTTAGAAACTGTAACTAAGACAGAACCAATATTTAGTTTAATGCCAAGAAGATTCTCCAGCACCACATACATACATACATACATACATACATATATACATACATACATTCATACTTACTTACATACGTACGTACAAATGTATGTACATACATACATACATACAAGTGTGTGTGCCCGCACCCATGCATATGTGCGTACATACACACAAATGTTTTCTTCTAAAAGTTTTACAAATTTATTTCCAATTTGAATTCATTTTCTTCCCTTCCTTCTGTTTTTGCCTTTCTTTAGTGTTATTTTCAGATTTGATTTTACTTTATTGCTGCTTTGATTTACCTAATTGCCCTGGCTAGGACTTCTGGAAGTATACTGAGAAGGGGGGAAATGTTGAAATAGTCACCTCCGCGTGTTTCCTGACATTGCAAGAAGAAATGGACTTAAGTTTTCACATGAAGAACAGAGAAGCAATCATCAGTTTTTATTTGTCCCATGTTTTGGACATAGCCACCCAATTACAGCAGCGGGTCTGTGTGCATAGGATTGTGGGATTGCCAGTGCCTGGATGATCAAAGCAAGACTTTCAGCAGGAGAAGAACAACTGGAAGTGATGAGATGGACTTGAGGGCAGGGCTCCCATCCGGTGGGATGCATTTGGCGTGGACATTGATGCCATCAAAGACGGTCGTATTCATATCACAGGCATTTTCAGTTGCACAGCCTTTCCCATACAGCAAAAAAGTAGAAGTTGCCACTGCTAAAAGAAAGTGAGGCAGTTAGTTCTGTCTCTCATTTCCCTCCTCACTCAAGTCCTCTCGGGAAAAGAGACTTGCCCAGAGTAACCTCTCTCTCTCTGGGTGGTAACATGAAAATAGCTCCATGCATAGGCTGGGCCTCTGTTTAAGGCACACACCAACACAGGGGTCAGAGCTCCTTCATTACACTCGAGGAACTTAATTCAGGAAGGACGCCAGCTGAAGGACATCCAGTGTTTGGCTACATTTTTAATTGTATCTGGGCTCCTTCCTAGCTTACCTGTGGACAATAGGGGGAAATGTAGATCCCCCCCCCCAGCTAAAATGCTTCCAAGACTGCTGAGTTGCACGGGAGAGCAATACTGTGGAAGCATGTCTGTGCTTCCCGTGGACAACGGAAGTAGAAAGCTGTCCTGCTAGGGACGGACTCAATCCCACTCTGCACCCTGTGTGGCATCCCATTGTCCTTCCCCTTCTCACCTAGACCCTCCTTCAAGATTCCTCCTAATAGGAGGCCAGACTTGCCTCCAGTTAATCAAGTTCTCAGCTCCACAACCATATCTCACATGGGGTTCTGGGAAGAGTTGCCAATGCCTCCCTCTAGTCATATGGTTCACAGAGAAAAACCCCACAGTTGTTTTTCTAGTTCCCACCTGAATGACGTATGCACCCTGGACAACAAACACATAGTCCTTCTCACTCAGGAAAAAGCATAAAACTTTTTACTAAAGTCACAGTGACACTGTGAAAAACTCAAGTGCTTAACTATGTGACATCCAGAAGTAGTCACCTCCTGTGTTGCCATTGAGCCAAAGTAACGTTCCAGGGCCTCACAGCAAGGCAGGTGCAAGCCCTTGTATTTCTTTCCCTTAACCTCAACACCCTCCCTTCAACTGCCATCAAAAGGCCCCTCCAGATCTTGGAGAGAGAAAGAAATGCTTGGGCCTATAGAGCCCTTTGCTCTGTGAGAAACCCACTTTCTGCCAGGGCTCCCTGCCCCCAACTCACTCCACCTATTGGCAGAGTGGCTTTCTGTAGGGCCCACTCGTGTTGAGTCAGGACTGTATCAGGATAGATGTGGAGACAAGGGGCCTTTAGCATTAGGTGATGAGAAAAATGGGATGCAGGTAATGGACACGTGAATCATGACAGAACATGGAGCTAATCGCTTTCCTAGCTTTGATTCTGTCTTGGATTTGTTGTTGTTTTGGTTTGCTTGCTTGGTGTGTGTGTGTGTGTGTGTGTGTGTGTGTGTGTGTGTGTGTGTGTGTGTTTTGTCTGTGCCTATGCATATAGTTGACAAAGAAAGTATAACATTTAATCTAAATCTCCACAGCTACAGAATAGCTACTCTAACTGTATAGAAGCTCATGGATATATATAATCTTTGGGTCTGCCTGTTCTCACTTTATGATGTTCTTTTTATTTGTTAGTTCTTTACAATAAATTTTTAACTTTAAAAATGAAAAAATACCAAATAGGAGCAGAAATGACATATCATTTCTGAGTTTAGACAATTAAAATCTATAGCTCCCCTTATCAGTCTGCTCCCCTCTGTCTCATCACTAATGTTGAGGGAAGTCAGCTGATACAGCATGAGGCTGCTTCATGACGAGGATTTGAAATCATGAGTGAAGTAGAAAGCAGGCCCTGTAACTGAAGGACCACAGACCCCGCTGACACACAGCCCTGGGAGACACCCTGAGCCAGAACCAATGTCAGTGCTGTGCTCAGATTCTAGACTGCAGAGACTGGGTATAATGAAAGAATGCTATTTTCAGCTGCTAAGCTTTGGATACACAGAAGCAAGTGGCAGATACACTAAATCCTTGACAAACATCTGCATCTTAAACTAACAAACAAAAAGAAAACGGAGAAAACAAGAGTATGTACATCAAAACATTTGAGGAAATAGCTCATACCTGTGCCGGTAACCTCCACACACTTCTTCTCATTTCCTGTGCACACTATGGTAGCATTTACTTTGCATGATTTGCCTTTCTCACTGTAGCAGGCAGCACACCGAACACCATTGGGTTCTGAAGATGGTGAAGGCACTGAGTAGAGAGAAAAAGTTTTCTTCTTGGGAAAAGGCAGAAGAAATGGCTGAGAACATGTCTGTCCACCGCTCATCTGACACCGACTTTTCCCATGATTCTACCAAAAAGCATTGTGACTGGAATGAGCTGGGCAGAGGAACAGGAGAAAGGCGCTGTTGTGGGAGCGCAGTGCAGGATCTCACAGCAATTCAATGCTGTCCTCACCTTCATCCTTTACTCTGGAGAAAAACGTCTAGATAATGGGAGAGGAGATAATCTGCTTCCTAAATGATGCTGTTCATATGATGAGGAATGAGCCAGGTGTGGTCCACACTCACTCACACACACACACACACACATACACACACACACACACACACACACACACACCCCTGTGCTCCCAACTACTCCTACTTTGGAAGCTGAGGCAGAAGGATTAATCCTAGTAATACAATCAACAATACAAAAATCCAAGATGAGGAAGAATAAAGGTGAGGACAGTCTCTCAACTGGAGGAGCAGAGCAAAGCGTTTAAACCTACAGAGTCATTGAACCCAGTTAGAGACTAGACCTGGGACCAATCGCTGCTGCCCAGCTGTCTCTCAGTCTCTCCGCATAGTCAAGTCTATACACGCATACCCCAAGAGAGGTATCCAACCCAGACCTTACAAATCAAAGCTTCAAGCAAAGGCAAGGATCACTGCTGCAGCCCATCGGCGAGAGATGGCCTCATGGAAAGGCAGAGGAGAGAGCAGGGAGGCACAGACACAGCTGTACTCACCTGTTATGTTCTCTTTGTTGCACTGCTCTGTCGTGCAGCAACGGTTCTTATATCTAAATATCCGATGATCCCCCAGCGTTGCTGAGAATTCCAGGTTACTACATGTGTCTGCATCGCTAGTACACCCTTTTTGATTAAGCATTAGGTCTGTAAAAGTAGCTGCAGAAAATTGAAGCACGGAGTAAATTTTCCTCCTGAGCTAGTGGTACATAATCTGTTCCCCCATTCCCTCCGCCTTGAGTATTGCACTTCTCCAGGGTCCCTCTGCAATGGTCTCCTGAGAACTAACCAACAGAGGGACCATTTGTTACAGGGAGCTGGGGGTAGGCTACTGGCTTAGCAGGTGTGATGATCCCCAACAGTGTAAAAGTAAGACTGGAGTCACTCCCAAAGTGCCATCATCATGTAGCATCTAAGGCCTCTATCAAGTACAAACTCCATCTCCACCATTTCCCAGAACCCCCTGCTCCCAGTCTCATCCTGGAAAGGAGACAAGGATAAACTGGATGCTCAGGGAAGGAGGGTTGGCTTACATGGTGTTTCAAATTGCATCATTCGACTGAAGCAGCCTTTAGTGGCTGTACAAGAAGTTGTAGGCACAATACAAGATTCCAACATGCATACAGAGACTTCACAGGTGTAATTCTCTGAGGAGAAAGTGTAAAACATTTAAAAGGTAATCCCAGAGCCTTGTGGTTGATGTTTCCTAGGAGTCAAGAACCCACGAGGAGCAGGACAGACCGCTGGTTACCTCCTCCAAGGCATTTGAAGGCTCCCTTCCCCCTTCCCACCTTTAGGGGAAAGGAAGCCTTGTTTATTCTTACCCACAGAGCTGACAGCTAAGATGGCAAAGACAAAGACTAGGAGGAGGCTCTTCAGGATGGAGGACCAGGCCATGGTGACTCCAGTGAACACTGCATGAGATACAAATGAGGACAAGCAGGTCAGAGTAACGGGGCTCAGACCTGTAATTGAGCAACCCACACACTGCACTGTTTTGTTTGTCTACGTTTTCATTCATTCACTCACTCATTAGTTCTTTCACTCATTCTTTCTGAAAGCCAAAATATATTAAACACCAGCTTTATGTGTCTGACATGGCCATTGGGAAGGATTCAAAACTGGAAAAGAAACCACATCCTCTATCAAGGCATGAGGTATGGAGAGGGGCTCTCCTCCCATGGCAAGAACTTTCACTCAAGAGGAATTCTTCCTGCATAGGTCCTGAAGGCACTAGATCTCCTTCAACAGTTGAAATGACTGAGTCAAGAAATGACTCCTTTGGAGAGCAGGTTGGAGGCTCTCTGTAGCTAGAAAGTTCTGGGCCATGGTGCTCGAGATCAATCAGACCCTATGCTAAGGACATGAGTTCACCACTTCCAAAGTCACCTTCCCCCCCCCTAACAGCTGGCCTCCATCACCAGGTCTCACAGCCCACAGTGGAAATGCTCACCAAGAGTGTTCCTGTTCTTCTGAAAGAGAAGGAGAGGAAGGCCAGTGATCTCACCAGAGAAGAAGAGAAGGGAATGCTTTCTCTGCCCTCATTGTCACTGACTTTTATAGCCCAGAGGACCATTGCCTGGCAATTAAGACACTGTAAAGAGCATCTTGACATGAAGCCAAGTGCACTAACCTGCACTGATATCAGGAAAGAGAAAGAGATGCTGCGAGAACAACACTTCCTGACCTCTGGCTGATGGGAATGGGAAGAAGGTTATGATGGTCCTGGATCTCCACTGAGCTACAGAAGAGACTTTAGGCAACTCAGAAGTTATAGAGTCAGAGGATTGTGGCCCACAGCATGTGGCTACCTTTCCCCACTTTTTCTCAATGCAAATTCTCAGCATTCCCTCTCACAGACTTCATTCTTCCTACTAGAACCAGACCCCAGTTCCCACCGGCATCTCTGCTAGAAACGAACTGGGTATGTTCCTCCACAACATATTCTTTGTCATTCTTCCTGGTTTTATGCCCAACTCTTGCTAACGCTATTTGTAAGGAAAATGGAGAAATAAACAAGAAAAAAATCACAATCCATCTGTCCTTCTGTGACTGTCCAGATCTTAATCACATTTTCTCAAAATCTGGGACTGCATGGCAAGCATGAGGATCAGGGAGAACCCACCTAGGAACCCATTATGTTGAGTGTTTAGAAATTCTGGGGCTACAAAAAAAAAGGACAGAATGGCTATCCAGACTTCCTGAGGCTGGGGTGTGGAAGTATGGGAAGGAACGTTTTGACAGACACAGACCAACTGAGCCTTGGCTGGAACCTCTGCAAAGACATGGAACCTCAGTGAAGGAGAGAGCTGAGCTTTGTCCTTGGTGACTGGTCAAGAGTGTTGTCCACCATGTCCAAGAAAGAAACAGAGAGATGGAGGCATAACACAAATGTCCAAGAGCAATGAGGACACTGGCAAGGCGTCAGACATTACACTGGCCTAACACATGGCCAGCAAGAACCACAGTGAGCAGAGGTTCATGTTCTCCAGGCTTTCAGATACCGGGGAAGATGACCTCCAATCAAATATATCCACTGATCACCACAGATAGGTGTCCACTCAGGCTGTGGAATACACCTCGCCCTTCTCAGCAAACTCCCAGATTAAGACTACTCAAATAACCTGACCTCCAAAAGCCCTGGCTGGCTAACATGATCTTACATGATCACCCACAGATCCTCTCCCTCCACCTGTGTAGTGGGCTTTGGGGAAGCTTGATCTCTGTCCCACACAGCTGTAGCCAGTGTTGTGTTGGCTGATGCCACGCCAAGGACCCTGTCTACCTCCCCCACCTGGTCAGCCGACTCCTCTTCCTACATCTAGCCCAACCATCAAGGAGGGTCGATAGTCCAGCATTTTCTCATTTAAACTGTTTGTCTGCATGTGGCCAGTCCTATAAACATCAGATCATTCATCTGGGAGCTCAGGCTTTCTGTGCATTCACCAGCAGAACATTTGAAACACTTCAGCAAAACTTGGGGAGGGGGTGGGCGGGGAAAGGAGAATGAGTATGACATAATGGTGCACACTTTTAATCTCAGCTCAGGAGGCAGAGGCAGGGGAATTGCTGTGAGTTCCAGACAAACCTGGTTTACATGAAGACTTCCAAGCACCAGGGCTACATAATGCCCTATCTAAGAGAGAAAGAGAAAGGAGGAAGAAGACGAGGAGGGAAAGAGAATGAAGAGAGAGAAAGAGAGAGAGAGAAACTTCCGTAAAGGAATAATTGTTTCTACTGGTGATTCCTGGGCTTTCAATCTCAACATGTACTCTTTGTTCAGGAGCTAGAACTTCACAGAACTCAACCCACCATTTATACAGCTACCAGGCCCCAAACAGTAAAGAGGGGATGTCCCAAAGCCAACTCAAGTTCTGGTTTCAGCTAAATCCACCAAGAGGAGCAAATGATGCAGAATCATCCCACGGCTTCATCTCCAGAAATGCTGGCACGTTCACTTTAACATGAAGGTTTTATGAGCCTTCCTGTACTTACTGACACGCCCTTGTATCGGGAAATAGGCTAGAGCGCTCCCGCTCTTCCTCAATTACAGGTTCTGGCCCAAGGGTGGTGTCTGAATTTTGAACTTTCAGACCTACTGACCCTCCCTGATCTGTGGACAGGGCATATTCCCCAGCCCACAGGTGTTCTCCTCTTCCCTGGGGGGCTGTTAGCCACCAGCCCATGAAGGCAGGAGGATCAGAAGGCAAGGTGCAGGGCTTGGAAGGCTGCGAGCATGTCGGAAATGACCTCTGGGAACCACTTCAGGGAAAGAGTTCAACTTCATTCTGGGAGAACAAAGACTATATAGCCCTTGGGGAGTGGGGGCAGGGGGGGGATCCCAGGAGAGGTGAACATAATTGGTTGGAACCACTTCAAGGATGCTTTATTTGCATATGACTGGGAACACAGTACCTAATTATCCTATAGGCTCAGGGAGGGGAGAGCTAGCAGGGAACTGTGCCAAAGGCCATGTATCAGACATGGTTAGGGCAATCTATGCCTAACGATAAAGGCAAGCAGAGAGTAGGAGGCCCTGCTGGGGAGAGGGGGGTCCTCCATCTAGTACCAAGCTCAGAAAGGCTATCTGGACTGGGAGGATTTCAACCTCAGAGAGCAAGACAGAGCCTCAGAGAAACCAGACCTGCTGATCCTGGATGTCACACCGGCAGCCTCTGGGAACACAGGATCAGACTGTATGTTGTGTGTCGTCCTACCATGGAGCATTGTTGTGGCAGTGCTCTCAAAGTCATGTGTAGGTCAACTAGAAGATTTAAAGGAACACTGGCTTTCTGAAAGAGAATTCTGGATAACCCACAATGTGGCATCAAGAAACCCAGGCTAACTCACAAGGTCCTGACGAACTGTGATTCCATGTCACGAACAGCAGAGCTCAAACATGACTGTCTTGGAGAAGCTGACAGTTAAGGCCTCGTCAGAGACCTTAACTGGACATTTTCAAGCCTGAGAGGCACTTTCTCATACCAATGGTGAGTGTGAATCTGAAAAAAAAAAAAAAAAAATCACATGAGCTCACCATCCAAACAGCAGAACTCACAATGCCAAGTTTATCAAGAGATCCCGAAACTGTTCGGCATCCCCATAAGCAACCACGGTGAGAGCATTGTGTAAACGGTGAAAGAGCCATAGTCTCTTATGTTCTCTAGAGACACATCCACGGTTTTAAAAAGAGGGCTGGGGAGAGGCAGGTTGCATCGCTGACAAAAAGACAGGGCTCTGAGGCAGCAGCAGGAGAAGTCCTCAGGGCTCCACACACCTCAGTGTCATCTCAAAGGCCATAGCAGAGACCTGACTGACTTGGCAGAACCCAGCAAGGAAACTCTAAACTCTGTCCACACTAAGAAACTACACTGAGATGCCATCATCACATCCTAGTCAGAATGCCGGGCATCAGAAGAACAAATAATAAGTAATGGGCAGTATATGGGCCTAGGAATCCTTCTGGAGTGCTTGGGGGAATATAAACTAGTGAAGCCACTGTGGAAATCAAGGCAGGTAGTCCTGAAAAAGTAAAAATAGACCTATCAAAGGCCCTAGCTATGGAGCACCTTTGGGACTCTGAGTTAAGGTTTCACGGAGATATCTACATTTCAATGCTCATCGCAGCACTATGGCTAAGTCATAGAAACAACCCAGATTTCCCAAAACAGAAGAAAAAAAAAAGAAAATGTGGCTGGAATTTTTTCAGTCATCAAGAAGAGTCAAATTATCTGCAAGAAAAATGGATGTTACTGGAAATGATTACATCCAATGAGATATCCGCCTCAGAAAGACAAATACCACACATTTTTCTTCCATTGTGGGCCGTAGATTTTATAGATGCATAAAACCATATATGTACAGTCAACATGAAAGAAGAAGAGAAAGGACGTGGAGGGACAAAGGGGTAGTGTGGTATGGAGGGAATGCTGGGACTCCGTCACACACTTGCATGGAAATGGCCTTATGTGACCCTGTAAAAGAAAATAAAACAGATCCAATTACTCAAATCTGTTGAGGATGAAGCTGTGCACTCAAATGGGCACCATGCTTTACATCTTTAACCCAGTACAGGAGAGTGAAGAGGAAGGACCACCACAAATTTGTGGCCAGTCTAAGCTATACAGCAAGTACCAAGGCTGGCAGGATTATATAGGAAAAACCCAGCCTCATAATAAAACTCCCTTCAAAAACGGTGACCATAAGATCTGGGAAAGTCCAGTCTCTTTGGTTGTGCCTTAGTTGTCACTCTGGAATTGTTTAACATAGCTCCAACATATAAGACAGGCATATCCAAGAATTGGCGTTGGTGGTATAGCTCTGGACTTAACAGGAGGTTGTGAGCTAACCTTTGGCTCTTCCGTTGATGCCGTACTTTTCCAGAACTCCTTTTGAGAACTCTGGCTTTTCTTTGAAGCTGGTCCAGGCTAGCCACCTGGGACATCGAAGTATTAGTTTGCAAAGGCTGCAACAAGCACACACTACAGAGGGGTGGCAGAAAGAACGGAATTTATGGTCTCATGATCCCAGAAGCTGGAGCTCAGAGACCTAACATTGAGTGGTTCCGTAACACCTGGCCGGTTTTTAGTTAAATGGTAGAACTTGCGTTAACCATGAATACTATTTGAGGACTCGTACCTGTGTCAGCATCACGCTGAGCTCTATAACGAGCTGGGCAAAGAGGAAATGCTGGAGCATTTCGGTCTAAAGCTACCGTAGTAACCTTGAACTTGAGAATTTGGCTGCCAACGTGAACTCCGGGCTGTGGTTCTGAACTGTATGCATTGGATGGCTAGAACATGATCCAAAACATCGAGAGATGACATGAACTTCTGATTCTTGTGATTCCACCTGAAGTCATTTTCTGGAAGCTAACATGCCATTGACCCCATTGCTCCTGCACATTTGAGCCCTGCCTCTGTTTCTCTAATTTTTTTTTTTCCTGACCGTGTTAGACATCATTGGAATTGCACATGCAACCGGAGAGGGCTCATAAGATTGTGTAGAACAAAAACTCCAGCCAGCTGAGATATGGAATCTATTCCAGGCACATGTCGGATGTTCTCCTGAGGAGCCAAAGGACAGCAAGCACATTGTCACTTGTCACATGGTCCTGACTACAACAGCCTCAGGAGCTTCAGGGCATTTTCATGATTAAGCAGTAGGAATTGAAGATGAAGTTTGTGGCTTTCAAAATCATTTGCATATTGCCTCGTTGAACCTGTTTTTATAGTGGGCTCTTAGCTTTGGTGGAACCAGCCTCATTACTTTGCTACGTACTAAAGCAATTTCATGCACATCTAGTGGAGACCTCTGACAGAGTTGGCAGGTCTCTATATGGGAGGACTTAAATGAATTTCTGATTGTGAAGAAAATACAATGTCCCACTGTTTAAATTGCTGCTTCAAATACCCATGAGGCAGAAGGAATTTCCTGACCGTGTACAGGGAGCAGGGAGGAAGAAGTTGTTGGGTTATAAGGAAATGGGTCCAAAGTCAGATGGCATCATCCACTAGATGAAGAGACATTATGTCTTCTTGTAGTTCTGATTAACGTCAGTGTTCAAAATGTCCCAAAGACATTGCTGGACAGGAGCGTCTGGAAGAATAAGGATCCTAGTTAGTGTGAGAGATAACAATGATCACTTGTGTTGCCTGTGGCCTTTCTCCATTTAAGGTTTTGCTCTCTGGAAGGGCAGATGGGAAGTGCACATTGGCTGTCTGAGGGGAGACAGGCTACTGCTGGAGAGTCTGGGTTCTGACAATGAACTTAATTTTTATATTAAAAAAAAACTAAATAGGGCTGGCAAGACGGTTCATGGGATAAAAGTCACACAAGCCTGACAACTTGATTTCTATCGCCAGAGCCCATATGGAAAAGCCAGATATGGTGATGTGCATCTATAAATCCAGCACTCCAAAGGCAAGATGGGAGACAGGAGACAAGAGAGTCACCCAGAACCTCTTGGGCCAGCTACAGGAGAACTCAGCATCAAAAATAAGAGGGACCCTGACCCAACATGGTAGAAAGGAAGAACCAGCTTTAAAAAGCTTCCCTCTGACCTCTGACCTGTCCTTAGTCAGTATTTTAATGCTGTTAAGAGACGACATTTAATTGGGGCCTGTTTACAGTTTCAGAGCGTGACAGGAAAGATGAGAACAGGAAGGCAGACATGATGCTGGACAAGTAGCTGAGAGTTCTGTATTTGGACCCACAGGCAGCTGGAAGAGAGAGACACTAGACCTGGCTTGGACTTTTGAAGCTTCAAAGTTCACACTCAGTGACACTCTTCCTTCAGCAAGGCCATACCTCCTAATCCTTCTCAAATAGTGCCACTCTCTGATGACAAACATATGAGCCTAGGAAAGCCGCCCTTACTCACACTACCACAGAACTCTACACAAGCATCATGCCACCCACGAGCTCACATGAACACACATCCAATAATAATTTTTTGTTTTGTTTTTAAGACTTAGATCTTGGCTGGATAGTGCGGAACATCCTATAGCATCTTCAATATATGCAAAGATATTTTATAATCACAAATTCTGAGAAGGCTGTTTCTCATAAACACATATCTAAACATATCTAAGCATTTCAGAAAGCGTTGGAAATTCTGCCTGACTCCAATCCAAAGCTGATTTCAATTTTTTCTATGA
Organism: Meriones unguiculatus; assembly: GCF_030254825.1. Classification (NCBI taxonomy): domain Eukaryota; kingdom Metazoa; phylum Chordata; class Mammalia; order Rodentia; family Muridae; genus Meriones; species Meriones unguiculatus. Next base: position 12,776,028 of record NC_083359.1, read on the forward strand.
AACTGGTCACCAACTCAAACAGTGATCTTTTTTTTTAACTCAAGCATTCTAATAAAGTACAGTCAACAACTAATGTCTTTTTTTTATTTTTTTATTATTATTTTTTTATCAGTTACATTTTATTAACTCTGTATCCCAGCCGTGTCCCGATCCCTCATTCCCTCCCAGTCCCTCCCTCAACAACTGATGTCTTAAGAGCTACACTTCCATGAATGATGCTAGAAAATATTAAAAGTATCATTTCTGTAATTATGTCTCTTTGGGAGCGGGAAACTTGATGTGTACGAAGAAAGCACCACATTCATAACCTACAGTAGTCTCAGATCTAAGCTGATGTGTTTTAGGCAGCATTTGTTAGGGTCGTGGGGCATGACAGCGGAAGCAGAGCACATATGGGTTCAGATCCAAGGTGGCGATGCCGATGCGGGATCCAACACAGACAAGTGCTCCTACAAACAGATTTTTGACTTTTGAGTTATTTCAGATTTTGAGTAGCTTTTTTGTTGTTGTATAATGAGAAGTCTTTACCGTGGCCAATACAGCTTGTTGGTTGGTTGGTTGGTTTTTACAACCCTCACATTCAGTTACACAACTCCATTGGGGTCATGACTGACAGCCTAGGAGGCTGTGGTTTAGACTGATTTCCAGCCTCCCGCCAGGGATGCCCATCGAGAGCAGGCCCGTTAAACCCTCTTTCCTGCCTGTTCAAGGTAGGAAGGGGTAACAAGATCTACATACCATGAAAGCCAGAGTCAGCTGTCAAAAATGGCCTGGTTAATAGGCTATACACCCTAAACAGGTGCTTCACCATGGTAGAAAAATAGAACCACCAGGTCTATGCTGTACAGATAGCCTAACCTGCTTGAGATCGCTCATGTACCTAAAGACACAGCGCAGGAATGAAGGGCTTAGATGAAACTGATATGTACACTGAAGGGGAAAAGAACATGTTGTATCTGTTGTGGACATTTTGGTTTGTGAAATGTAAACATGTTCTTGTTCTAATGTGATGACCTCTGCCTGGATATTCGGCCTTACCAGGCCACAGAGTAAGAGGATACAGGCAGTCCTATGAGACTTGCTAAGCTAAGGTCAGATGGCAGGGGACGACAGCTCCCACTTTCAGTGGACTAGGGTAAAGGGATAGGGGGATGAGGGAGGGGGCTACGATCGGGATATAAAATTAATAAATATATATATATATCATCATCCCAAGTGGGGGATTTTAGTTTGTCCATACCTGTTAATTGTCTCGTGCAGAGCATGGTCTTTGCCAACCATGCAAAGAATTAGTTAAATGAATTCTGAGGACTCTGAGGGGTATAACTATGACAGTGCAGCGGCTTGAAGGAGAGGGAGGAGGACTGCTTGCTACACTTGCTGTTTTGCTGGCTTGTTTTACTGGTTTGCTGGTTTGCTGGTCACCTGAACTTCTGGATTTCCTGACAATGGACATTGGTATTGCCCCCAAAAGAATCCTATGACCCTACCAAGCAGAAAGAAATAAAGAGGGCTACATCCCCTTTCCCTTACAACCTTCTTTTCCCCCTACCTGGGGTTGGGGCGGGGGTTGTAAGGGAGGTATAAGCTTTAAGAAACCATTAAATAAAGTAGCATTTGAAAAACTAATGCATGCATACTTCATTCACAAACAGTATGATTGACATCCTGTGAGAGTAGTTAGAAAGATACTTATTTGTATGCTAAAATCACATTGGCCCACAGAGGGGTGAAAGTGAAGAGGGAGTCCACAGGCCTCCAGCCATTTCCCCTAAACCACCCTTGTGGCCCTCATACACCCTCATACAGCCCACTGCTTAGGACAGTCCCTAGCACTCTGTCCCAGAATTCTTCTGGAAGTAGGCAGGCTTTCCCCGAGAGCTGGAGAGCTTATGGGCCTGTAGTGGACAGGAAGGCTGCCATATGTTGATTCTTGGACGAAAGTGGTGCCTTTTGAGCTGGAGTGCAAGCTCGCATTCCTCGGCATGATGGTGGATGCTGAGGGAGGGGCACATCTGTCTCCTTTGCATCTGCATTTCTGCATGCCGCCTCTCACTCCCAAGATGCAATACAACGCCCCACCTGATCCAGTCACGCCATAGATTCAAAGCCCTTGACAAAGTTCTTAAGGATGGACTCCGTTGCCTCAACCTCCTGTCCTCAGAAGGCTTCCAAGAACAACTTAGTCTATAGCCCTGGATATGGGTGGGGTCAAGCAGCAGTCTGGCATGGGCAGAAACCGTATTCCATGAACCCTGCTGATGTTTTTTTATAGGTATGGCTAGTAATGTTTAGTAACAGCCCTGTAATTATTATGGCGGCATTATCTAACCCGTTATCACAATCAATAAAAGACTTTAGAATAGCCTTATCTTAGGGCAAGGCAGATATTAACCCTCTAAATACCTTTCCTCTCAGCCCCATCCCAGGCTGCCTCCCATCCATAATCCCATAAATACTTGCTCATTCTTCATCTGGGCCGCTATCCTCCATCTACGCCAGCCTTGTGCTTCTCCCTCCGCCCATGGTGGGCTCTCCTTCCTCCCTCCTCCTCTTTCTGTTTCCCCGCTTCTTTCCCGTGATCCTCCTCCCCTGAGAGCCCTCAAACTTTAGTCACACCTACTCCATCCTGCCCTGCCCAGGTTTAGGCCTTTTAAGAAGCCAGTCAGGAACAATCCCTGAGGCTCGGTTGTGAACGTCCTTTCGAGGCATGTGAGTGTGTCTGCTCATAAAAGACAGCAAGCAGGCCTCGGGTGGAAAAAAATTAATTAACACGCAAATACAAAGCACCAGATCGTGTGGTGACAGGACCCCTTTTAAATGCAGACTCCGCAAACAACTGCAGCCCCTCTGCCTACCCAAGCCAGGCGGCCACCCTGCTGCTGTCCTCAGTAGACTAGGTACCACAAGCCTACGGAGGACATCTTAACCTAAGATGTACAACTTCTGGTCAGGAACCATCAGACATCAGGTAAGTCCAAAAAGCATTATGATTTTATATCCTGTTATGTACTTATGTATGCTTGTATTTATATCTTAACCACACTGAAAATAATAATTAATAATAATAATATTAAGTGCCCGGGCTTGCAAATACATGCCTATTATACAAACTCTCAGTAGGCTGAAGCAAAGAGTACTCTGATGGCTAACGTTACATTTAAGGTTTTAATTACTATAAATAAGATGTATGAATATAAAAAAAATGCCTCTATTCCTTCCTCTTTTTTTTTTTTGAGTAAAAATTACAAAGAGACGGTAGCCCACAGTTAGTGCAAATCACAAATAATGGTAGTGCTAACATAGCTAAAACTTTTATCTCTTTTTGTAAACTTAGAAAGAAATAATGTAAGCTTCGGGGAATCACAGCTTGGATCCATCTATCAGAGGTCAAATAGACTCCAGATAAATACTCCTGTCGATCAACAGCCTAGGCTTCCCCTCCTACTGCTTATACCTGAGGGGGAAGTTCCAAATATAAAATTTTTCTTTGAGTTCCTAAACTTTAACTTCTATCCCTAGTCTATGTCTGTCCCAGCAGACTTCCACTCTGCAGACAGACATCATCCAGGAATCAGCTACAGACTACGGAGAGCTCTGAACTTGCTGAAGGCTGACATAACCCAGTCCCATCTATGTGATTTAGCCCTATCTCTCCAGCTGGGTCAACAAAACAGATGCTTCTGATAAATTCCTCACTCCCTCCCCATCCCCGACCCCCGACTGTTTGAATCCCCTCCTAGCCTTTGACCAATAAATATCCCAACTTTCCTGGGCCCTGACAACACCCTAATTTCAGCTAAGAAGCTGTTACAGAAGAGAATATGACATCCCTTATCCTCAAAAAAAAAAAAAAAAAAATCTGCAATATTAGCTTCAAAGGAAACTAGTTCTCTACTAGAAAGTTATTATATGGCATTAAAAATATGAACAAGTTGTCCTCCAGAGAGACAATGATTTGACTCAGAATACAACCCAAGGGGGGAATGTGATGGTTAACGTTACATTCAAGGTTTTAATTACTATGCTTAAGGTGTGTGTGTTGAGAGATAGATACATAGATACACACCCTCTAACATGTAATCCCCTAACTTGTACAGATTGTACCCTAGCAGCCCACATTCCTTTTTTCCCCCGGACATTGAAGATTATTCTTAAATTGGCTGATCTTGTAAAAAATTTGCTGTTTTTGAAAGGTAATAATAGGTCATAAGACTAACTGCTATTTCTCCTTTTGTAATCAAACTTGCTTACTCTGTTCAAAAAAAAAAAAAAAAGTTGCAAGATCCAAAATTATAACCTTGTGGGTTTTGCCTTGATAAGCCCTGGGCTGATAAGACTAGTTGTTGTATCTTGGGAGCACTCTCAGGTGCAGACCTTGTGCCAAAACCTAAATAAAAATCCTCTTCGTGGCCAGGGTGAATCTCTGAGTGATTCATCCAAACCATGTACTTGGAGACCAGCCTGGACTACACCATGAGTTTTAAGCCAGCCAGTCCTACATGAAGAGTCCTTGTCTCAAAATAAACACGCGCACACACACACACACACACACACACACACACACACACACACACACATGAGCGTGTGCAATTCTGGTGTCTTTAAAAACTCATATTATGTAAATAATATGGTTTTAATCCCAGGTGTGGGATATGGGGCTGCTTCAGATTGTCCACAGCATCAGACTATTTGCTTCATGGGTGTGTGCTCTGGCAAGAGTATGATTCTGTCAGCTGAAGATAATTTAATTCTGGGAACTCTAGAGAGGATAATAAATTCCAAAGACCAGAGAGGGACTGGGTGCTGAGAAGGAGGAGGAGGAGATGGAGGAAGATGCAGAGCAGGAGGAGGAAGAAGAGAAGAAGGAGAAAGAAAAGGAGGCACAGCTGTTCCTCCTGCTGGTTCCTGCTCCTGCTGCTGTTGCTGATTTGTCAAGTGGTCAGGAGAAAATAGGCAAGAGGTTGGAGCTTCCTGGCAAGACAAAGACTGGACTCTCCCCAAGGAAATCAGTGTCCCTAGTAAGCAGGACGTGGTCTAATAAGATCTCAACACCCCTCTCCCCACTAACCTTCTGTCTCTCCTACCTCGTGTTGGGGTATTGGAAGGATTGGAGTGGGAAAGGGCAGTAGAAATATAGAAACCCGATAAATTAGATTTTTAAAAACACCCACACACACACCAATAGAATATTCTAAAGCCCAGTGTCAAAACTTTACAAAAACGACTGAAACACAGCACAAGAGCAAAACATGTCCTCTCCGAATATGCCTGCTATGGGCTCAAAGGGTTACAGAGATGCCCACAAGCCAGTGTGTTAGAGCCTTTAATCATGTGTATGTGTGTGTGAGAGAGAGAGCAAGAAACAGAGAGACAGAGACACACAGACACACACACACACAGAGGACATCCTTACCCACTCCCACAGCGAAATGTGATGGCAATTGCCTTTGAACATTTGTTCTAGCTACTGTCTGAAGTGGACACTAGCAATCCTTAGACTGAACAGTCAGGACTCCCATTCGCCATCCCCCTACACTTCCAAGTTATTCCTAACAGTTCATGCTCATATCTGTCCAGGTGCCTCATTGCCAATGATTAGATGTGCACCCAGGTCCATAAAAGCAAGACTGCAGCCGGAAGATTCTGAAAAGAAAAAATGGCACGTGTAATGAGGCCAAAGATGGAGCAACCGTGTCACCTTCCAGGCCCTGGGTGGAGCAGAAGGCTTATTTCGAGATTTAAAAGCAAGTTTAGAGAAGTTGACAAAGAAAATAACTATTATGTTATCTAAGTAAGTTATATAAGTAATCAGGTAATTACCCTTGACACTTCACTAAATCAAAACCTTTTTTCTAGCTACTTTCAAATCACTTGAGATCTGCTTCGTAGAGTTTCACGTCCTGGTTCCTAACTTTGTCCCCTGAGCATCGATGCACAGCGTGGGTACCCACAGGACCATTCTCATGTGAGCACGGAGTAATTCCATCACAAGGCAGGCCCGGCTTCTAGGTGAACGTGAGGTGTTCTGTTCATTTACATTTGGCCTACAGCTGCCTAGAGGTAGTAAACTGTCTCCTACATTACCACGCAAATAAATTCCAACTGGACCAAAGGCATGTTCTATTTGTACAGACGATATATATATATTTTTATTTTTAGATCAGCATATGAGGTAATGGGCTTCATCATGTCGTCTTTGCACATATGTGTCATTTGTCCTCGTCCATTCCCCCCTTCCAGTGGCCCTCTCTGTGATCCTCTCACTCCCCACAGCAAGTTTTTTTTCTTCCAAGTTAGTCTTTGCATCTGCTTTCTTGTTATACATATCTCATCGCCATCTCTATTTCCCATCTTCCTAAGATCCCTTCCCTCCCTCTCATGATCCTCTTTCTAATGACCTACATGCTCACACATGTATACAAACATACACATGCATACACACATAATGTTAAATTCACGTCTTACACAGAAGAGAAAACTTATGTTTGCCTGATTCTCATTCATTTCACTTAACACAATTTCACTGTAACCACGTTCCTGCAAATGGCCTTGCATAATGGCTAACTAAAATTCCATTGTGTATCTGTACCTCATTACCATTTGCTGTTCATGGGTTTATAGTCATATGGGCTGTTTCCATTTCATGACTACTGTGACTAGGACATAGATAAACACTCTCCCACAAGCGTTTCTCTAATAATGTGACTTAGAGTCATTAGGGTGAGTAATCCAGGTTTGGTATAGCTGGCTCATGTGGTAGCATTATTTTCAGTTTTGTTTTTTTGTTGTTGTTGTTGTTGTTTTGAGGGCAGCTGTGTTGATTTCCCTAATGTCTACACTCGTTTCCACTCCCACCAACAGAGAGTAAGTATTCTCCTTTTGTCCATCGGCACCAGTATTTGTTGTCACTATGGTAGCCATTCTGATTGGGGTGAGAGGCACCTCAGAGCAGCTTGATTTTTTTCATTTTCCTGATGGCTAAGGACGTTGAACACTTTTTAAAGTACTTATTTGTACATTTCCATTTCTTATTCTCAAACTATTGTATCGTTAGCCCACTTGTTGATGAATATCTTGTTTTTTGAGGATTATTTTATTTATTTATTTATTTATTTATTTACATTTTCTAGATAGCAGTCTGCTGTCTGAGATGCAGTGGGCAAAGCTCCCTGAATCCTGCATTTCTTCACTCTAGTGATTGTTTCCTGTGCTGCAAAAGCTTCTTAACGTCAGGTCATCCCACTTGTTAAGCCTTGGGGTTCTCTACTGTGCTGTTAGAGGGTTTTTTGTTTGTTTGTTGTATTTTATTTTATTGTTGTTGTTGTTGTTTTTCAGAAACTGCCTGTGCCAGTATCTTAGAAAGTTTCCTGTGTTTTTCTCTCAAAGTTTCAGGTTTTTACCTTAAGGTCTTCCACACATTTTGAATTTTGTTTTTGTTCATTTGTTTGTTGGTTGGTTGGTTGGTTGGTTGGTTGGTTGGTTGGTTGGTGTGTGTGTGGAGTCAGAGGTATGGATCTAGTTTCATTCATCTACCTGTGTGATAGTTTAAATGAAAAATGGCCCCCATAAGCATGTAGATTTGAATGCTTGGTCAACAGGATGTGGCACTGTTAGTAGGTGTAGCCTTTTTGAAATAGGTGTGGCCTTGTTGGAGGAAGTGTATCACGGGGAGGGAGAGGGGGAATCTTTGAGGTTTCAGAAGTCCAAGCCAGGCCCAGTGGCTTTCTCTCTCTTCCTGCTGCCTGCAGGTCCAGATGTAGAACTCTGAGCTCCCTCTCTAGCACCATGTCTTTCTGCGTGCCTCCATGCTTCCTTCTACGACAATAACAAATTAAACTGCTGAATGTAGTCTCTTCACAGCAATAGAACACTGACTAAGACAACTTAGAAATCCATGTCCCAAAGCAACACTTGTCAATGAGTCTTTCTTCAATGTGTGCTTCTGACAACTTTGACAAAAATCATGTGGCTGCAACTGTGTGGGTTTACTCGAGGGTCCTCTATTCTATTCCATTGGTCAATGTGTGTTTTGTGAAAGGACCATGTTGGTTTTGTTACTATGGAGATTTCATATTCTCATACCAATATTGCTCTTTCTGCTCAGCATGCTTTGGCCGTTCAGGGTCATTTTAGTTCTGTGAAAAAAAAAAAAAAAAGGTTGTTGACATTTTGATGGGGATATCATTGGTTCTGTAGATTGTATTCAGTAATCTAGTCCTCTTCAGAATATCAATTCTGCCCTATCCATGCAAGGGCAAGCTTTTTAGCCATGCAGCTACCTTCAAGGCAGCCGTGTTGGTGTAAGCCAGCAGACCTCAACCCCTGTGGGGGTCATGTGTAAGACATCCTGCACCTCAGATATCTACATTATGATTCACAACAGTAGCAAAATTACTGGTATGGAGCAGCAACTAAATAGTTTTATGGTCAGGAATCACCACATGAGGCATTGTATTAAAAGGCCACAGCATTGGCAAGACTGAGAACCACTGGTGAAAGCAGTCCCTCACTCAGAAGCCTGAAAGCAACCCAAATAAGTTCACTGGTTCACCAACTCAGATTCCTGTGGAATCATCTTTTCATGTCATTGGTTTCCTTCTCGTTCGTGTCTCCCCAGGAAGAGCCAACAATGCTTGACTGTTTTGAACAGCCCTGACTGAACAAAGAAGTAAGATTTCTCTCCAAGAGCCTGCTTTTGATGTTCTTTTGCAAGATGAATACATTCTGCAGTGCAGTACCTAGCATTGATAATCCCACATGTATGATGAGGAGAGATTCTATGCTGAATGTTTTTACAAGAATTTAACAATAGGATTTGAAGTAAGAAAGATGAATTCAAGCAGAATCTCATTTTCACATTGTAATTTATGATATGCTTTACTCTTTCATTGAGACAGTGATGACGAGTGCTTTGTAAGAGTATATTTGTGGGACAAAATCAAGGACACTGTTAACCATTAGCTTGCAGTAATGTAATTAAGTCTTTGTTGAACAGATTAAAATCGATACTGAACAGAAGGCGTTTTTGTCTGTGGTTAAGTAGACTGGATGTAGGGTTGAGGAGACAACTCAGTGGGAAAAGCACTCGATGCACAAGCTTGAGGGACCTGAAGCCCCAGAACCCACATAAAAGCTGGACATGTATGACACATATGTTCCTGTACTCTCCTTCTCTGTCTGTCTGTCTGCCTGTCTCTCTCTCTCTCTCTCTCTCTCTCTCTCTCTCTCTCTCACACACACACACACACACACACACACACACACACACACACACTGGATGAAAGACTCTAACACAGATGTATGTAGGCATCTCTGTCACCCTTGGAAGCCACAGCAGGCATCTTCAGCGAGGACACTCTGCTTTGGTCTTGGTCTGTGACTGCTACCACAGTGAACTTTTCAGAGCTGCCTTTGAGACACCCATGCTCCTTATTGAGCAACCCCAACGCACTCATTGGCTCACCCAGGCAGACTTCGTTCGGTGGGACTATCTCTCTCACCTGTAGTCAGTGCGCTTTCTGGATGAACAGACATGTCTCCTGAGGGAAAGTCATGTGATACATTCCCAGTGTCTCCTCAGGGTATGTGTGTGATCTGCTAGAGACTACCATATACTGATGATAGGGGTTCTTCATAATCTATTTCACACGGGCACGCTGGTAGTTTATTCTATAGGAAGCAATCTACACAAGCTAGAGTCACCTGAGAAGGGAAAACTCAACTGAGAAAATGCCTCCGTCAGAAAATTCACCTGTAGGCCAGTCTGTGGTACACATTCTCGATACATGATTTGTATGGGAGGGAATGCCACCCCAGCAGTGGTTCTAGGTTGTGCACAAAAGCAGGCAGAGCAAACCATGAGGAGCAAGCCACTAAGCTGCATTCTTCCAGAGTTCTGCTTCAAGTCTTGCCCTGCTGTAACCCCTGCCTGGCTTCCCTCTAACCTGTAAGAGGAGATAAACAAACAAGTTGCTTTTGTTCATGGTGTTCATTACAGCAACAGAACGCAAATTAGAGCAAAGGCCAATAAACCTTCTGTGATCCTACCTCTTGTGGTAATGGTTTTGCCCTTGGGTTGTCGGAGCCAGGGGTGTGTCTGGCATCGAGAGAGAAAAGGCCTGAGATGCTGCTGGTGTCCTCTAACACAGCAGATAGTGCACACCTCAGGGATGCGTCTGGCCTCCAGTATCAACACCACAGGGCTGGTCCCTCCAAGCTAATGCATAGTGTCCACCGAAAAATCAAGACTTACTCAGTGGATTAGTCACTGAAAGTGAATGTGAAATAATGTGAAAACATTATCTAGAGTGTCCAGAAATACTGTACATCTTGACATGTGGCATTCAGACCCCAGGGAAGAGCTGGGTACAGGGGAGCACATCTGTAATCCTAGCACTCAGGAGGTGACGGTGGGAGGATCAAGAGTTTAAGCTCCTCCCCTCCCAAAGAACCACGGAATTGGATAGCTTCATTTCTTGTATGGAAAAAAAAAATATATATATATATATATATATATATATATATATATATATATATATGGCTTTAACCAGAAAACAAATGGGGGGGGGAGGAAACAAAACTGCAAAACTGCATCGCTGTACCACTAAGTTCAACAGTGCCCCCTAGAGGCAGGACTCCCAAGGACGCTTCCACATCAATAACTAATACAAGGGAAAATTGCATTTACTGGGTGGTGACAGCAGCATGACTGGCAGATGAAACCAGGACTTCAGAGAGCTGCAAACTGAAATAGAAAACCATCACATCTCGAAAAAAAAAAATCTCCTGTTGCCTTGTCCCTGACCCACTTCACCCTGACACACTGCTTTGTGATGGCCAAAGCTGGTGGGAGAGCCTGAGATTGAGCCAAGGCACTGCCAAGAAAAAAAAAAAACAAACAAACAAAAAAAAAAAAAACAAGTCAGTCCTAAGTCTGAAAATGGTCAGAGCCCAGGTACAGCTGTTGGATATCATGTTAGATATCTCAGACAGAAGGATTTAATGCCTAAGAAAGGTTAAAGAAGTAATGTATAATTATGGGTGTGTGTTTTGAAAAACATTTAATCCAGTAAGAAGGTATGAGGGAAGAGAGGCAGGGAAAGAGGAAGAAGGAAAGAAGGGAGGAAGAGAAAGATAAAGAGGAAGGAAGGAAAGAGAGAGAGAGAGAGAGAGAGAGAAAGGAGGGAAGGAAAGAAAGAAAGAAAGAAAGAAAGAAAGAAAGAAAGAAAGAAAGAAAGAAAGAAAGAAAGAAAGAAAGAAAGAAAGAAAGAGAAAGCAGGGCAGAAGAGAAGAAAGGGGAGAAAGGATGAATGGAGTACTTGTCTTCAGCATCTCTAACAGACCAGAAATAGGTTTCACGCCTCCTCCCATTTACTTTGCCTTTTTAAACAGAGAGTATATTGAGAAACAGTTTTAATATAGATTTGAGGTCATTAAGACACAGTTGGAAGCATATAAGAAGGTTGTTGGAGTGATTTTTGTGTACTATGGAAAGATTGTCTTTGTACATTCAAAAGGTGATTTCTGTACTCAGTCACCAGGACACCAGCAGTCCAGTCCAAAGACCAACACCAAGCAGCAACACAAAGTCAGCGAAAGCCGCAAGACTCAGTTGGATTGCCCTGGGAAGTTCTCTGGAACATTTCTCTCTGCCAAGTCAAGTGTTGAAGCATGAAGATAGCCCAACAATGTCAATCCAAAAGGCGATGTCTCACTGTGCATGGGCCTCTATATCCTCTGAGTCCACCCACAGATGTTCTCAGCTGGCCAAAGTCACCCCCTCGCATGAGAGAGCTCACAGCAAAACATCACATAACAAAACTGAGTCTTCCATTGGATGTAGGAGAAAACAAGTTAACAGGACAGGAGCCTCCCACAGAGGGCCTCTGAAAGACTCTACCTAGCAGTGTATCAAAGCAGATATTAAGACTCATAACCAAACCTTCAGCAGAGTGCAGGGAATCATATGAAAGAAGGGGGAGTTAGCAAGATCTGAAGAGGACATGAACTCCACAAGGACCAAATATATCTGGACACAGGGGTCTTTTATGAGACTGTTTCTCTAACCATGGACCATGTATGGATATAACCTAGAACCCCTGCTTGGATATAGCCCATGGTAGTTCAGTATCCAAATGGGTTCTCTAGTAAGAGGAACAGGAACTATTTCTGACATGAACTCAATGGCTGGCTCTCCAACTCCCCCACCCCGAGGGAGAAGCAGCCTTGCTAGGCCACAGAAGAGGACATTGCAGCCAGTCCTGAAGAGACCTGATAGCTAGGGTCAGATGGAAGGGCAGGAGGTCCTCTCGTATCAGTGGACTTGGAAAGGAGCAGAAAGGAGATGAGAGAGGGATGGTGGGATTGGGAGGGATTGAGGGAGGGGACTACGGCTGGGATACAAAGTAAATAACCTGTGATTAATAAAAAAATAAAATTATTAAAAAAAAACTGAGTCTTCAAGAAAACCAGAAACTTTCACTTCACAAAAATGGGGTACAGAGCTAAACAGAGAATTCTCAACTAAAGATACTCCAGTGGCCAAGAAGCACTTAAAGAAATGTTGAACATACTTAGTCATCAGGGAAATGCAAATCAAAACAACCCTGATATTCCATCTTACACCCGTCAGAATGGCTAAGATCAAAAACTCAAGTGAAAGCTCATGCTGGTGAAGATGTAGAGAAGGGGGAATACTCCTTCATTGCTGGTGGGAGGGCAAACTTGTACAACCCCTGTGGAAATCAATCTGGCATTTCCTCAGAAAATTGGGAATAGTTCTACCTCAAGACCCAGCTATACCATTTGGGCATATACCCAAAAGATGCTCTATCATACCACAAGGACCCTTAATCAACTATGTTCATAGCAGCTTTATTCATAATAGCTGAAACTGGAAACAACCTAAATGTCTCTTAACTGAGGAATGGATACAGCAAATGTGGTACATTTACACAATGGAATACTATTCATTTTTTAAAAACAAAAACATGCAATTTTCAGGCAAATGGGTGGAACTAGAAAATATCATCCTGAGTGATGTAATCCAGATGCAGAAAGACTCGCTTATAAATGGATATTAGCCATAAAGTACAGGATAACCACACCACAATTCACAGACCTTCAAAGAAAGTAAGTAATAAGGAGGCCCCAAGGGAGGATGCTTGAATCTCACTCAGAAGAGAAAAGTAAAATAGGTACCTGAAATAGATAGACGGAGGGAACTGGGTGGGAGAGGGGGTGGGAGGAGAATGGGGACTGGGAATGAGAATGAAAATCAGTGGGGCAGACCTGGGGATGGGGATGGAATCTCTGAGACAGGGAGGCTCCTAGTAGTCTTTGGGGGTGACCCTACCTGAGACTCCTAGCATCAGGAGATAAGAAGCCTGAAGTTATCCCCTCCAGGAGCCAGGTGAGACTTCCAGTGGAGGGTGGGGACATCAGCCCACCCATAAAACCTTCCACCCAAAATGTGTCCTGCCCATGAGATGGAGCAGAGATTGAGGGAAAGGCAAAACTATGACTGGCCCAACCTGAGACCAACCCTATGAGAAACAGCCAACCCGTGACACTATTAATGAAACTCTGTTATGACTGCAGACAGGAACTTAGCATAATTGTCTGCTGAGAGGCTTCATCCAGCGAAAACAGATGCAGAGACCCACAGTCAAACAATAGGTGGAGCTCAGGGAGTATTGTGGAAGAGTGAAGGATTGGGGGAGGTGGAGGGATCAAGGACACCACAAGAAGGCCTACATAGCCAACTAACCTGGGCCCTTGCAGGCTCACAGAGACTGAACCACCAACCAAAGACCTTGCATGGGCTGGATTTAGACCCCCTCACATATGTAACAGTTGTGCAGCTTGATCATCATGTGGGTCCCCTAACAACTGGAGCAGAGGCTGTCTCTGACTCTGTTGCCTGCCTTTGGATCCCTTTCCCATAGCTGGGCTGCTTTGTCTGGCCTCAGTGGGAGAGGATGCACTTAGTCCTGCTGTAACTTGATGTGCCAGGGTGGGTTGGTACACATGGGAGGGGGGGCGCTCCCCTTTTCTGAGAAGGAAAAAGGGAAATGGGGGAGGGGATGTGAGGGTGGGACTGGGTGGAGAGGAGGGAGGGGGCTGCAATCAGGCTGTGAAGTGATTAAATTAATTTTAAAAAGAGCCACCTCTTTCAATGATTGATTAAAGAGCTGAATGGGCAGTAGGCCAGAAAGGGGGACAGGACTTCCAGGAGCCATAGGGACCATAGGGAAAGAAAGAGTCGGGAAAAGCTTCACCTATAAGACTCAGACGAAGTCAGCCATATGAAATGAAGAACAGATAAAGAACCATGTGGCAGAACATAGATTAATCATAGGTTATACGAGCTGGTTGGGAACAACAGTAAGCCAAGACCTAAAAGCTATTACAAGTAAATATGTCTCTGTGTCATTATTCAGAGCAGACACAGACGGTCCGAACAGTTTTAAACAGTAGCTGATGCTCTATAATAGATGTGGGCTTCTAAGTGAGTCATGTTGACTCACCTCAACAACAGTTATACATTTACGATAGCATGACATCTCTACACACTGTTCATGGGACTTACATTACTAAAACCTGTTTGGTAGGCCTGTTCTTAGCGAAGGGGCAGTTCTTTAGTAAATGATCTCTGAGGTTTATGAGGTGCATTCCACAGATTTATAGACTGGTGATATAAAGACATAGGTCAACACCAGCATCGCTGCTGTGGGTACATCATGAGGAAGTGAAGATATGTGTTTTTGTAATAAGTATGGTCTGTAGCTTATTTGTGAGAGCCTCTTTCTACATCCCCTTAGTTTTCCTTGCCTTTCTATCCTGTCTCTGTTTCTCCTTCTGAGAAACAGATCTCTTCATCTTAAGGCTTGGTGATAGCTGAAACTCCTTGTTCTGAGGCGCTTTTTTTTCCCTTAGATTTGTGTGTGTGTTGTGTGTGTGTGTGTGTCACATTTACGCAGGTACCCACAGAGTCCAGAAGAAGATATCAGATCTCCTGGGACTGGAGTCACAGGCAATTGTGAGCCCCTGTAGATGCATACCAGGAACCTGCTACCCAGTCGTCTATAAGAGCAGCGAGCACTCTTAACTGCTGAGCCATCTATTTAGCTCCCCACCCACCAGGCTTCTTCAGGCTTGGCAGGAACACGGATCTTGCTTATGCAGAATTGAAAGTCTCCATCTGCCTGATCTAAAAAGACACAAGAAACCCTGGGCTTAGATATTGCAGGATCATAATAATTACATGAGAATTTGGAAAAGATTTCATCAGTGAGATGTCAAATCACACAAGCCATAAGACTTACAGCAGATTTTCATTTTTAGCTCAAGATTAACATTTTAAAAAATGGGACTTTTTTTTTCTACCAAGAAGACCTGCAGATGATACTTATGAATCATCAAAGATGAAGTGAAAATATGGTAGCTTTGACTTGGGTATAGAAATGTAGACTAGATCATATATTACCCAAGTTGCCAGATATACACACACAGCACTCTCCTTTAATAAGGGCAACCTCCTCTCTGTGATCTCAAAACACCAAGCGATGTTTGCTGTTTCTTAATGAAGAAAGCATATTCGCACACTAAGAAGGTGGGTGTGCTTGAGAATTTTCACCAAAAGAATGGCATCTCAGCTGAGAGCACGGCTCTGAAGGACACAGGTCATCTTCAACATTTTTCAGAGTTAATATTCAGGTTTTATAATTCTCTGTGCTAAGAGAGCCCCTGAGAGGAGCAGCTTCCGAACTGCAGCCCCCTGGTAACCACTAACGTTGGTTCTACATATCCCAGGAACCATCTAGAGCTCTCCTGACCCCATGTAACGGGCAAGAAAGCTGTCCCAGTTGCACAGGTGGCAAAGTAAGACATGAAGAGGAATCCAGGGTTGGAATTGAGACTCATACTTTCAGGTTTTAGAGGTCCCATGGTGGGTAATCTCTCCTTCACACCGTGTGAAGGCGTGTCTCTGAATTGTTAAATGGTGACTGCTGTGCCAGCAGAAAGCTAGTGCTGCCAGGATCTTGGTATTGTCATTTCTATGGCCCATCAATGGGTCTTATGCGTGTAAATGTTTGTCCTTTCTCTCTGCCTAAAGGTTATCTAATAGAAGTATCAGGTGTTATCTTACTGCTGATTGGTTGTAATAAAGACCTGACAGGCAATGTATGGAGCAGGAAATGGAGTGCAGAATTTCTGGGCAGAGAGAGGTTTAGTGGGAGAAGGAGGCAGTCATGAGTGATTCAAGACAGACTGGGAAGGGAACAGACAGACAGAAACCAGAGAAAGAGGTAAAAGAACTAGCCACCTGGTGGGTCCTAGGCTAGAAGGGTCACGTGTAGATGGTAACTGGGAATCTGCCCCAGAAAAAGGCCTAAGCTCTAAACTATATAAAAGTCTCCATGTAATTCTTTATACCACTGGTGGGCCTAAAAGGTTCCACTATAGTCCTGCCCCTCACCACTGGGCAAGAACACCTCTGATGTAAATTCTGAAGAGATGCTCATGGGTAAACTCTCCCAGGCCGTGGGACTTGGTTCTGGCCAATAAGGTATGAGCACAAATTATGGATATTACTGTAAGTTCTGTCTCCTCAAAAATACTGTATAGTTTCTAGATTCTCTCTCTCTCTCTCTCTCTCTCTCTCTCTCTCTCTCTCTCACACACACACACACACACACACACCAGAGAACTACATACATAACATTTACTGAGTATTTTCAAAGTTCCGGGAGATGGTGGGATAGAAAGATCTTGGCCTCTTTACTCTCAGAGAATAACTGGTCAGGGAAGCTGCCTAAGCATTGGGTAGGCATCACCTTCACCAGCTGGCCAAGGATAACAACACCAACAACACAACCCCTTGGCATCAGATGCCTCCTTAAAGCCACAGCATTGCCAAAACTGCAGAACTTCCATTAAAAAAAAAAACAAACATTCGGAGACAGGCTCAGACTGGGAGACATTCTAGAAAACAGCTGACAAATAACATTCTTAACTACCAAGTTCTTGAAAGATCCCAGAACTATCACAGATTGGAAGAGACTAGGGAAACATGAGGATTGTAGAGAACTAGAAAGCAAACCAGGAAGAGAACATTAGAGAAACTTGGTAACATGCAAATGAAGTGTTAGCCGATGACATTGTCTCAATGTCCACTTCCTGCCTTCGGTGTCTGTGCTGAGGTGATGTGAGACATGGACTTAAAGAGAACCCAGGCAGGATGGTGGAACTTTAATTGTCAACCCGACACAACCCAGATCCTCTTGGAAGGAGAGTGTCAATGGGGGTTCGTCTGTATTAGGTTGGCCTGTGGGTGTGTCTAAGCGATTATCTTGATCAAGTCAACCGATGGGGGTAGCCCCAGATCATCGTGGGTGGTGCCGTATCCTAGGAAGGGAGTCCTGAACTGAGAGTGGATACGCTGAGCTCAGGACTAGCCAGCAATAAAGTAAGGTGTTGGCACACATCTCTCTCTGCTCTTGGTTGTGGATGTGGTATGACCAGCTGTGTCAAGCTCCTGCCTTGCAGTGATAGACTGGAACATGGAACTGTGATCTAAAACAAATATTTTCTCCCCTAAGCTGTTTTTTTTTTTTTCATCAGGGTACTTTATCGCAGAAACAGAAATTAAACTAGGGCAAAAATAGACACCGAGGGAGTGGCATGGTTGCTGTGGTCGACCTGACCATACAGCTTTTATGCTTTGGACAGTTTTATAGGGAGAATGAGAGCACTCAGCACACTGGGCTAAAGAAGCCACTGGATGCTGGAAGCAGAGGAATGGGACAATTTAGTGGAGGCTAGGAAGATAAAAATTCTGTAAGGGACAGCCCGTTGAGAGGCAGTTCATGAGGTTTTAGAGAGTATCAAGGAGTGTCAGGAATGGGGAAGGATCGGGCTGGATCTGTGTGCAAGGATCGGGCTAGAAAGCAGCTCTGACTGTCAGAGAGACTGGCACCACCGAAATGAACCTCTGAGCTTCAGAAAGGCAAAAGAAAGTATCTCCTCGGGGTCTGCACACAGATCCTGGTACAGCTGTAATCCAAGATGGGCAGGCTACATCTCAAGCTGCCAGCAGAGCTTGAGGATGTGTCGTTCGCACGCTACTGGCTCTGAAAGCATAAAAGATGCAAGATTTAGGGTATCATGGAGAGGAGCTGAGAGCTGTGTCAGAGTCCCTGAGTAGAGCTGTGAAGGTGGTCTCGGGTGCCATTGGAGATGGGCATTGGAGATGCTAAGACCACGTAAAGCTATAGGTAGTAGAGTGGAACCACCCTAAGCCCAAAAGAGAAGCTGTGTGTGTTGCGAGCGGCAGAGCTTCCTAAGTCCTTTGGAGCAAAAATCCCATTCGGAGCTTCAGGTACTGGACATTGAACCCACAAAATTTGGTATGTGCCCTGCTGGATTTGGGGTTTATTTGGATCTGATTATATAATAGGACCTCAGACCTTTGTAGACCCCAAAACTTTAGAACACCTGATGCTATAATAGAGGTACCATTATGACCTTAGAACCCAGCATTTAGGCCTCAAACGTGTCAAAACAGGAACAAAGACCTAATCTGTCAAAGACCTAGCCCATACAATTCCGGAATCTGGGAAACTCCCTACGCTTCTTTTGTTCCTGTAGTTTTGCTTCTTCCTAACCAAAGTGTGTCAACAGTATGTGGCTATTGTGCACAAAAGGCAAAGAATGGTGAGTCTTAGGGCACACAGTTCGGACAAATTCCCCCTATAGCTTTCCAGCTAGCAAATAAAGACTTTCTGTTGGCTTTAGGAGTCTGCATTCTTTAAAGGAGTTGCTCACAACATTCTGGAGGCCCCAGTGAGATTCTCTGAGATGCTTGGGCCTCAGGTCCTCTGAAATGATTGCACCAAAAACTGACAGTTTCTAGGGAAAGCGCACCCTGAGACATTCCAGAACCCCAGGGAACTTCTCCCACCTCTATTCCAGATGCTTCTACCCCAAACAGGAAACTACAGAAAGTCGTCTGGATCTGTTCTCTCTGGAGGTGAGTCTGTTCATGGTACCTTCTGCATAGGGGACTAAGAAAAGTCTGGACCCAGCCCTAGTTCCAATGTCTGGGATCCTCATGAGACATCACCAGAGTCCCTGTTTTGAGACTGTGTGATGGCCACCTCTGGTTGTCCTTACTGTGTGTCTGTCTGTGTCATCCTCTGTGCATTTCTGTCAGTCCTATTAGTTGAAGAAGCAGATCTAAAATGGAAGGAGAAATGAGCCATCCTGAGACCACAGTGGCGGCTGCAACTGTGGTTAGTGGGCAAATGTCTGTCAGTTCTGTTCTAGAGAATTCAATACCCTCTCCTGGCTTCTGCAGGCACTGGGAGCATTCACAGGGTACCCAGACATGCTTGCAGACAAACATGCACACACATTAAAATTTAAAAAGAGGGGACTGGAGAGATGGCTCAGAGGTTAAGAGCACTCACTATTCTTCCAAAGGTCCTGAGTTCAATTCCCAGCAACCACATGGTGGCTCACAACCACCTATAGTGAGATCTGGTATGTAGGCAGAATACCATATAAATAATAAATGAATCTTAAAAAGAGTAAAAGATTCTGGTTTAAAAGTGCTGTGTTGTATGTCAGGTTGACAAAAGTGGTGTACAATGATTGGCTTTATCAACTCGGCTTGAAACAACCAGGAAAAGAGAGTCTCCATGAAGCATTGTCTATGTTGGGGGGGGGGGATCTTAATTAAGTAATTGATACCAGAAAACCCATTCCACTATGGGTGGTGCCATTCCCTAGGCAGGGGATCCTGAACTGTATGAGAAGAAATCAAGGTGATGCTCTGTGCATGTTTCTCTCTGCTCTTAGCTGTGGATGCCACATGACCAGGGGTGTATCACACTCCTGCTGCTGTGAATTCTGAGTGATGAACTGTAACCTGGAACCGTGAACTGAAACAAGCACTTTATCTCCTAAACTGTTTTGGTTTTGGTTTTGTTGTTTTTGTTTTGAGGATGAGAGTGTGTTATCACAGCAACAGGCATGAGACTGGATGAAGCCACTTTCAAGCACTCCCGGTTCTGTAACTTTTCAGGAAACACAAAATTCAAAATGAAAAGCTAAGGCGGGCTAGAGAGACTGCTCGGCAGTTAAGGGCACTTTCTGCTCTTGCAGAGGACCTAGCTTCCCTTCCCAGCAGCCACATCAGGGTGAAATATCACCTGGAACTCTGTCTTCAGAGCATCTGGCACCCTCTTCTAGCCTCTGTGAGAACTGTACTCATGTGAACACAAATACACACACACACACACAAAGGCACTATGTTCACAGAAATAGTAAAAATAAATGGTTTTTAAAGATCTAAGGTAACTCAGGATGGAGACAGTGATAGAGACCATCGTAGCCCTCACAGTGGCTTGCTCTTGCTTCATTGTCACCAGCACTGAACAATAAAGAGCCTTGCTGGCTTACTCCTTTTGATCTCTTTATTACAGAAACTTCTGTTTATCCAATTCTAGCTCGACACCCACCTTACTATTAAACCTGAACCCTGCAAGCTTGGGTCTGAGTAGCTGCCTTGCCTCCTGGGTATCTGATATAAAATGGATGACCAGGCTCAGTGAGTGAAGAAACCAGGGCTCTGTGGTCACATTTCATTCTGCACCTACTAATCCCAGGCTCTGAGCCCCTCTGCCCTCTGTCTTCCTGAAGACTTGATCATGGAGCCAGTGGGAGCATTCCAGTCCTCAGCAGTCCTTCTGACTAGGCCTTTCTTGAGTCTGCATTGTGACAAGACCCTGGCATGATGACATTTTTTTTTTCATTTGCTGTGGGCCTCTGGCCACAGCCAGGACAGCTGTTGAATAAACCGATGTCATGATGTCATACCAGACTGAAAGGCCGCTGAACTTCTGTGTTGATAGTAGGAACAGCACAGCCAACAGGACTGGGCTGGGGCACTTCCTTTATGTGACTGCATAGACAGTATGGAGTGAGATGCTGGAGTACAGGGATTCTAGTAGAAGGCACCAGCAAAGCCATGGGATTAGCTTCTCAGAAGCACGGTGGACCAGGAGCCGCGATGTCATTGAGTCCTGAGACAGAGAAGCACCTATATCCAAAGCAAAGACCCCCACCTCCACCCAGAGATGAGAAGGGGTGCGCAGTGACTTGAACCACACCTGGCCCCGAACAGATCAGGACAGATTGTCCAGACACCAAGTAACACTTTAATAAAGGAGCTAAGTGGCTGCTAGCATCGCCTGGAGTCCTGTGACTTCCAACCCACCGAACAATTAAACTGGAAGTTATTCGAGAAGAAAGATGGTAACACCGAAGGGACACCGGGTGGGGCAGAGCCCAGGGACCTCACAACAGCAGCTTCAGAAGAAGGAGGGTGCCCAAGATAGAGGAGGCAAAGGAAGTTTTGATGCCTAGGTTGGCTGGTGGGATGACAGAGGCTGGGAGTGAGGTGGCCTTCGTGCATTCAACCTTCTTGAAAATGAATTCTCCAACTGTCGTGTTCTCGGGGGTCAGGAATTGACAGGTAGTGTTGTTGATGTTGGAACAGCCTCTCAGCTCTACTTCGTCAGTACCTGAAGATGCAGATGAGAAAGTCAGAACTCTGCACAACCCTTCTGCCCAAGCCCATGCAGATGAGCCATCTGCAAGAGGCTGAGCAGTGTGCAGCAGTCCCTCTACTCCTGAAAGCCATCTTTAAGGAAGAAGCCCAGAGTTAAGAATAGCAGACAGTAGCAGGACAAGAACTGTGGAGGTCGGAGGCCAGGCCCCTCCTCACCCAACCCCAAAAGCAACTGAGGCTTCGCGAGATGGATGGCAAACCCAGACTTAAAAGAGACATGGGAGCTGAATCTTGGATGCCCCATCTTCTGTGTCCCTGTGGAGGTGTTGGGTAGAAAAAAAAAAAACAAAGACAAACTGGGCATGGTGGTGCACACCTGCGAGCCCAGGACTTGGGAAATTGTAGCAGGAAGATCCTGAGTTCAAGGCCAGTCTCAGCTACGTGGCAAGAGCCTATCATGAAGAACACAGAGGGGAAGGGAGGAAAACAGAAGGAAGGAAGAGAAAGAGAGGGAGGGAGGGAGGAATGAAAGAAAAAGAAGAAAGGGCAAGCGTGGGTGACAGGATCTGCGGCAGCTCTTTTTCTCAGCTCTCCACTCAGATGGGGATGAATCAGCGGGCAGCCTGCAGTCCACCTGACCTCCAGCATTTCCTCTCAGATCTCATTCCTCTGGATCTGGCTTCTTCCTGTCTGAGTTTTCCTTTAGGGAAAAAAAACGCCAACAGAAAGCGCGCAGGAAACTCTCAGCGTCTCTACCTTAGCTCAAAGCTCTGTTGATTTAAACACAGCTTCAGACCTGAGCTGTAGGAAAAGATCCATGTCCCTTTCAGAGATGCAGTTATGACACTGGCTACTGCTAGGTGGTTGCACTACTATGGGTCTGTCAGCTGCAAATCAAACATTCCTGGGGATCGAGGAGCTCCCAGAAGACTGAAGGGACTCAAGGGTGTCCCTTGGTGCTGTCAAAGCATCCTGGGTGAGAGACTGCCAAACCCCAGAATGAAAGCACTTTGCTCTTGCTTCATCCCCAGTATCAGTGCTGCAGAGTTGAGCTAATGTGAATCAATGGGCACAGAGCTTGGCACATCTTGATAGGATTTTAAAAGTGCTGTTAGACAGAAACAAGCAAGGAAAGGTCCATTTGTGGTCTCCCTGGCTTTCAGCATCAATGAGACTACATCGCCAGGAGACATGAGGATGAGATGAGCAAAGAAAGTCTTAGCCACTGCCTTTAGGCACAGCTTTAGATTTAAAAAAAAAAAAAAAACCAGTGCAGTGTGGGCACCCTGAGCATTTCAAAAGGAAAGTGACCTTTCGCTGTGGTGTAGCTTGGTGGTAGAAGGTATGTTTTTGCATGCATGCAGCCCTGGGGAATAGAGAAGAAAGAGAGACAGAGGAACAAGAAGAGACTGAAAAAAATGAGAGGGAAAGAGAGTGGACATTCTGGAATTTAAAAAAAAAATGCATAGAGGCAGAGAAAAAAAAAAAGACCAGCGGCTGGCAGTCTTGAGGGGTAGAAGAAAAGTATGAGAAGAAGGTTCACAGAGGCTTTCAGGACAGAGGGTCTTCCTCTCTGTGACACTGTCATGCTGGAATGGACTGTATCAGGAGTGAACCCTAAGGGACTGGGGACTTGGGTGACAATGATGGATGACTGCGTCATCTTTCCACTGTGGTGAGCGCTTCAACAATGACAGCAATCGCACATGAGCCAGACAGCAAGGGTACATGGGGCGGGGTGGGGGGGGGCCTATGCCTTTAACTCAGCTTTAACATATCTCTAAAATATCTCTTTAAAAATAGTTTTTAAAGACTTTAAAACATAGGATACTTGCATCCTCGGGCAAGTCCATGATTATAGTTAAGCTTGGAAGTTGACATTAAGCAAAAATTGAAATGAAATCTGTATTTGGGTGCAGGTCTTAAACCCTTATCAGTCTGAACTGTGTTTTAGCTGAGACTAGCTGCTTATTCATGTTTGGTTTGCACCTCTTTGTTTCCTTCTTGGAAGTCACTAGACCACATTCCATTAGCCAGGTTCTAACCAATGTAGTGTGTAGGAGGACACTCTACAGTCACTTCCAGGCCTGACTCCTGAAATAGACCCCGCCTTGCCTCACTGCCCTCCTCGCCACCTACCACGCCACCTTCCAACCGCTGCCATAAAGGAGCAGCAGACATCTACTCTGCCCTGGGGAAAGAAGGAGAGAGCTACGGCACAGTTGTGGCCCCAGGGCTGTTCCATTAGCAAGGAGAAGCAAATGTGCACTTCTTGCACATTTGTTGGTCGGGTAGTCTGGCAAAATGATGGCCACAGTCAGGTTCCTTTTGTAGGGAGAAAGGAATAACCGGGTGGCCGTAGCTGCCGAGAGCCAACGCCTCTCAAGATGTAAAAGAAAAGTATATATAGGTATAAAAACATATAAAAGCCACACCCATCCACACCTACAGAGCAATGGCAGCCTAGTAGAGAAGGAAGTGCCAGGAGGGCAATTCAGTCAGATAAGTGAGCCTAGGGTGTGACTACAGGAGGGCAAGAGAAAAACAGCCGGAAGTAGCCCTGGACGAAGGGCAGATATAGTAACCAGCAGAAGGCTTCATGGCTGTCTCCAACTGAGAGGCATCCTGAATTAACCCTCCCTCTGCTTCCCATCCTCAGCTCTCCTGCCTTAGCTCAGCACTTGCACCAAGGCTGGATATATTTCAGCTTGAGCCCTGTTAAGGAATTGAAGCTCCAGGCTTACCATTTGCAAACCCAACAATGACGTGGACACATTGTTCTCCTTTGTAACACGGCTGGGTTTTCTGCTCGCAGACCGTTTTGTTGTGGCTATAACAAGAGGTGCACTGAGTGCTGTCTGTCTCCTGTGTTCCAGAGTCTGGGAGAGGAAAGACGTTACTTAGGACCACGTTATCACACTGCCCTGGAAAGCTGGGACAGGCAGAGGAGCTTCTGGAGAGTCTACAGCTGGGGAACCCCAGATCTAGCCCTGAAGACACATGCTTGGCCCAAGGGTGGTCTATGCACAACCCCAGAGACCCACCCCTCTGGCGCAGCTAATCTGGAAGAATGGTGGTCTACAGTGCTCTGGGAGAAAGAAAAGAATCCAAGCTGTGGCCAATGTCACTGCCAGTTAGCTGTTTGGTGCACTAGCCAACAGGTGTCTGATTGACTTTAAGACTTGTTCTTTGCAGATGAAAATCGTCCATTTCTTATTTCGATGAGGAAAAAAACTGAAAATCACTATGAGAACCTTCAGTCCTAAAGGTCTGTGCTTACGATGATGAACCTCATCGTCCGCCCATGCTTTCTTTCTTCTCTAAATCAGTGATTCTCAACCTATGGGTGCAACCATCAGAAAATATGTATTTCCGATGGCCTGAGGAACTGAGACGCCACTCAGAAGCAAAATTACAGTTATGAAGTAGCAACAAAAATACATTTATAGTTGGGGGGGTTCCTAAGACCATTGGAAATACATGTTTTCCCATAGTTTCAATGCACTGGTGGGGAGCCACTGTTCTAAATAAAGACTTTGATCTTTGATCTAGGTGGCCACTTCTCAAATGGTGGTCCAGGGACTCCAGGGTCCCTGAGACCCTGCAGGGATTCCCAAAGTTTGAAACCATTTTTATGCAAAACCAAGGTTTCGTGCACTTCTTTTACTACTCCTGCTGCCTTGTGTGAATGCAGCGGAATTTTCCAGAAGCCCCACATAATAAGTGAGACTGAAACAGACTAAATATACCAGCAAATATAAGATCCCAGCGTCTCTCTCTAAACCAGGATTTAAACACTCTAGTCTGGGGGAGCAGAGAGACAGCTTAGTGGTTAAGAGCACAGGCTGCCCTTTCAGAGGACCCAGGTTCAGTTCCCAGCAACCATGTGGCAAATTCGAATCCTCTGTAACTCCAGCTCCAGAGGATCCAAATGCCCACGTCTGGCTTCCATGGGCATTGTATATGCATGGCGCATGTACATGCACACATACACACACATACAAATACACGCAATAAGTATTCTAATATATACTGTATGTATTTGTATATGTGTAGACATAATAGCATATATTATATACGACATATTAAAACATATATACAACTCATTAAATGGGGGTTTTTTTGAAGTTATTTCAAAAAACTCTTACTAGTGTGTGTGTGTGTGTGTGTGTGTGTATACATATAACTTTTATTTGTTTTTGCTTTTTGAAACAGGGTCTCACTATGCAGCCAGGCTGTCCTGTAACTAATAGAGATCCACCCTCCTCTTCCACCTTCCAGGCGCAACCACACCTGACTAACTCTCTTTTCACTTTTGAATAGATGAATTAGGATTTGTGGCTCTGCTTAGCTTTAATACCTAACCTGGTAAATATTAGCAGGTGGAGGCCATGTAAACAAAAGTCTTGGGGAGTCTTCAGTTGTTACTGAGACTTAGAATATTGCCAGGTGTGGTGGCCGAGGAAGGGCGCTGATCAAAGGTCATCCTTGGCTCCCTAGCAAGTTTGACGTGAATCTAGACTGCAGGAGTATCGTCTAAAAGAAACTCTTAGTTGAGGCCCTGAGATCACAAAATGACTAATGAGCATTTGTTTTGCTTGCCACACACATGAACCGTCAAACTTCCATCTTCACTGGAAAGGGGGAAAGCATGCTATTTGAACTGACGTAGCATCTCCCGTGTCCCTTGTGTAAGTGCTGTAAGCCAGCTGCTAACATCGCCCAGCTGTGTGAAGTCCCTGGACGTGAGACACCCATCCCCAGCCAATCAGAGCAGGCAGAAAAGCCAGGGTGGAGCATGGAGGTGTGACACAGGCCCAGCTGCTCAGCCGATACAAACCTTGGCTGGTGTCATTGCATGCCTTTCCTTGGCAGCACTGGCTTGCAAAATGGAATCTTTGGTCATCAAACACACGCACGGTGAAATCCACTTCTGTGGTGGTGTTCTCTGGGCAATTGAGGGCCGAGCAGAAATTATTCTGGTACAAATTGAAGACTCCTCCTATGCCAAGGCAAACACAGACTGTTAGTGCCTGGAGAGGCTTCAGGGAGGGCAGCATCCTGAGGAGAGAATGCTTCAGACAGGCCACAGCACAGGAGGGTAGAGGCTGATGGATCCATGTGAGTTCAAGGCCAGCCTGGTCTACACAGTGAATTACAGGTCAGCCAAGGCTATGTACTGAGACCTTGTCTTGGGGAAAGAAAAACCACAACAAAGGGAAAACTGTTCCCATTCAGAGACCTTTCCCTCATCAGACTGACAGAGAGATGGGTTAAACTCTACCATTAGCTAACTGACACCTGGTGAGCTGCCTGCGGTCACATGCGTGCCCAGGAAAGATGTAAATGAGGCACAGCACGAAGTTGTGAACTTACAGAACATACTATTAAAAGTTTTCACGATTTTTGTTGTTGCTACTGTTAACTACATCTCTTGTTCTTGAACATGAACTTTATGGGTGACAACGCTGTATCACGTCAAAAGGTAGGGTATCCAAAAAAAAAAAAAATGCTTAGGCAGGAAGGACACCAGAAAGTTGCAGTCCAGTCTGACACATATACAGCCCTCCTAGGCCACTAATTTGTCTTAACATCTCAAAAAATAATAAAGCAGACACAGCAGGGTTTGTTATATGATGCATCATAGTACCGGGTGTGGTTTCCTTCCTAGAAACTGTGTGAGAATCAGGCCAGAGCTACCCAATACGGAGACATCAGCAATATGTGGCCGTTATGTTAAACGTGGGTTGGTCTAAATAAATTAAGGGACTGGAAGTGTAGCTCTGTGGTAGCATGCTTGTGTCTGGAACATGCAGAGCTATTTATTTAATACCCAGCACCATGAAAAAAAAATTAAATAAGGTTAGCTGGCCACGTTGGTGTATAGTCCTAATTCCCTCATCCAAGAGGCTGAGATCAGCATCAGCTTCCTCCATGTCTCTCAGACTTATTTCCTGGTGAAGGGTCTCAAGGTGGCCTGGCCCTCAGCAGTTTTAGGCTGGCTGGCCAACAAGCTCCAGAAATGCTCTGGACTCAGCTGCTTCAGGGCTGAGACTACAGGCATGAACTGCCATGCCTCGCCCTTTTACGTAGCTGCTGAGGGAGAAGCTTGAGCCCTCACGTTTGTGCAGCAAGCACTTTGTCTATTGGCCCATATTTTGAGCCCCCTTGCAGACAAAGGACAGGGTTTAGATGTCAGTCTGTCGTCTCTCCTGCTTTCGTGCATGGAAGAACTCCAAGCGCACCCTGGAAATACAATGATCTAAACGAGAAAGGAGCCAGGAAGCCAAAACAAGATAGAAAAATTCAAATGTCTCAGACAAAACATCTGCCTCTTATGGAGCTCTAAGTTGCTCTTGCTGATTACAACTACAAAAATGAGGTTTCGTCAGTGGTAGTGATCCTGGAGACACCACAGGGCTTATCTGCTTGTTTGACTCAGAGTCTGTTTTCCCACCCAGCTCCTGCCCACCTCAGCCACCGGGGAGTCATCTGCATGACCCGCTAGTCTCTCTACACTGTACAGCCCCGCCCTGACTCAGGTACCCTTC
Source organism: Meriones unguiculatus (assembly GCF_030254825.1). NCBI lineage: Eukaryota > Metazoa > Chordata > Mammalia > Rodentia > Muridae > Meriones > Meriones unguiculatus. Next base: position 12,804,159 of record NC_083359.1, read on the forward strand.
CCCTGTGCCCAACCTTCCTCTGTAGCACCGCCCTGACTCAGGTACCCTTCCCCTGTGCCCACTTTCCTCTGTAGCTCCCACCTCCCACAAGTCCGGGAGGTGGCAGCAGCTCCACTCACCTAGAGTGGAGTTGATGAAGGATGCCACACAACTGAGGGACCCTTCTTCACACGTTGTTCTGGTGTTGACAGAACAGGTGCCGTTGGGGACATGACACTGTACACAATCCAGGGAGTCTGAGGGGACAAAGTAGTCACAGAATGCAGTCAACAAACCAGTAGAAGTTCACAAGGCATCACACCTACCACGGTAAAAAAAAAAAAATCCAGATGGGACACCCAACTGTCCCCTGAGGAGCCCCAAACTGATGCTATGAGGTGAAGCTATGCCCCTTAGCTTTTCGTTATTCATCATTCCCCAACAGGAAAACCAAACCCTGACCAGCAAGAGTGGACTCATGGTTATCACACAACACAACAGGCCAGGTAGTAGGCACCAAGACACCAAGAGAAAGAAGATTCGGAAGGGTTAGGAGAGGTTTATCCAGAAGGGGCCCGCATGGACTCTCTCACCTACAGCCGTGATGGCAAATGCCACAATGATCGCCGCAATGAGGGTGCCTTTCATGATGCTGGGGGCTGGCTTCTCCAGAGGATGGGGCCGCAGAGCCTCAAACCTGGAGAGACACAAAGAGGGCAGCCAGGGATCTTGGAGGAATACCTACCATTTAAAAAAAGGTGTTTTAAAGACACTGAAACAAGATTAGGAATGGGTCTGTCCTTGTCCCACATGGCTGCACAAAGCTGTAACTCTTGTCTACCCTGTCCTGACGAAAGGTTGAGTTTAAGCCGCAAATGGGCAGACAGGCCAATCTCCAGTTCTGCGAGGGCCGAAGGATGTGTCTATCAGATTTCTGTCACTATGACAAAACAGCTGAGATGATTAATCAATTTATATGGAAGAAAGATTCATTGTGGCTCGTGGCTTCAAAGGTGTCAGTCATTTCGACCCGTCACATGGGCCTTTGTGGAAGCTCATCAGGACAGAGCTCTGTTCACCTCACAGCAGCTGGGGAATGGCAAGGAAAGAGGACAGTGCCCTGGTGTCTCCCTCAGTGAGCTAACTTCCTTCTCCCAGGCCTCCCTCCTAAAGGTCCCAGCACCTTACTGTAGAGCCTTAGGCTGATGACCAGGCCATGGGCTTTTGAGAAATAGCTGAGATCCAAACCCTAACAGGATCCCAGATGAAAAGAGCTGCCCTGGGTTCTGTGTCCTCCTCACCTCCCTTGGGTTCTGTACTCCCCTCACGCCTCACCAGAATATAATGTGTACTCTCCCTGCAGGGCTATCCTGCACTCACTCAGATGGGGCTGCGACCCCCTACGCAGACACTCTGAGCCCTTGCTGTGCTCCAAGCCCCTCCCAGGCACTAATCTGAGTAATTTGTCCACCTTGACAACAAGGCACTTCTCTTAGAACCCGAACAAAACTGACAAGAGAGATGGGATGCGCTCAAAATAAAGACCTTACTCCCTATGGGTGTCAGAGCTGGGATAGGCTGCAAGCCACACTCCTCTCTGCCATCCAGCACGGGTGACATATCGCAAAAGCTGAGGCCAGACATATCAAAGCCCTGGAGTCAGATTACAGCATCACCAGTTTCTCAGCACCTAGTGTCCTTTACCTGCAAATCATCTGAATCAGGTCTATGGAGCTTGCTAGGGTTGTGCCACGTTTGTCAGGATCCTAAGTCACAGCCCCAGGAATTCCGTTTTGCCTGAGCTGCAGCGAAGCCCAGAAAGCAAACCTCTGCACGGGGCTCTCCCTGCTTGTGATCTTATTTACCCTATAAATGGCAGCCATGGCCGAACATGGCTCCTCAGGCAGATAAGGACACACCTGTCTCTCAGTACAGGAACCATCGTTCAGCTGCTCAGTAGCCTCGTGGGCTCAGTGAACAGCTGCCACCGGCCCCGGGCAGGCAGAACATTTGCATCCTGTGGGGCCCCAGGCCAGGCTGGTGTCTGTACCCTGCAGGCATGCAACTTCGAGGAATAGCAAAAGCAGCCCAGACTCAAAGCAAGACACACTCCAGGTCCTTCCCGCCCTGAAGCTTGGCAGCATCAGAGAGCTCCCACAGCCTGGGGAAGAGCGGACCCGTCCCTGGGGAGAACAGCCCTTCTGCTGCATCCCTTACCACAGCTCAAACACACATCCCAGCACACAGCACACAGCAATGTGGCCTCCTGGTTGACTTCTCAGGGACTAGCAAAAAGTAAAAATAACAATAAGAGACGCTATCACAGTCAGGGGGACAGGGGACCCACATGTTTTCCCGACTTAGAGACCCAAAGAGCAATGGAGTACGGCTTGTTTAGAGTATGTGACACGTGGGCTCTGCATTCAACTCTACATTCATACACGTACCAAGACACCCCACCAGGCCTGGACCCCAACTGCTGGGGAAAGACTTCGAGACCCTTATTACTGTGAAGGAGGAGGAAGGCAGAGAAAAGCCGGGGGAGAAGCGATCACAGAAGGGCGTTCGCTGCACAGACCGCCTCAGCTTCACCACCACACTGGTTTTCTTTCCAGACCCAGAGAAGTCAGGACCTGGCTAGCAGACAGCAGGGCAGCACAGCCTGGTGGTAATCCTGTGGTCGGACACGAGGCCTGTCAATCACTTCCAGAAGAACAAAGGATCTCATGTAGCCCAGGCTGGCCTCAAAATGACTGTGGAGTCAAGGATGACCTTTAATTCTAATTCTCCTGCCTCTGCCTCCTGAGTGCCGGGATGACAGGCATGCACGATGAGGCACAAGAAACGGCACCCAGCACTTCCTGCGTCTTCGGCAAGCCCTCCACCACCTGAGCTCCTTCTCCAGTTCCCTCCCTGAGCGGCAACACTCAGCAGTCTGGTAGCACGCTGCCACAATTGCTGCCATGCACCAGGGAAGCCAGAGCTCAGAGACACGGTGCCACATGGACAACAGGACGTCACCCAAAACACACACACACACAAACCCCAGCCTCAACCTCTACTCCAACCTGCCCATCCTGAGATCAGGGAAGCAGTGGGCATCCCTGGCAGGGGGAGAAAAAGGCTCAAGAATATCCTGAACACTAGCCACAGCAAGTCTGAGTTCCCCGAGTGCCACCCCCCAGGATTCAGGTTCTCCCAGGATCAGGCTCCAACCTCAGCGTCCCCTCACCTTCTGGGTCCAGCCAGGGATACTCCCAGGGAAGGTGGAATGGCAATGTGTTGGAACAGGTGCGGGGAGAGGCCTTATATAGCAGGTGGCTGGGTGATCCAAAAGCCCAGTTGCCTTCTGGGGAGGGGCCTTTTTGTTAGCCAGGCCCCAGCTTAGGGCTGTTAGCCAGTGCCCTGCCCAACCATAGCGATGAGGCTCTTAACCCTTGGCCCCTGTGTAGGTGGTGTTCTCTCTGAGACCTGCAGGAATTGGAAGTACCTGCCTTTCCCACAGCGTATGATGGGACACAGTGTGTTCCTGGCATCTTCCAGTGTCGGCCATAGCCCACTGACTCACTTCCATAGCCTGGGAATAGCATTCCTGAATACCAGCTTGGTAAAACGGTCCTCTCCCAGTTTCCGGCCAAGTCTCCATTTACAGACAAGGAGCCCCAGCTATGGAAGAAAAATGTAACAGGCTTGCCCATGGCAGCTCACTGGGTAGAGTCAGATGGACCTCGGGAGGGCCAAGTCTCAAGAGGCGCGCGTCTCTTAGGCAAATGACGTCACCTGGATAAGTTTGGGGGTTTTCCAACCTAGATAGAGCTAAGCCCACTGTGTAACTGCATGGCATGATGGGTGGGCTCAGGGGCCCCAGCAGGGTTCACTGCCTCCTCTGACAGCCAGGATGCCTTCTTGTCCTTCATCTGGGCAGCCAGCATTGACTGGAGCCCCTCCCAGCCCCTCGTGGGATGCTCTGGCTCTCCTCTTCTTTCTGTTGTCCTACCAACATAAACGGACCAACCTCAGTCAGGTTTCTAAGCAGAGACCCTGGCCAGTTCTTATTTTTTCTACCCTCATCCTCCCTCAGCCTTAATGAGGAAATTACCATGAACAAAAGCAGTTCCTTGCCACACAGGGAACTGTTGTTTCCAGCCACGCACCCACTTTTGCAACAAAATTAGATAGCAGGGTGCAGGATGGGGTAGTGGATACAGGAGAATGAGCAGGGATGAGGGCAGATGGGGAGTCCCAAGGTTGGAGCCACCCCAACTGAGCATCCGAAGGACTTGGAGTGCTCATGAATTTGACAGTCCTGGGAAGCCCCCACCGAGTGTTAGAACGAGGATGAGTACAGGAAAACTAGACTAGTCAATGCTAAGTCTCCTCAAGAGGCGTCAGATACCCGGGCTAGAGAGACAAATGCAACCAAGGAGAAAAATAGTCTGACTCCAGACTTTGCACCTCATGGCACATGAGTTACTTATTAACCCTGTTCACTGCCCAAGCCACCTCTGTGAAATCCCAACAACAGCCCTTATAAAAGACCTGCTGGCTGTTTGCTCCCGAACCCCTCATGTCATTCCACTGTGTTTTCCAAGGCCATCTATCAGGAAGGTTGAGGGGTGTTGAGCCTTTGGAGTCATACACACAGATGATCTCAATCCTGTCCCCTCTCAGTGTCAACACTGAAGCCCAATGGCCCAGGAAAAGCCAGCCCCAGTGATCCCTTCAACCTTTACTCTCGAGCTGAGAATCCCTGAGAGAGGCTCAGACACTCTGGTTCGGCCATTTCTGGGCAAGAGAGTGAGGTCAACCCTTCTTATATGAGGTCCCACTGAGGCTGGGTTCCATACCAGTATGTAAACCTGGAGCAATTATGGAAAGTAGTTGCATCCCAGGGTTCCTTTCAGCCTCCAGCAGAGCCTGGATGTGAGTGCCCCACCCCCAAAATTCCCACTGTAGTAAAGTGTACAAAGCCATCAAGGAAGAAAGGCCAGAGCAGGACAAGAGTTCAGCAGAGGATTCCATCAAGAATGACCACCTTTACGACACCTGCCCTCTGTTTGCTTCCGGGAGCTCCCACTGGCTGCCTTACTCCTCTAGCTATAACATTATGACAGGCTAAAAAGGTAATTAAAATCACTGCCCTCCATGCTCAAGCCCCCAGCCACTTCACAGAGGATGCGTGCACAGCCTGAAACATCAGCTTCCCCACGGCCAGCAGTCCTCTTTGAGACAGATTCTCAAGTTCCGTCCCTGTCTTCCAAATGAGAAAAAGATCATCTCTTACTTGTTAAGTTAGCCTAAGAGTTAAAGGAAAGCACAGGAACATGAGAAGGTGGCTCAGAGGCTAAGAGCACAGGCTGCTCTTGCAGAGGATCCCAGTTCCACTCCCAGCATCCTCGTGGTGACTCCCAACCACCTGCAACTCCAGTTCTGTGACTGGTGATGTCCTCTAGCCACCAAGCACCCTGCATGCATGAGGTGAACTAACATTTATCCACATTTTAAAAAACATTTTAAGTAAATCAATTTTAAAAGAAAGATCACTGGGAAGACATTTGGCATGCATACATACATACATACGTACATACGTACATACATACATACATACATGTCACACTGGCCCTCTAGTCACACTGGCTCACACCTGAGACCCCCTCAGCCTAAAGGGACACACAAGGCCACACAGGATAGTGTTCTGGGCGAAGCCCAGCCTTGGAGTGCACCCTGCCACCTACCAGCCAAGCGAGATTAGAAACTTGCACACTATTTGAATCTGTTTCTTCACCTGAGAGAAAAACAGTAGCTACAGGATACCTAATTGGCTGTAAGGATCCAGAGATTTGGGAGTTAGTCTTTATCGTTTCTTTAAGCCGTACCAAAATGCTCGTCTATGTTTGCCATCTGTACCAGTCCTTCGAATAAAGTAAAGTAGTATCAAATCAAAACAAATAAACAAAAAATACTAAGAGAGAAACGGACGATGATCTTTGCACAATGCACAGAAGACTATAAGGCTGGCCCCAGAGAGTCTTCACAGTGTTGGTGGGAATTTTTCAGTGGCTCGGGCAAAGCCCTGGTGAGCACGTGTCTAGGCACGAGTCAGCTAACCATCACAGGAAAATTTCAGGAATAATCATTTCTACAAAACCTGTGCGCAAGGCTGGACTGATGACTCGGCTGTTAAGAACACACACTGTTCTTGCAGACAACCCAGATCCCAGTACCCACGGCAGGCAGGCTCACGGCCACCTCCAGCCCCAAGGGATTTGACAGCCTCTTCTGGCCATGCTGGGCACCCACACACATATGCCATGCACCCACACATACACATAAATAAGAGTTTACATTTAAAAGATGGCAGCCCCCTGCCTCTTTGCCTTTCTGTAACCATTGGCCTTTTTTTCCTCCCCACATACCCTCACCTCCAAGCTTCAAATTTACTCATTTATTCAACAGGGCACTAACCAAAAGCTTGAGGAAGACAAACCAATTTCCTGCCCTTTCCAGGTTTTTAAAAATTTCATGAAAACGAGTGTCGCGATAGAAGTAAAATGTAGCAAAACACATTAAATAACAGCGCTGACTCCCTAGACACACGGAGAAAAAAACCAGGCAGGGATTTAGAAAGGCAAGATGGCCCAAAAAATCCTCTCTTTTGAAACAGTGTGTCTTGCTTAAGGAACTGAGCTGAGCTTACTAAAGAATTACCAGTTCATGAGAGAACCCAGTTTATGGAGACTTTACAAGGCTGTGTTCATACCCTCCTCCTGAGCTCATTTGAATATTCTATATTTGTTCTCCACATGAGCAGCTTAGCTGACGGGCAGAGTTCCTGAGCTGCTTGCAACATGGTAGAGCAGTTTACGAGCGGTGAGTCAATGTTCCTTCCAACATTACAATTTCCTTCTTCATAAAATGGTGTGTTTCAGAATTAGCACCTTTACACACCAATAATGAGCATACACAGAAGAAAACTGAAGAAAGCAATTACTTTCACAAGCCCACCAAGAAACACAATGATAAGATACTTAAGGATAAAGTTTGCCAAGTAAGTAAAGAACTGCGTGGTGGCTGATACTGGTTGTCAACTTGACGGGTTTTAGAATCACCTAATAGGCAAACCACCATGGGAGTGCCAGTGAGGGAATTTATGGACTGAGTTGATTAAAGTGGGAAAGTCAACCCTAAGTGTGTGTGGCTCCATTCCATTGGCTGGAGAAAATGAACTGAGCACCAAAATCTCTTTCTTTCCCTCTCCCTCTCTCTCTCTCTCTCTCTCTCTCTCTCTCTCTCTGTCTCTCTCCTTCCTAACAATCCCTGCTGTTGGCTTGAAGCATTTCCCCTAGATTTTCTTTGAAAAGTTTCATGTCTTACACATAGTCCTATAATCCATTTTCTTTTGAGACCTGCCACCACAACTGTCCCATTACAATCAGCTACACCCTTAAATGGTGGTGAGCCAAAATAAAACCTTTTCTTCTTAAGTTGCTTTGGTTAGGTACTTGGTCACAGCAATGAGGAAAGTAACTAGCACAGAACCCTACAAGAGAGATGTGAAATACTGATGAAAGAAACTAACCAAAAAAAAAAAAGGCATGAGGAATGGGTGATCGTGAATTGGAGGAACTGATATTGATAAAAATGTCATTATGCAAAACAACTCCAAATGCAATCCCCATCAAAATACTGAAGGGACTTCTCAGAGCTGGAAAAGATAATACTAACATTCATATAAATGCACAATAGACTTCAAAAAGCCAAAACAGTGTTGAGCAGAAACAAAGTCTAAAAGAATCATATCATTTGATTTTAAAACATAGAGCAAAGCCCTAAAAGCCAAGACGCTACCAGCATGAACATCAACACATAGATCAATAGAACATGACTGAAACCCTGGAAATAACCCGTGTGTCCACCCCTGACAAATGATCATCAGCACAACTGCCAAAATATGTGTTGGAGGAAAGATGATCTCCTCAATAATAACTGATCGGAAAACTGGATATCCATAAAAACAAAATAGAACCTCAACGCAACTCAAATCTACAATCGTAGCTCCAGGATGTAGGCAAGAGCAGCTGCTTACTGCACTTATCCATTTCTGTGTGTGTGCGTGTGTGTGTGTGTGTGTGTGTGTGTGTGTGTGTGTGTGTGTGTGTAGGTCAGAGGGCAACTGTCAGTTTTCTCCTTCTATCATGTGAGTTCCAGGGATGAAACTCAGGTCATCAGCCCTGGGAGCAAGCACCTTTACCTGCTAAGCTATCTCACCCACCAAAGGAACTGACAAATTCCAAAATCACAGGAAACAAAATCAAAATTGGCAAGTGAGATCCGTTCTTTGGTTTCTAAAGCTTGAATGTTCACACCATTGAGTGGCGTGTGTCTCCCACAAACCTTGTTACCATATAGGATCAGGACCCATCTGATTTAGGAAAAGGTGGGGGGGGGGGGAGGGGTGAAAGGAGAATAAATGCAAAAGAAAAAAAGGAAATGACAAATGGAATTATTTCAAACTGAAAATTGTCTGGTCAGCAAAGGAAACAAAAAAAAATGAGAAGACAGTGTACAGAGTAGGAAAGGAGATGTGCAGTTTTTTCTCTCTGAAAAGGACTGGTGTCCAGAATACACAGGGACTAGAATACTCAACAGCTGAAATAGTAATCCAGGCAAAAATGGGCAAATGACCTGAGTGCACATTCATTAAAATGCTGTGTAGACAGAGTGAAGTATTATTTATAAAACACATTCACATCACTAACCAAGAAAATGAAAACCAAAACCGCACTGAGACACCATCTCAATCTCCAGCTGGAATGGAATGGAAAAGACAAAAATATAAACAGAGAACAAATGCTACCGGCCGTGAGAAAAGTGGAGAACTCGTACATTAATGCAGCTAGTATGGAAAACTGCATGGAGGCTCCTCAGAAACCTAGAAATGAAACTGCCATGTTACCCAGCTGTCTTGCCCCTAGGTCCATCTGCCAAGGAAAGAAAATGCCAGGGAAATACCAGGTCGTAGTCATTACGGCACTGCTCAGGAAACATAAGGAGTCCCCACCAGCGGTCCCTCATGGAGAGATGGATTAGGAAAAGGCAGTGTATCTACACATGGTTAGGAATGATAGCCAGCTCTGGAAAAGAATGAAATGCTGATGTTTGTGGCAACCTAGATGGAGGACATTGTGTTAAACAAAAGAAGCCATGTGCTACATGTTCTCACTCATGCATGGGAGCTTACCAAACTGGTTTCTTAGAAATACAGAGTAGAATCTGGGTTTACTGAGGCTTGGAAAAGGAGGAAGGAGGTGAGACTAGAAAACCTCAGTTAGGTACAGAATCCGTCCTGGAAGCCTGTGGCATTTGGGAACATTGAAGTTCGTGATTATTGTCTATCTCACAGTAGCTACACAAATGGGTTTTAAAGGCTCCCAGCACAAAGAAATGATTGGAGATGAAGTGATAGCTCAGTGGTTGAGAACACTTGCTGTTCTTCCAGAGGACCTGGGTTCAGTTCCCAGCAGTAGCATGGTAACTCATGACCACTTGTAACTCCATTTCCAGGAAATCTGATGCCTTCTTCTGACCTCTGAGAGTACCACACACACAAACACATAAATTACATAACAACAATGAAATGAATAATAAATGTCTGAGTTGATGGACATAATAATTGCTTTCATTTTGATTGTTACACTTCATATGCATACAGCAAAATCTCAATTTGTACCAATAAATATGTACGGCTATTATGCACCAATTGCCAATAACAAGGAAAAACCAAAAATAAAAGAAAATATGTGCCTATCTGAAAGAACACATGTAGTATCCCATCTCCCCATTGTTTGTGAAATAGTTCGGAAAATAATCAATTGGCTACAGACTCCACAAAAACAAATGAACGGAACGTGTGAGCTGAGCCCTAAAGTCCAAATCCTTTCACGTTGTGTCAAGAACAGTCTTCCCAGATGCTGGACTCTCCCCTGTCAAGGAGACTGGCCTGCATCCCACTGCCCCCTAGCTCAGCCTTCCACCCTCCAGATCCAGAAGCCACAGTCAGAGGCCTGAGAACAGACATCATCCTTCACTGGCAACTGGCCACACCTGGCAAGGCATCAGAGACTCCAGAAGGAAGTGAGGGGTGGGGTTCTGGTTCCTTGGGGTGGCACACAGGCTCCTGGGGAAATGGAAAGAAGGGGAATAAGGAAGGCTTCATAGAACAAGATGGAGGCAAGAAAGCTTGGAATGAGCAAGGAGAGACCGGGGCATGAGAAGGAAGAAGGGTGGCTCTGAGCCCTCTTCTCTCCTCTCCCCACTTCCATACCACCCAGGACTGGAACCACATGGGTACCTTCTCAGCAGTAAGTACACAAGCCTGGTCAGTCTCAGAGGAAGACACTGCCTTCAGCCTCTCCGAGAGTGAAGAGTGCTGATGTTGATGATTTTATCAGTCTAGCTGTAGAGACGTTACTCCAACAGAGTCCGCAGCTCCCTTGACATTTTGATCTTCTGTCCATCTCTCTTCTGAATCCAAAGATGGCCAGTGAATTTAGAGATGTTGCCCTTTGTGTAGACCATATGTGCATGACAGCAGCATATAAAGCCTTTCAAAGTTATTTCGTGAACTCAAGGGTTCATAAAACTTTCACAGAAGAAGAGCAAAGGCAAGGATAGAAGGACCTGGAGGTGACAGGATCTCCACAAGAAGACCAACAAAGCCAACTAACCAGGGCCCAGAGGGACTTTCAGAGACTGAAGCACCAGCGAAGGGCCATACATAGACTGGACCTAGGCCCTCTACACAGACGGGCAGCTCAGGCTTCATGTAGATTCCCTAGTAAGGGGAGCAGGGACTATCTCTGATATGGACTCTGCTTTCTGATCACTACCCCCTGGCAGGGCTGCCTAACCAGGCCACGGGGAAGAGGATGAGCTCAGTCCTGATGTAACTTGATGAACTGGGGGGGGGGGGCTCCTCTTTTCTGAGGAATAGAGGAGGAGGGATGGGGGAAGAAAGAGGGAAGGTGGGACCAGGTGGAGAGGAGGGAGGAGGCTAGAGCAGACTTTAAAGTGAATAAATAAATTGCTTAATTTAAATTTTTTAAAGGCAAAATAAAAACACCTATCAGTAACAGTTAATCTGATCATCTCCAGTCTGTTTTCCTACCAACAACATAACTTTATTTTTCTTTATGGCTGAAAGTCTCCGATCGTGTGCATAAGCCACATTTTCTTTACTCATTCCTCTGTTCTGGACACCTAGGTTGGCTCTGTCACGTGGCTGTTGTGGGTTGTGCCACAGTGAACACTGATGTGCACATAGCTGCGATATGTTGACGTGGGGCTCTGAGGGTAGGCATGCAGCAGTGACATAGGTGGGCCATATACACCCACTCTTAGTGATCTGAAGAGCCTCCATACTGATTTTCACACTAACTGAATTCAGTCTCGAAAAGATGAGCGCCGCAAGTTTTCTCTCATTTGTGGATCCTAGATTTTACGTAGCTGCTTTAAACCGTGTGCGTGCACATCACATCAAAGTAGAAAGAACATTGTCTGGGAAACAGAGGGACTGAGGAAAGGGGAGAGGAACAAGAGGGAGGTCGTGGTGAGGGGGTGGCGTGCTCAGCGTACTTCATATACTTTTGTGAAACTACTCTGGCTGTCCGCTGTTGTCAACCTGCCTGGATCTGGAACCGACTAAAATCCAAGCCACTGGGCACTCCTGTGGGGAGTTCTCCTGATCAGATTATTTCAAGCAGGAAGACCTAAAGGAAAGATCCTAAATCAGTGTGGCACCTTCTTCAGAAACCCAGATTAAAAGACATGGAAGCTTTGCTTTTTGCCTGCTTGTGCTCACTCTTGCTGGCAAGCCTATCTATCCTGTTGTTGCTGCCTTCCTCCACCAACATTAGAACCAGCCTCCTCAGCTCCAAAGTAAACTGAAGGCCAGCAGCTCTCCAGGAATCCTCCAGGCTTCAGTGTCAGATTGGGGCTGTGGAGCCATCCAGCCTCGTGCCCTGAGCAACTGCTGATTCTCAGCCTCTCCAGTGTGAGACAGCCATTATTGGGCTACCTGGGCCATACGGTGTAGCCAGTCTAATAAACTTCCTTTTAATGCGTATGTATTCATGTTATCAGCACTGTTCCCTTAGATAACCTGACTAACACACCTTGTATGACCCAGTATAGTAAAATGAAATTTTCAAATGAAGCCAATATCTTAGAAAGTGGGTTCCCTTTCTGCAGCTGTGGTCTTAGGAGTCAACGCACAGACCCCCTGTGAAATCAGCAAACCACTGAAAAACCATTTTGACAACCAGCCAAGCTGGTTATAATGAACCTAATCCCAACCAGAAAATTCTGTAATGAACAAGGCTGGAGAGATGGCTCCATGATCAAGAGCAAGGTTGCTCTTGCAGAGGTCTGGGGTTCAGTTCCCAGCACCTGCAATGTCCTTAACTCCAGTTCTGAGGGAATCTGACCCTCTTCTGACCTCCACAGGCTAAAGATACTGATCCAGGAAGGTCTGACACAACATTGTAAGAACAGCAGGGCCAGCAGTCTCCAGTCCACCCCCCACCCCAGCCTCATCTCATCCTCTGTATGCTAGAAGCCTGACTCCAGGTAGGCACAGCCAAGGTGGCTGCTGCTTCCCCAGATCCAGCCCAGCTGCGCAGTGGCGAGACACAGCTCATCTCATGCTGGAGGAGCTGAATTCCAGGGGAGGGCAAACGAGACACTGCCTTCTTCTGTGTGCACTCCGCCTGTGTCCAGATGAACAGGATTCGGACCTGGAGACGTGGCTCAGTAGTGACGAGCACTTGCTGCTCTTGCCGAGGAGCTGCGTTTCTTTCCCAGTACCCATGTTGGGTGGTTTATAACTCCAACTCCAGGGCATCCAACCCTTTCTTCCTCCCTCCAGACACACACATGGTGCGCATATATCGTGCATTTAAAACATACACTTAAAATAAAAATGGATAAAAAAAAATGGTTCAACCAGTAAAAGTGCTTACTGCCAAACCTGACAACCTGGGTTCAGTCCCTGGGACTTTGTGTGTGTGTGTGTGTGTGTGAGAGAGAGAGAGAGAGAGAGAGAGAGAGAGAGAGAGAGAGAGAGAGTAATAAAGAAGAGGTAGTGAATCTGAGAGGGAGTAGTAACAGCACAACTCTTAAACCTAAAAATATTTCACTTTTCTATTGCTTTGAAAAGACACCATGGCCAAGGCAACTCTTATTTTGAAAAAGTGTTTAATTGGGGGCTTGCTGACAATTTCAGAGGTTTGGTCTATTATCATCATGGTGCTGGAGAAGTAACTGAGAACTCATCCACAGACCAAGAGAGAGACAAAGATGCTGGACCCAGTTTGGGCTTTTGCAACCTCAAAGACCACCTCCAGCTACACATTTCCTCTTCTGACAAGGCCACACCTACTCAAAGGAGGCCATACTTGCTAATCCTCCTCAAACAGTGGCACTCCCTGATGACTAAGCATTCAAACATATGAGCCTATGAGAGCCACTCTAATTCAAACCACCGCATAATCCAACCACACACGTCCTAAAGAAGAAATGCAACAGCATCTCTGTACCCTGAGGATGACTCAGCTCATCGTTGCCACAGTGTGTCACAGATTATGACCTGCCCCTGCAGATTTGATGCGCTGCTGTCGTCCCTGACACACACCCCCTGCCAAACACACACACACACACACACACACACACACACACACACACACACACGGGCCTCACTGATTGTAACAAATGACTGCCGGGCGTTTACGTACCAGCATCATATCAGGCCTCCTTGATTTGGGAGCCCAATGCCGACCTAGCGAGATGTCAGATGGCATAATTAGGGAAGACGGAGCTTACAGATGCGATGAGGTGGGCGGATTATGAAATCTCAGTAATTTGTCTAGTAATGGTCACCTAAAGAAAAGAGAAATGACCAGGATGCAGGGCCGTGCACGGCAGGGTACTGCCGAAACATGGAAGATTCCAAGAGTGGAATTCTAAGACCCAAGATAGGCAAACCCTAAGAAGCGGTAAAGAAAACAAGACAGAAAATGGTCATCCGTGTGTGACCTGGGACCTGGTGGAAATGTCTCCTCCACCCACAAGCTACCAGGCATGGCCAGCAGGCTTGGTACCTTCCAGTGCTTACAGAGAAGTATTTAATGAGGACTTTCTGTTTGTCTGGGATTCTTGTGAGATGTTTAGAGGCATCTTGGTAATTTTACAACTTATGTTCACATATTTGAGGTCAGTCATTTATTAAATGCACACACAGGTACTTGGAAGGTCCTTAGTTGGTTGGTATGTTAATGAAACAGATGTCATGTAGCATGAATGAAGTTTCAGGCAGAACTGCCCCCACTAAGAAACTCCAGAAGGTATGAAGTTTGACACACATCATTACATTTACAAGGGGAGAGGAATCGTCTCCTGAGAAGAGGCAGGGTGGAGAAGGTTTCTGGGGCATGGAAGGACAAGTTGGAAAAAAAAAAAAACTGGTTTCATTTCTCTCTCAAGGAAGAACAAGGTGCTCCTCCACCCTGCCACCAACTTTAAATGGCCCTTGGCAACGCCTCAAAGCCAGGTTCTTCCTGGAGCAGGAAAAGGACAGGTATTTTAAAAGGTCAAAGGGCAAGGGAAATGGAGAGCTGGCGGCATGGAGTGAGGCAGAAGTGGTGCTTGAAAGCCAGCCTGACTTTCAGATCTAATGGCCGTAAGGCTCAGCCCACACACATAAACATTTAAAAACAAATATTCTTAAAAGTAAACTCTTTAATTAAATTATCACACTGTATGTGGATACTCGATTCCTTTAATTTGTCCTCAACCCTTTTCTCTTCAGAAGGAATCAGGAGAAGGGATAGAGCTCTAGGACTCACGACCCCTTCCCAGAGCCTTCGTGGTGTCATGGATGTAAGCCAAATCCTTTGGCTTCTTGTGCCCAAGTTCACCCTCAGGGAGAACCTGACCCGCCCACCCCCTGCACAAGGTCATCACACAGTTACCCAGGCCTCATCCTGACAGGCTGTTTGGGTAGGTAGCCCCAAATCATGTGCCTTCAAGGTGGTCATCCACCTACTTGCTGATGGAGTCTCATGATTCTCCAATTCCAAAATGGAGTCTCCCTGAAAACACTTCCCAGGATCCTTTTCCTGATTCTTTCAATCTAGTTTAGTCAAAAGGAGGCTCTGGTAGGTGACAGAGGTAGGTGATCCAAACACCAGGTTCCCCTCTCCTGTATCCTGCTCACAGCATCTCTGGTTGTCCATCCTCACCTCTCTGCTTCCTCTGGCTATAGAACAAATGCACGGGGTCAGATGGCCTCTTTCCTTGCATGGCACAATGTGTTCCTGAGAAATACTGAATACAGTACCTTGTATGTCCACAAAGGTATGTGTGTAACAGGCCTCCAGAACCTCAAAGATGAGGAGCAGAAAAGATAGGTCTCAAAACCAATGTTTTTCATGCAATCATAATATAGGGGAGGGTCTTGTGAGGCCCAGTCCCAAACAGGGGAGCTTATGGCATTAGAGGGATGATGGGGAGAGGTCATTGTCTTCAGTGGCGAATTACTCATATTCCAGTGCGCAGTGTCAAACCCATGCTCACATGAGTTGTCTGGCTAAACCTGATGTGTTTATATATAAACAACAAAAAAAGAAACAAAAAAACGTGAACGTGGAAAACATCTTGATGAGAGGAGAAAGAAGAAATTGGTGGGTGGGAAGAAGATAAGGGGAGAGTATAAATGTGACCAGAATGCATTCCGTACACCCTTGAAATTGTCAAGAATAAACTAATCTCAAAAAAATCAAGTGGAATCAAGGGTTTTGCTTTTCCCTCTTTGGCTATCTTAAGGGCAAGGTGGGTCACCAGCGGCTCTGATGGAGTTATCTATAGAAGTGCAGTCAGGGTTCTCACTCTGGCCACCTCTGCTCAAACCTCCATGGGCTGACCTGGGAACACAGGTCGAACTTCAGTGAGTGGTGCTTCCATGATTGCAAGAAGGACATGTATGTCCTTAAAATGGACTGAGCGACCTTCCTTCAATGGATTATTCCAGACCATCTCCCCCAGTGAAAGAGGCCATGCTAGTCTTTGTACATTAAATATAAAGAGTAGAAACTTCAAAAAAAAAACGATTAAGGATTCGATTCTGACTCCAAGCCGCCATCGCCCTGCACACCACAGCCCTGCACACCACAGCCCTGCACACCACAGCCTGAACACTACAACCTTGGCCCCAACACCCATAAATGCTATTGGACGCTGGCCAGATCCAGCCTGGGCCCTCAGGATGTTCTACAGTGACCCCAACCTATGTGCCAACCCCCCCTGGTGCAGTCCACAGGCAACTGTGGAGAGCTTAAAAAGCACACTCTTCTCTTCCAGCCCTTCCGCCCCTCTTGTCTACATCCCTGGCACTTGCTTACAATCAATTCCAAGGACTGGCAGAGGAGGTTAATCCCTAGCTGCATTTCTGCCTAGGTTTACAATGTAGTTACTATAGAAACCAGGCGCCTCGGCACATGGGGAGCCACCTTTGGAAATTCCTGGCAAGAACCCCGTAATCCTGTTACGATGCACTGGGTGAAACGGTGCTTCATCATGGAGGGGTGCGGCGATGGGTGGGGCAAGTAAGAGAGCGCCAGCTCTCACTGGCACAGGCTGTTCTCAGTGGGTTCTGTTATCTGCGTCCTGTAATAAAACCATCACACAAGCACACACAAGGATGCAGGCAGTCCATCAAAGCCCAGCCTCCCAGCCAGCTTGCTACACATTCCCAAAAAGCTAAGAGACATGTTGAGACAAACTTAATAAAGATAAACACAAAGACTGAAGATTCCCCAGGGAAGAACTCCCGGGGTCAGCCCTTCCTGTCTATGCCTCCACTTCAGACCTCCACAGACACGGTACCCTTGAATGGCTCCCACTGAGTATTGTGTGTCATTCCAGTCCACCAAAACGTCCAGCCTGGAAGATGAGAGCGAGGCTGTGTCGGGGTAAACCCTGACTGCGGTCTAAGGGGGTGAGTCAGTGGCGTGCACCTGTTCGGGGAAGCGGTTTACCTGCACAGAGGTGGTTGAGGAGTTAAGCATACTGTCCCCGGGAGCTCCAGCTTAGGCTTTCTGAAGCCAGCGCTCAAACAGAGCTCTAAGGATTCTCGTGTTGGTGCTCAGTACGTCAGAGTCCAGAGGTGACCTCCTGAGAGGTGACTGGATCATGAGGGTTCCGACCTCACCTATAAGTTAACGCATTCGTGGATCCATACCTGAGCAGCTCAGTCGTTAGGTGGTGACGTCTGGTTGGAGGAAGTGGCCACTGAGGAAGTGCTTTTGAAGGCTACACTTTGTCCCTAGCACCCTGTTCTTGTATCCCTTCTGATTACGTCCTCGATGAGGTGAGCTCTGCTCAACCACAGCCTTCACCCCAGTGCTCTCTCACCTTGGGCCCAGATCAATAGAGCCAAGTGACTGTGTCTCTGAAACCTTGAGCTAAAGAGCACCTTTTCTGCTTCTTGTAGATTATTTCTCTCAAGTATTTTGTCATAGTGACAGAAAGATGAATGACACAGAGTGTTCAGCATTCCCATCCCTTTGCCCACAAAATATCACAGCTCGCCCCTGCCACTGGTGATAAGTATAAGGACTTTAAAAGATGGTCATCAACTCCTAAAGCCTTCCTGAGGGATGTCAGGCCAGAAGGGTTTCAGATTTTAGATTTTTTTTTTCCTTTTTGAAATATTCACAGATACATAATGAGACACTTTGAAAATGGGACCTAGCTCTAAACACAAAATTTCCTTTTGTTTCATACACATACTGTACAGTTGGTCACCATCTTTATTGTCATTGTCTTCTTCTTCTTCTTCTTCTTCTTCTTCTTCTTCTTCTTCTTCTTCTTCTTTTAGTTTTTTTTTTATTTCAGTTTATTCACCTTACATCCCAAGGGTGCCCCTTCCTCCTCTCCTCCCGGTGCTCCCCTTCCCCCCTTCCTCCTTCCTTCTCCCCTACCCCCCTGAAAAAGGGAGCCTCCCCATCAACCCTCCCCAGCACATCAAGTGACATCAGGACTGAGCATATTGTCATCCCCTGAGGCCACACAGGCAGCCCTGCCAGGAGGAAGTGATCCAAAAGCACGCAATTGAGTCCATGTTATATACACCCCACCCGGGCTCCACTCACCAGGTGCCCATGTGAAGACCAAGCCTCCCATCGGCCACACGTGTGCAGAGGGCATAGGTCCAGACCATGCATGCTCCTTAGTTGATAGCTCTGTAAGCCCCCATGGGACTGGGATAGTTGTCTCTGTTGGTCTTCTTGTGAGGTTCCTGTCCCCTGCAGGTCCTTCCATCTTTCCCCTAACACTTCTGGAGGAACCCCGGAGCTCCATCCCCTGCTTGGCTTGAAGTCCTAGCATCTGTCTCTATCTGCTACTGGCTGGAGCCTCTCAGATGACAGTCAAGTTAGGCTCCTGTCTGCAAGCACAGCAGAGCATCATTATAGTGTCAGGGGCTGGCTCTCTGCCATGGGGTGGGTCTCAGGTTGGGCCAATTATTGGTTGGACATTCCCTCCATCTTTGTTCCCTCTTTATCCCTGCACTTCTCATAGGCAGGGTAATTTTTGGATCAAAGGTTTTGTCCGTGGGTTGTTGTTTTCTTACACAGGGTTTCTCTGTGTAGTCTTGACTATCCTAAAACTCACCAGGACAGATGAGACCAGGATGACCTCAAACTTGCAGATCTCCCTGCCTTTGCCTCCCAAGTTCTGGAACTAAAGGCATGCACCACCACGCCCAGCTTGTACACTTAGTGGCATTGTGCAATTTTTTTCATAACTCTGTGTGAAACAGTTCCATGAACACTGACACCTTCAGACTTCAGGTGTGGAATTTAATTTGCCGCTTGAGATACCATATCAATGTTTATTGGTCATTCCGTGGCCATAATAAATGATTGGTGTGTTACTGGATTGGCAGAAAACCAATGAAGCAGATGTTATCATGGAAGAATTGATATCTACCCTGTGGCAATTTAATGAGATCAAGTATTTAAGTAGTGGTGTTGCTTTTCAAACTGCAATTGAGCTAGATTTCATGAAAGGCGTGGTAGGAGGTGGGAAGAAATGGGGTAGGTAGCTCAAGAAGCAAGTTGAAAATGTGGAGACAACTTTCAGAAAGGTCATAGGCAATGGGAAAGTCAAGAATGAACTGGAAGGCACTGTCCCTGATGTGGGAACTTTGAGGTAAATAAAATCAGGCTTCCAGGAAGCAGAGAACAGGGCACAGCAATGGGGAAAGGGCAGAGCCAAATTTTAAAACATAAAAGGAAACAAATTGCAGAGTCTGGGGATGGTGTCTTTTAAGTCATTGTATCCAGTGAGAGCACGGAAAAAAGGAGTGCACCTCCTCTGTGATGTTCTGGTCTTGGGAACACATGCATGACTCACTTTCCTTTCAGGTCAAGGGTGACCATGGAGATATCATCACCTCCAGCCATGACAAGCCTCCAGCCTTTGTATAGTTGAGGCCCATCTTTGAAGACGAGGAATCTGAGGCTCAGGGAAGATGCAAAACTTGACTGAAGCAAGATGAGAAGGTACCTGTAGCCATCCTTGCAGTCATGAAAGCAGCACTAAAGAGCTGCTTGAAATTTCCCTTTGACTATCAAACTATTGAAACAATGGACCCAAGAAATTAGAATGTCCCAGAAGTCTCATGCTAGGAGGAAGAAAAAATCGAATACTGGTGCCAGCCAGAGGTGGACCTGTCTCCCAGAAAGAGGTTTCCCGCAGTTCCTGACAACTGTAGGCATAAGGTTGTTGTGTAATTCAATGCTGATTTCTTTTCCCTTTGCATATCTGGTTGCGGTCCTTGTTCTGAGAGTCTACTGTCTCCATGTTGTGTAAACGCTGCTCCCCAATTGTCCCTTGATATGCCAATAAAGTAGCTTACAGCCAGTCACTGAGCAGGGTAGAAAATAGGGCCGGACTTCCTGCCAGCGGGGGGAGGGGGGAGGAGGGAGGAGTGAGAGGAGGAAGAAGGGGAGACTTGTCAAACCACCTTGCAGAAGCCAGGACAACGAAGGGTCAGTGATGGACAGGACCACACCTTCACCAAGTGCTTAGCTACGCACACCTTTTGCCTTCTGTTTAAGCTTAAGCCTCATATCGGAATATAACTTGACGTCTCTATTCCCCTTCCCCATATGGCCACACTGACTAAATATCCTTCCTCTGCTTGTCACTACAATTATCTCCTTATTGACCTATGAAGGATGAATGATCGATCCTCACTTGTTATGACTACAGGGCCCTGGCTCTGACCCTGGCAACTCTGGGCAAGACCCAGGTGACCTGACTCCTTCAAACGCCCATTGCCTCCACCAGCTGCTGTCAACATCAGGAGTTCCAGAGAAGGGTCTGGCGCGACCTTTGCCCCTGATCCACTTCCCAGTTGTGAGAGAGATATCATACTCTCTGGTCCAAGCAAAGGCTGAAAGAGTGGAGCCATGAGTCCAGAGGGTCATCCGTCCTTTCTGGGGCGTCTTGTGCAGTCCTGCCTCTCTGATATCAAAACTGATCTAATGACCTGCTTTGGCCAATGAAATCTTAGCAGAAGTTACATCACAGTTTATAAAAGGGCTAGTGACAGACCCCCATGCTGTTGTTGTGATGGGATCACAACTTGTTCTCCAAATCAGGTCCAGCCGCCTGTCCTTAATAAGTGAATTAAAAGAGCCGCATTAGAAGTGGATAGCAGAAAGAGGAAATGTATTCAGTGTGGCCATATTGGAAAGAGGGACAGGAGACTTAGTGAACCCCCCAAGTCTGCCTTCTTAGGTCCTGAGGTAAAATTAAAGTTAAGTAGAGAGCCAAGGATAGCAGTCTCTGTTGTACACCTAAACGGTCCCAAACAAGGTGTGGGTCTGCCCACGACTGACCCGTCACCCTCTGGGGATCGGTCTTATCCTGTAAGCTTGGCAGACGTGTGGTTAGAACTGGGTGACATATCCTTCCAGGAGATGAGTTCCCACGCTGGCTGGCACCTTCTGTGTCACCCGGCTTGAAGCTCCTGGGGTGATCAGCCTTACTTCTTTTGAAGTTGTTTCCATCATCTTGTAGATCGAAGAACGCAAGCGTCTCTTTAGGATATATGCATTTCTGCCAAGCCTGCTACAAAGCTCTTCTTTTTCTCCCCTGTGGCAATCAACAATTCTTTCTTGTTGTTGTTGTTGTTGTTTTGGGGTTGTTTGGTTGTTTGTTTTTTGAGACTGGGGTTTCTCTGTGTAGCTCTGGCTGTCCTGGAACTCACTCTGTAAACCAGGCTGTCCGCAAACTCAGGGATCTGCCTGCCTATTCCTCCTGAGAGCTGGGATTAAAGGTGTGCCACCACACCCAGCCTTCACAGTTCTTTATGCAGAATATTTCTTCCCTTCTTCCTTCTTTCCTTCCTCCTTCCAGAGCTTCTCTCTCTCTCTCTTTATTTGATTGATGTTTTCAAACAGGATCTTACTATACTGACTGACCTGGAATTCACCGTGTAAACCAGGCTGGCCTTAACTTGCAAAAAATCCTCCTGCCTCTGACTTTCGTGTGCCAGGATTAGAGGCATACGTCACTGTTCCCAGTCTAAAGTCATTTCCCTTAGTTTAGGTTGCGACGGCATGGAAGAGAAATGCAACTTGTTCAGACAACACATGCACGAAATGAGTCTTTGACACGGTAGCTTCCGTACCCTGGGATGACTTATTACAGCAGCTTCACATAACCTATGCTGACTGATAAACAGGATAATATGGCTATTGCCTCTCCCTTGCTAGTCACAGTTCTGGAAACAGCCATGAAGATTCCATAATGCTGCAGCCACCTTATGCAAAAGGAAGAGATGTGTTCCTATATTCTGAAAGCTCAGCGTGCAGCATGCAGACCTGCAGAAGAAGTAGCTGAACAGCAGAGACAGAAAACAACTGTATAGCTACACTGATCAGTGTGGGGCATAGACCAAAGGCCTGATCCCCTGAGCTATAAAAGGAGGCTTTTCTTTACAAAAGAAAGCCTTTGACATAGGTTAGTCTAGTGAAGGGAGTCACAGCCAATTTCCTTGTTCTCAAGAGAAACGGAGAGAGGAAGAGAAACTGGTTGGAAGTTGTAATTATCATTATCCTGAGTGAGAAGCATTATTGGTACCCACTCCTCATACTGTGCAGACAGACACAGGCCAATGACAGACACAGGCTGTGATGACGTCGCACTGGCCTGGCATCACCCACCACTTACACAGCTCCCAGCAGAACAAGATCGTTTGAGGTGTCCAAGGCCTCACAGGAATAAAGGACAAGTGTCATTTGCATCTCTCAAGGACAGACCTGTGCCATACAAAGGTAGAAGAGGAAGTAAGACTCTGCAAATATTCAGCCCCTCTTTATGACACACAGTCATATGCCTGGCAGCCAACCAAGTCATCTGTGTGTGTTCTTCCTGGGCATACGCAATGGTGGGGTAAACATGAACCAGAGCATGAGGGCCTGGAGGTGGGAGAGTTGAACCGGACATGAGACTGTGCCCCAGTGTGGCCCACTAGAGAATAGAAAATCAGCTGTGTGGCTTTCTCCTGGCTTCAGGATCCCCTGGGGGCTTGCCAGATCCATGAAGTTACCTATAAGAGCCTAGACATAGTGGAAGATAAAAGCATATGATTTTCTTACTTGAACAGGATGCAGAATGCCTGTGACTCACACTAGATATGTTCTTGCTGCTTCTGCTCAAACGCCGTCCCCCATCTAGTGCTTCTGTGGAGCTTCTGACTGACCCATCAGGCTGGTCTGAGCCTGAGGCTGGGAAGATGCATGAGACTCAGCTGAGCCCACAAACCACTGTAGGAGTTCTGTTGTCAAGAGCCCGAGTGAGGGGAGCCACCAAACAAAGCCTGAGGAGCCTAAACCTGAGACTCAGAGAGTGTGACAGCATGAAGGTGCAGGACCAAAGTGCATCCAAAGGCCTGCAGCTGCTTGCCAAAAAGTGGGGAGTCAGAGCAGGAGGTAGTGGCAGGCGGCTCGGTGACGGCCCTCACATGCATTCACATGATGTAGCATGCTTGACCCCACTGAAGGTGTCCCAGGCAGACCATGGTTCCAGGGCATAGCGGGATGGAAACGGCAGGCTACTTTCTTGAGGTGACCCATCAAGGAAACCCTGGAAAGAAGATGCAGGTACCACCGAGACCTGAAAGGAAGGGCTGAAGGAGCGGTTGTCCCAGTAACTTCACTTCTTGCCTCAAAGCTGTGTTTTCTGCTCACTGATTCGCATTTCCAGAGAGAGCTTTCTGACTCCCATAAGAGCACAGGTGGGACAGGGTGTGGTAGGGTGGGGAACTAAACTGTACCTTGGAAGGGGGAGGTAGGGTGGACTAAGGAGGAGGACACCGAGGTTGAGGTGTATGGAGAATATGCTCAAAGTACCTATATACTTGCATGAAAATGGCCATTTGTTAGCCAATAAAAGAAAAAAAAAAAAAAGCGATGCTAGGCACGGTGGCTTACGCCTGCAATCCCAGCACTCAGGAGGCGGAGGCAGGCAGATCTTTGTGAGTTCTAGGTCAGCCTGGTCTACAAAATGAGTTCAGGACAACCAAGGCTACACAGAGAAACTCTGTCTCAAAAAGAAGAAGAAGAAGAAGAAGAAGAAGAAGAAGAAGAAGAAGAAGAAGAAGAAGAAGAAGAAGAAGAAGAAAGAGGAAGAGGAGGAGGAGAGGAGCAGGAGGAAGAGGAAGGCTTCCATGGGCACCTACACACGTGCACTGCACACGCATACGCTCGGGCACACACAGAAAACGGAATGTTTAAAACGCTCCCACAGGTAAAGGGGGCTCCTTCTCAGGGACCTGACAAGAGAACCCCAGCTTACTGCGGTGTCACAGGGTCACGCCTCCCAAGCACCGTTTAATGCTTTGTGTTCTGTCTTTTCACAAGTGGCTAAGGGGATGTGCAAAGAGCCCTGGGCTTATTTGGAGCCCAGTGTGGACCTTTATAAGCCGTGTGCTCACCTCTGTATGAGTCGCACCTTCATACTCTGTAAAAATGATGAGTTTCCATATCAGTTATACTTCCCTGGGGGGGAATACTTCCCTGGGAGGAATGAGACGTGACTCACCCCACTGCTTTATGAAAGAGTCCAGGAAACAATTTGCCACTGGCCCCACATACCTAACAAGTGAGACATGTGAGCCAAACCCAGGAAGAAGTCCGATACCCTCTCATGGGTCTGGTAGGGGTGATCTTCCCATGTGGAGCAGTCCAAGCCAAAAAGCAGGAAGAGCTTCCTCACAGGGGGCTGAACTACGTGCTGAGAAGGGCATAAGATGCTCACCTCTCCTTCCCAGGAAGCGTGTGCCCCTCCACTGAGGAGGTTGGCCTGGATCCACCCTCCAAACCCAAAAGGTATGACAGGTAACACCTTGCGCTTGCACTTGGCCAGATCCCAGGGTCAAAGCATCAGAAACTCCAGAAGAAAGTGGAGGGTGAGGTTATGGGTCCCTCGGGATACCACAGAGTTTCCCTGGGTGGTGGAAAAAAAAAAAAGGAACTAGAAGAAGAAAGACTTCAGAGAGGGAGCTAGGAGAGTGAGGTGTGGAGCTAGGGAGGAGCAAGGAGTGACAGAGAATGAGAAGGAAGAAGGGTGGCCCTGAGCTCTCCTCCCCCTGTCACTTCTGTGCCAATCTGGGTAGGAGCAGCACAGACACCACGTTGAAAGCAGGTGGATGAGAATGGTCTCTCTCAGAGCAGGGCACTAGTGCTCCACGGGTGATGACAGGTGGCGCTGCTGTTTTTACTTGTGCTGTCTTTAATGACGTTTCTTTAAAAGAAATTTAGATCTTGAGGAAGGGCTATTCCTAGTTGTCTGAGAAAGTGCCAGATTGATTTCCAACATGGTTGTGCAAATTTACTTTCCTGCCAGCAGTGGAGGAGGGTTCCCCTTTCTCCACATCCTCTCCAGCATGTGTTGTCACGTGAGTTTTTCATCTTAGTCATTCTGACGGGTGTAAGGTGAAATCTCGGGATCATTTTGATTTGCATTTCCCTGATGACTAAGGACAGTGAACATTTCTTTAAGTGTTTCTCTGCCGTTCGATATTCCTCTACTGAGAATTCTCTGTTCAGCTCTATACCACTCCTAGGCAACTATCCAAAAGACACTCAAGTATACAACAAGGACATTTGCTCAACCATGTTCATAGCAACTTTATTTGTAATAGTCAGAAGCTGTAAACAGCCTAGATGCCCTTCAATTGAGGAATGGATACAGAAATGGTGGTACATCTACACAATGGAATATTACTCAGCAATAAAAAAAAAAAACAAAAAACAAGGAAATCATGAAATTTGCAGGGTAAATAAATGGTTGGGACTGGAAAAGATCATCCTGAGTGAGATGTCCCAGAAGCAGAAAGACACACAGAGTATATACTCACTCATAAGTGGAAATTAGACATATAATATAGGATAAACATACTAGAATCTGTACACCTAAGGAAGCTGATCAGGAAGGAGGACTCTGGCTAAGATGCTCAATCTTCATTCAGAAAGGCAAAGAGGATGGACATGGGAGAAGGGAGAAAACAGAGAACAGGACAGGAGCCTACCACAGAGGGCCTCTGAAGATCTCTTCCCTGCAGGGTATTGAGGCAGATGCTGAGACTCATGGCCAAACTTTGGGCAGAGTGCAGGGGATCTTATGAAAGAAGTGGGAGATACTAGGACCTGGAGAGGACAGGAGCTCCACAAGGAGAGCAACAGTTCCAAAAAGTCTGGGCACAGGGGTCTTTTCTGAGACTGATACTCCAGCCAAGGACCACTCATGGAGATGTCCTAGAACCCCTGCACAGAGGTAGCCCGTGGCAGTTCAGTGTCCAAGTGGG
The DNA here is from genome assembly GCF_030254825.1 of Meriones unguiculatus. Classification (NCBI taxonomy): domain Eukaryota; kingdom Metazoa; phylum Chordata; class Mammalia; order Rodentia; family Muridae; genus Meriones; species Meriones unguiculatus. The sequence goes on from NC_083359.1 coordinate 12,830,074, forward strand.
TTCCATAGTAATGGGGAGAGGGATAGGGACTCTAACAAGAACTGATTGGCCTGCACTTTAATTACCTTCCCCTGAGGGGGGAACAGCCTTACCAGGCCACAGAGGAAGACTATGCAACCACTCCTGATGAGACCTGATAGACTAGAATCAGAGGGAAGGGGAGGGAGACCTCCCCTATCAGTGGACTGGGGGAGGGGCACAGATGAGAAAGAGGGAGGGAGAGTGGGGTTGGGAGGGGAGGAGGGAGGGAGCTACAGGGGGGATACAAAGTGAATAAATAAATGAATAAATAAATAAATAAATAAATAAATGAAGAGAAATTTAGAACTGGCCTTCAAGATGGCTCAGCAGGTAAAGGTACAGGCTGCCAACTCTGATGACCTGAGTTCAAGTCCTGGCTCCCACATGGCAGAAGGGGAGAACAGAGTCTTGCAAGCTATCCTTAAACCACCACACATGCACTGTACCTCTCAATACACACCCACACAAATATACACGCTAAGTAAAACGAACAACTTAGTGGGGAAAAGGAAAAAGAAATCAGATCTAAGTGTGGTAGCCCAAGCCTGTAATTCTGTCACTCCGTGGCAGAAGCAGGAGGGTTGAAAATTTGAGGCTAGCCCTGAGCTACATAGACATTCTGCCAGGAAAAAGAAGGGGGAGGGAGGAGGAGGAAAGGAAGGAGTTGGAATGCCGGGGATCTCATCACTGGGAGGTGGATGCAGAAGGGTTGGGAGTTCAAGGCTAGCTTCTCCCACATAGTGAATTTGAGGCAGCCTGTTCTATAGGAGAAAAAGAAAAAAAAAGAAAAAGCGCTTGAGAAACAGTTATGTGGGTATCAGGGCTAGTCCTGCAGGCCTGGCTGCTTGAGTCTGCTCCTGAGAGCCCACATACAAAGCTGGATGTGTGCTGTGCATCTGTAACCCCAGCATTCCAGTGGCAAGATGGGAGGCAGAGACCGGAGAATCTCCCAGGAACTTGTAGGTGAGCTAGCCTGGATTACTCTACACGGCAATGAGAGACCTTACCTCGGAAAGGTGAAAAGAGAGAACCAACTTGATTCCCGAAAGCTTTCTTCTGCTCACTGCACATGTGCTACGGCCTGAGCATCACACACACACACAAACACACACACACACACACACACACACACACACACACGAGAGGGGCGGGGCAGGTGGATCCCTGTGAGTTACAGACCAGCAGCCTGGTCTACAAAGCAAGTTTAGGACTTACAAAGCAAGTCCTGTAATATAGCAGGACTGCTATATTACACAGAGAAACCCTGTCTTGAAAGACCAGAAGAAGAAGAGAAAGAAAGAAAGAAAGAAAGAAAGAAAGAAAGGAAGGAAGGAAGGAAGGAAGGAAGGAAGGAAGGAAGGAAGGAAGGAAGGAAGGAAGGAGAAAGAAAGAAAACTGAGAAGAGGGAAGGAAGAAGAAAGAGGGAAGAAAATAAATTAAGAAACTTACAATAGTTCAACATTTTTATTAGGGGGAGGCGCACAAATGTATGTATTTTGTTTTTCTTATTTGGTTTGGTGTAAAGCCAACAGCTAGAATGGAGAAATAGGAGAACTAACGAGCCTAAAGAAAATATAAGTAAAGCGAAGAACCAGTGAGAGCAGAGGACACACAGGGCCACTCCTGCATCTGCTCCCCAGACTCCCGGAACCTTCCGAAGCTCTAGAATCACATTCCTCCGGACTGCGGGGCTGTCTTAGGAAGTACATGTGAAGCATCAATATGAGATGCTGGCAACATGGGAGCAGAGGGCACTCACATCAGAGTCTCACAGGCTGCCACTTCGATCAAGACCAATAAATCCACTCGTGTAGAGTTCAGCCTGGCTCTGGTGCATGACCCAACCAAGTCAAGTCTTCCTTCTTTTTCTTCTTCTTCTTCTTCTTCTTCTTCTTCTTCTTCTTCTTCTTCTTCTTCTTCTTCTTCTTCTTCTTCTTCTTCTTCTTCTTCTTCTTCTTCTTTTCCTCCTCCTCCTCCTCCTCCTTCTTCTTTTCCTCCTCCTCCTCCTCCTCCTCCTCCTTCTCCTTCTTCTTTCAGGTATGTCCATCTGGCCTGTATACAACCTGAGTGGACCATGACATAAAGCTTTTCCAAAATTATCTGGGGGGTTCAAATGTCTTCAAAAATGTCCATAAGATGAAAGGAATTCAAAGCGTGTGGAAGAACTACTCCGTGGCCAATAAAGCCTTGTTTGAAAAGGCAGGCTCCATGTGTTCAAAGGCAGAGTCAGGAGTCTGTGTGTACATCCCCCAAGGGAGGTCAGCAAGGCCAGGAAAACTATTTGGATGAACAAGAAAACAGTCACTGCTGGATCTGTACATTGTGCAAAAGAAGGGGTATTTGTTCAAGAAAATCTTCTGGAACACTGCAAGGACAGCAAGTACCTGCAGCCCTTCAAGTCAAACCCACTTGTCTCCCAAACACAGGAGGAATGGAAACAGACACCAGGCGGCTGCAGGCAAGCCTGGGGGCCTCCGTTTCGGTCAGCCCCAACTGAGGGCTGTGGTGTGGCCAGAGCTTGTAGGACAGAGCCTGGCAGCTCTAACAAGTCAGGCATGGCTACCCATCCTCATAGTGAAAAGCAGAGAAAGGAAATTTAATGTGGTCCCCCAAGTCCATCTTTGAGGTCCTAAGATGAGGTTGAGGTTTAGCGCGCCAGAGGTCTCCATTGCTAACCAGTCCTGATCATGGTGTGGTCCTGACTGTCACTGTCTCAGCTCCAGTCTTCTGAGAGGTGGCCTGACCAGTCCTCACAGCTGTGTGGGATCTTCAGCAGACAAGCTCCCCTTCTGGCCAGCACCAGGATTCAGCCTCTTCCTTCTCCCAGCATGAGATTACTGGGGTAATTTCAGTTCCTAGGCTGCAGTCTCTGAACTGCGTTTTGGACTTTGGGTGGCAAATAGGCCTTCTCCTGTTTTCGCTGCACCGTGGGTGTCTGATGTTCAAACCTGAAAAAAAAAAAAAACGCATCCCACACAGCCCAGACCTCTCTCAGCCCACGAGTCTTCCAGAGAGCAGCAGCATTTCCCTC